>NW_022436968.1:19522640-19630791 GCF_009761245.1 Sapajus apella | reverse complement strand
TATGAGTAAGAAAAAAGCAGTTTTCTAACACACATTATTCCAAACAATGTGTTTTAAAATGTTCATTAAACTTTTACTTTTTTTTTTTTTTTTTTTTTGACTTAGGGTCTTGCCCTGTCATCCAGGCTGGATCCATAGCTGACTGCAGTTTCAAACTTCTCGACTCAAGCAATCCTCCTACCTCAGCCGCCCAACATGCTAGGATTACAACAGGCATGAGTCGCCATGCCTGGCCAAACTATTAAATATTATAAGTAGATATTTAACTATTTTGTCTATGTCTTTCAAAATTTATATATTTAGCATGCCCCTCAAAAAACCTTTTTGGGGGGTCTTTTCACAGGGAAAGTGGGAGATTATTTTTCTACAACATTTAGATTTTAACATGCTTGGGCTATCTGATTCTGCAAACCCTACTTGACCACAAAAATTTAGAGTATGTTTTCATAAACAATTTCCATACTAATAGAAATGCCACAGCGTTACGTGACAAGCATTCTAGTATAAATATCTTTCTAAAATTTGAAATCTGTTAATATTTGAATTCTACAAGTCCAGTCAAATTGAAATGGGCTGAATAAGAAGTTCTCAGTATAAAAAAAAAATAAAGAAAGAAAACAATGAAGATTTTGGGAAGAAAATATAGCTATAGCTTGAATGTCTTTTTTAATGCTACTACAATAATAACAAATAAATACTATCCACTGCTAATCAATATTATGTTAAATTCAATTTCATAAGCCAGTCAAGCAGCTAACTTTCTTTTCTGACTACAAAGATAAGTTTTGCGATAGAGATTTAAATAGCCTAACTTTCTAACTTACTGGGACTGCAGCTGGAACATGCACATTAGAACTTGTAATTGATGCAGGAATAGCAACAGGCATGGTTTGTCCATTAGGAAGATGTAACAGAAGAGGAAATGGGCCTGGTACAGGGCTAAGAAAAACAAAAGAAGAGCAATTTTAAAAAAGAGATTCATACCAACCATCTCTTAAAAATACAATAGTAGTTTTACTCCTATAATCATATCAGTTAAAAATAAATTTTCTAACCACAGCAATGCAAACAGCAAAATTTAATTATTTTAATTGCATCTTAAATGTATAACCCATATAGCAGTATCAAAAAAAGAAGAGAAAAGTTATGGATTTACTTAGGACAATCTCCAATTTGTAAAAAGAGACAAATTCTCATCAGAGAGATCTTGGGAGCTACCAGTAAGAACTGAAAGAAATGTCATCTGGTGACGGAGTAATTTTATATTTTGTGTGAAATGGCATGAAAATAAAACTATCTTAAATTCACATTCTATATTTTAGTTGTATTTATCTTCCATTCTATTAGTTAACATTTATACTAAAGAAGACTATACAAGTACTTTTTCCAAAAACTGAAGCATGCACACACACACACACACACACACACACACACACAAAACTAAAATCTTCATTTGAATAATCAAATGTCCTAGGAAGAAAACATAACTAAACAAACTTAATTCATATATATGTTCAATGGTTGGCCTGAATCACTTACACAATTGGCCTGTTAGAGGATGGTGCCTGGGTGATTACAGTACTTGAGGTTGGTGAAGGTACTGCCTGCTGAATAATGACACTTGAGTCAGAACTGGTAAGCAGCACATTGGGAACCTGTAATGATGCTGGACGAACAATAGCTGATGTGGGCTGTGCAGTTTGTGCCAATGGTACTTCCTATTTAACAATGAAATAAAGGGTGGCATTAAAGAATACAAATCAATTCATGTACCTTATAGTGAACAGAATGTAACACACTTCTAAAGGCATCTACAGAATAATAATTGCTAAAAGCAAATATCTAAAATTAATTAAAAGAACATTTTAGAAGAGCTGCAAAGATTCAAATGCAATGTTCAATTAACATTTTAATTTTAAAAGACTGTTTTGTTTTTTTTAGCACAACTTCTTTTTCCTGTCAATCCAGAAATAAGTTAGATTGGGCAACTTGGCTATGATTCCATTAGAATTTTAATAAAAAATAAAAATAGAACCCATTCTCAGAGAATCACAGAACTTAAAATCCAGAAGGGACTGTTTAGTCCTCCTCCCTCATTATACTGTACGAAGAGGAAATAAGTCCAGTGAGACTGTTATGGTTGATACAAATTAATTAACAATAATACTTAAGAATTTTTAGAGCAATACAAATATTAGTTAATTTCAGGTAGCTATCTCTTCTATATCAATAATTTCCCAACATCAAAAGGCTGTGTAATAATGATATCTTGAATGTAAAATAAATAATTACTGATCTCTTTCAAGCTAGGAAAACAGAATTTCTTAGTCAGCCAAGACCTTAAATATAGTATTTCCTCTAGTTTTATAGATTAGAGAACAAAAAGATAAAGAAGATTTTACCCAGAATTCCTTAGTCAATGTAAAAATTGGGTCTATTGTGTTCTTTCATTTGGCCTGTAGCTGCCACTTATCAAAATCTTATTAAGCTACATAGGAAGAAGGATAAACTAGTACTATTGTAACTTCATTTATTCAATAAGTTGAGAACTTATGTTCTCAAGGACTAGTGAGAAGAGACAATAAACAAGTAAAATAAACAAGAAAATTTCAGATTGCAGTAAATGTTAAGTGTTATAGAATAATACATGCAATGTAATAAAGAAAGATTAGCTTGGGGAGAGGAAGAGGCGGTTACTTCTTTGCAAAAACAGCATTTGAACTAATAAAGGATAAGGAAGAGAGCATTTCATTCTAGGGAGAAGGAAGCAATATCATATGCCATATCTTGAGGTAGGAAAAAGTTTAGAATATTTGATGAACAAAACAGACAGGCATGAGGTGTGGACAGATGGGTAGACAGGCCCAGATCAAAGAGGGTTTATGCCAAGGAGCGTGAATTATCTTAAACACAATGGCAAACCATTGAAAGATTTTAAGCAGGTGACATGTTGAACATATTAAAAGTAATCTTATAGAAAATGGACCGGATGTAGAACAGGAAGACCAGTTAGAGAGTAATTGTTAATAATCCAAACAAAAGATGATGATTTGGGCTTAAGTGGTATCACTGAATACAGCCATAGAGGATGAGATTCAGGTCTGATAAGACATTCTATTAGTTTCAGTGTAAAAGAAAAGAAGAAATTAAGAATGATCCCTAAATTCTTAGCTAGAACAACTAAATGGATAGAGAAAATTTACTGAGATGGGGAAAACTGGGGAAAGAATCAAGGACTCTGATTCTGATCTATTAAGTTTAAGAGGTCTATTAGACATAGAAAAGGTAACGTCAAGGTGGAGTTGGATATAAATATGGCAATCTGGTAAGATACCTAAGTCCACAGAAATTTGGGAGTCATCAGTATGTAGATGTTTATTAAAATTATGGGTCTGGATGAGATCACCTAGGAAGAAAATCAAAAAAGAAGAAGAGCCTCAGATTTTTTTTTTTTTTTTTTTTTTAACAATTTCATATGGTATACCTTGCTCAAGGAGGGCCTAATGACTGGGGAATGCATAAAGAAGGAATACTCCTAAAAGATGCTGAAGCAGCCATGAACAATGAAAAGCTCTTAAGTGTGAAAAGAACGAAATACTCTCTAGGAGAAAGGATTTATATCAGAGATTTAAAAAGCATTTCTAATAACTGTGATAATGTGCAAACAACTTTTATGTCCAAAAAAACAAGGATAACATAATACATATCATATAATGATAAAATAAAGTACAACCATTAAAAATTATGATTTGGGGAAATTTCTAAGGACAAGGGAAAATAATCATTAATGCTGTGGGTCTAAAGCACAATATAAAATGAAGCTAGGATCTTTGTATCCATCTATCCTATTTAACTATTCACTTATATATTTGTATGTATAAATGCATATATCTAGAAAAAATGTTTCAAGACAGTAATTCTTATTCAATTGTGTGCTAATAGGTGATTTTTGTTTTCTTTTCATTTTTCTGTATTCTTAGAGAAGAATAATGAGAATATACTTTTAAAAGCAGAAAAAGAAAATGGAAAAAAAAACAGAAAATAAAGCATTTATTCTTAGGCAAAAAGATGTTTTTTCTGTATTTCCTTCTTTCTAGCTCCTCTGCCATAACAGAAGTCCATTAATAAGTTAGGGTTTTAGAACAATAATCTAAAAAAGAATATTGCCACTGCCTCTTTATGTGGCCCACTGCTTCTTCGCTGTGTCCTGCATGGTACCCCCAAATAAATGTGTTTATTCTATGTGCTTGTTAACAAAAAAGTGATCAAGAAGTTCCCATAATAACGTTATTCAACACATAACTGTGGCCCAGGTGGTCCCAGATTATCTGGGTATTCAAGCTATTATCATCATCATCCCAATTGCTGTCAGCAAAGACCCATTGCTGAGAATGAGTAAGTAGTCCCTTAATTCTGTAAAAGTCTAAAAAAACCCACTGTTCAACTAATTTTTTGAATAGATTCTTAATTAAGCTGTTACTGTATAAAAGTAGCTAAATATAAAGTAGCAAAACCCAGAAAAATCAAGTTAAATTTATAAATTTACGTATCTTTTTAAAAATAAGTTTTATCTAATATGACTAATCTCCCTATAATTTTTCTGTGTACAATAAAACTGCAGTCTTCTTACCCCAAATATCTGAGTATTGACAGGTTTTCACATATAAAACTACTGCAAGCTGACAATGAATGAAGTAAAATTTAATACATTAACATTTTATGAAGATTAAATAGTAAACTTTATTTGGGTACTGTTCTTCCCCCTTAGTTTGTATTTCTACAAATTTCTAACCTTCTCATCACTGGTAGTAGACTCTGGATGAGGTAAAGGACTATCCTGGTGAGTTGTTTCTACAACAGAAGGCTCCTCAATTTTGCTTCTTATGATAGGTGTTGCAAGAGGGGATAAATCTAGAGGCATCTAAAATTCAAACAATAAGGAAAAGGTTAAAAGTTCAAATACAGTCAGTCACTATGTCTAAAATTTAAAAGTAGGAAGTATATACTATGATTACTTTTCTGTCAGAAGTACTCTTTTTAAATTTCATGGTTATGACATACTTTTTTAATGTCGTCTTCTGAAGCTTTCTTGAATTCATTCTCAAATGGACTTGCCAACTCATTAAACAAACCCACTTCTTCACAGTTTTTCAAGAATCTTGTTGGTGTTGGGGTCTGATCTGAAATAAATGTCAAGAAGTAATCATACATATTTAAGTATGTTAAGACTCTAAAATATAGCTTCTAAGTTAACAAATTAGCAGGACTGGTTCAGTCAGTTGTTAATTCTCTCTTTGGAAAGACCTCTTCCTTTAAAGCAAACAAAATTTGGTTAAATTTTTGTTGTATTCTCTATTTCCTCCAACTTTATGAACTATGAAAGTAGGAAAGAAGTCCTTTTGCTCCTTAATCCACTCCTTCTCTCTGAATAGAATGGCATAAACATCCTCCACTCAAGAGATAAACTATTGTTATCTAACACAGTATTAAGAATTTTTAAAAATACATTAGTAAAAGCTACAATTATTTAAATAAGTGAAATTTGGGCAAAACTAGGATAAGAGCATGTATATCTGCTTTAACTTGGCTCTTCCACTAGCTGTTCATACTCTATTATGAAAGTAAAGTAAGATTAAACAATCTTCAGTAGGTAAATCAAATATTATAAGGAAGAAAAAAAAAGTTAAAGCAAGAGTTCTGAAACAACAAATCCTCTTTTTACCACTATCTACTGAAACTAATTTTCTAATTGAATGCATTTTAGAAGCTAGGTACAAGGGCTATGTGTGAGTCACATGCCTACAGAATGCTCTAGCTTAATTCCTGGGGAGTGGAGAGACAGTCTACTCTACTTTCTTACAACATGAAACATTTCAACTTTACTTGAATACGTACTCCTGCTATGTACATTAAAATATGTACTCAATGTCCATATAAAGGCTATAAAAAATGCCAGATAAGGTTTACACTGAATGAAAAGCAAGAAATTTATAAATTTTGCCTATTTAGTGTTATTTTTCAAAGGTGTCTATTCATATTGATTTGAGTTGGTAGCACATTCAAATTCTATTCACATTTAATATATTTTAGAGCACCAATTTTATAGGCTATAACAGGGATCTAGCCTAAGTGAAATAAAAGTACTGTATTAAGGAAGACTCTTGTTAGTTTAAGATAAAATACTCATATTTCCTTTTGTAAAATTAAAATTTACATATTTGTTAACTATTATATCCTCACAAAGGGCATTACTTACTATTTTATCTTTGCACCCACATGTATACCCAGAGTACTAGTATTTTTACTATGTACAAATACATTTAACACTAAAATGACCTAATTGCAATACATAACTAGACATAATACAGGCCTGTCTCAGGTAAGGTTAGTAATATCAGTATTACCAGAAAGACTCTATTATACCATAATTTTACTAGTTTTTAGCCCACCACTTAATCCCACCTCCCAAAAGACCTCAAAAATTCACATTGTAAGGGACCAGTGTACTTGTATTAGCTTAAATCCATCATGACTGAATAAATAAGTCAAATCTAATTTTGCCTCTTCTGTTCACACCCAAAGGTTTCTCCATCTAATCTAAGCTCATTAGAAGGCTCTTAACTTATGTTAAAGAGAGGGAAAATTCTTAAAATAAAAACATAAGCATAAGTCACTTTTATCAATGATTACTAGAACCATCAGACTTGAGAAAAGTCAACATAGGCACAATCATTTAACATGCAGATTGCATATGGCTACTGATCACCAAAAATATACCACACACATCATGCATTTTATTTACATAGTAATGTTAACCTATTCACCTCAACATATGTTAGTAAAAAAAATGGTCAAGTACTGTGTTTGAACGTGCTCTATTTTTCTATGGCATTAAATGTGATCAGACAGGAAAGTAATTTCTAGAAACCAATTTCAAAACATATTTGAGTTAAAAAGTTACAAACAAAGAGAGATTGTGCTAAGGCAGAAAGTTTCAGAGAAATAAAGAGCTTCATGCCTAGGGGAGTGAACTTTCCAGGTTGCTGCTATTTAGCTTGTCTGGTTTATCTGGTTCTAGCTCTTAATATCTAATGTATAATACTCCAAAAAAAAGTGTATCTCATTCTTCTCTGCTTTTTATTTATGGAACCAAAGATATGTTGGAAGTTCCCCTACATTTTTCCTACATATATTGTTTTTGATAAATTAAGTTTCTGTTACCTTCAATTTCTTCATTACAAAAATTTTAACACTGAAAGCAGAGGAAAAACCACTGAATATTTGCTTTAGTATTTATCCAAAACATTGCACAGAACAATTTGTTCTCTATACTAATTAATAATTTAAAAGTATTAACAGTATTCGGGTGTAATTCCAGACTTACATGATATATAACAAGCTTTATAAAAGAAAAATCTAGAGTTAATTTGAATATTTATGATATGTAAATCTGTGATTATGACACAAAAGATCTGAAATTTATATATAATTTTGTTTTCTTATCACAATACTTATAAAATATACTAAAAAAGTAGCAAAATTATACATGGCATGTATGTACATATACATAGATGTGTGTGTATATATTTAAATACCAAAAAAGGGCAGCTAATACATCATGAAATGACAATCAACCAATGTATTAACTGGGTTTCTCTTTTCACATACAGTGAAAAATCATCATCTGCTTAGGTGATACTGTACATTCACAGTGTCAACACACAAAAATGGAATTGACTGAAATTAGAGCCTCTTTACTGAGAATATTTTACTAATACAGATGTTTGGTCTGAAAAGAAACATAAACAATTCCAATGAACAAGTCTGCTCATTGTTCTTTCTCCAACAGGAGAAGCTTGATCATTTTCTATCTTCACACAGCCTTGTAAGTTAGGTGTACAAGATAGCTAAAAGAAATGCTGACTAAATACCACATTAGTTCAATTAGTTAAATGTAAACTTTGTAGATGGTATGAATGTTCCCAGAGTTCTAATGAAATTCCACAAAATCGACATCGGAATCTATATTTGAAAACCACATAAAGAAGTGAAATGAATGGTCAGAAGGAAACATGAAAATGTAATGGGTAAAATACATGTTGCCAACATTTACTATAAATGAAGTCATTGGAATATCACCAGACTATATTATTTACAGAGAATACACAAAAATTGTGCACATTCCAGGTGAAATATGTATATAAGCTATTAATAAAAGCATATACTAACCAGCCACAATGACACTGTCATTACGTGCTGGACCAAATTTCAGTGTCATCTCATGTTTATGTTTATGGACAGCCAAATGATCTTCGTTGGTAAAACGCTGTGGCAAAAAGTTTTAAAATACAGTTAAGATTTTCAATTTGATCAAATAAGTAAAATGATTAGGAAATTCATTTCCACAACATGTAAAACCACCATTAACAGTGAAATAGCAGTTTTTAAACTATAAAAGAATCTGTTATTGTTAGTAGATAAGCATGCTAGATCTCAAACAATCACAGAGAAACCCATTACTCAAGAATAAGGGATACTGATATATTTCTCGGTCACATAAGCATTTAAAAATAAAATCTGAGGCAAAGAAACTTTATATAAATTTCATTTGGATACTAAAAATAGACCATCATTAACTTGCCCTATGATAGGAGAAACTATACTCCATGATACAATGACTTTTCAAGGAAGCACTATAGTATTAATATTTACCTAGAATTAAGGTTACTTACCACTTTTTAAAAGAGAATTTTCTTATAAAAGTATTATGCCTGGACAAAATTAAGAAATAAATCCGATTTTTATGTTACCACATAAAAAAAGAATGCCTCTGTTTTAATCCAGCAAAGAAACAGCAACCAATACAATAATAAATCAGCTCATTTTAAAATAAAAAATTTCAAAGTAGCCAAAATAAATTTTTTGTGAGAGTTCTTACATAAAAACGGAGCAAAGTTATTTTTAAAATATTTTATTTTTAAAGCTATCTGTCCAGTATATTTTTTCTACCTTTAACTTGGATAAGTTTTGCATGCCAAAGTAAAATTTATGATTACAACATAATAAACGCATTGTTTATCTCCTATGTCTGAACATCAACCTTTTTGAAGATGCTCATTAAGCAACAGTTATAACTGAAAATAGGGAACTTTTTGTTATTTCAGAGCAACAATTTTAAAATGCTAAATTGTCACATCTCAATTCATTCTTTATACAAGTGGGGATGTTAAGAAATATATATACTTGAACTTGGTTTACCCAAACCATCAAAATGAATTCCATCTCTTATGGTCTCCTTCCCCTACCCAATTTACTATATCCTTTCATGCAACTAATAATAGTAGCTTTAGGGTTACCTTAAAAACAATGTAAAATAATGAAATATTTTTAACCCTTTAACATCTTTGGCCCAGCCCACTATCCCTCTGCCTGTAGAGGTGAAAACCACCTCATGTGTGCCCCAGCATGTGTTGCACAATGCCTTGGTTATAGCACCTATCACAATAGTTTATTGATATTTTCATATGTCTGTCCTTTTAAGTAGGCTGAGCTCCCTAAACTTAGCATATGGCAAGTACTCAATAAATGCTAATTGAAGGAATGAATTAATTACAATAAAATAGTTGAATCTTAACGATCAGTCTAAGGGGGGTAAACAAGGTCCTAAACGACTGTTCCTTAAGATGAATTCAACTTCGATTTAATCTGGCTACATTTTATCACACAGTCTTTGGATTACTTCACACACCAACAGAAAACTATTATTTTAGAACCCCTCTTCAGAACCTGCCTGTATTACCACTGAAGGAGAGTGTTCAGATGCAACAACACATCCATTACTTGACTTATTCATTCACACTTCAGATATTTACTGGGCACCAACTACAGGCACTGGGACTACAACCAAACTTTTCCCCACCCAGATACTATCTATTGCTTTTTCATTATAAGAATCTCTCCCAAATTTGGGGAAATAAGAAACAGTGGTCCTTTTGACAGATAGCGGAATAACAAAGTTCTCAGAGAATGAACCTATCTACAGGGTGTACTGACATTATTAATATTTTATGTTTTTTTCTTTGTATTGCTGTTTTAAATGTCTGTGTCTTAGGTACTACACTAAAAGCATCTGAAAGAAAGATTTATTTTATGTTCCAAAGAACCTCACAATGTGGCTTTTCCACTGATGGCAATCATTAAACATTTGTGAATGAATGCATTTTGGTGCAGGTCCCAGATTTTAAAACTGCAAAGTAAACAAATTAATAGATAAGAAGTTGGAATGTTTTTCATTCTCCCAATTTTCTTTGCTTGGTTTAGTTTGACTGCAAATATTCAAATCAAAGAACAACTACATATAGAATAAATAACACTGAGCTCGCATAAAACATCTGAAAGGGCACTAAGTTCAATATGAAGTGAAAAGAAGTGGCCAGAGGGAAAGTAACAAATATTTAGGATCATATGAGTATTAAAAGGGGAAATGCAAGGAATATGCATTTATCATGTAAAATCCACAGATCGAATTTGCCTAAATGCAATTTATAAAGAAATTACTGATGATATAACACTATTAATTATATATAGGAACAGCAACACTGCAAAGGACAAAATACACTCAAACTGGCATTGATACAGGTGAATTTGACCTTGGTTATCTGAGAAAACTTATCATTTTAACAAGAAACTTAAGGAGACAGTGTGAAAAGGCAATCTTGTCAAAAGGCAGTCACCAGAAGTTTTATATGAAAGAAATGCATTCTTTATTCAACAAATATTTATAAAATAGCTACAAGCTAAGATAAAATTTTTTTACAGAATCTATATGAATTGCCTTCCCAGCCAAATTAAAGTTTATTCTAAAAACGAGTTTTCTAAAATATGTATAAGCAGCAATACCAATATACTGAATTAATAAATTATATTCTTCCAGGTATTTCAAAGCACAACCCCATGTAAAACGCTGTAGATATACATAAAAACAAAGGGATTTTGTTAAACAAGACTACAACCTTGAGTATATAGCTCAATAAACAATGGAAAAAGTGAAAAAATGTGGTTTTTTTTGGGGGGTGGGTAAGTACCCGTCTCTCTTAAAAGGTTAAAAAGAGACCAGACACAGTGGTTCATGCCTGTAATCCCAGCACTTTGGGAGGCTGGGGTATATATCACCTGGCCAGGAGTTTGAGACCAGCCTGACCAACATGAAGAAACCCTATCTCTACTAAAAATACAAAATTAGCTGGGCCTGGTGGCATGCGCCTGTAATCCCAGCAACTCGGGAGGCTGAGGCAGAAGAATCACTTGAATCTGGGAGGCAGACATTGCAGTGAGTCGAAATTGCACCATTGCACTCCAGCCTGGCAACAAGATCTCAAAAAAAAAAAAAAAAAAAAAAAAAGCTTAAAAAGAAAGAGTAATCTGTTAGATGGGAATAAGGTAAATCAGTTGCTTCTATAATAATTTAAGTTCTGATATCTGGGAAATCTGTGTTACTAAGGCTTGACCACTCTCACCAGAATTAACTTCAAATCAGGCATTCTATAGTTAATACAGACACTGATATCCATGATATATTATTATTTCTTTTAAACATATAAGATAGACATAAATAAGTATTCAAGCCACTGGGCCAATAGCTCATTACACTACTTTCTTCACTAATTTAAGGACTACTGAATAACAACAGGATGTTACACTGATATATTCTCTCACACACACACATGCATATGTGCATGCACACATACACACTCTCACACATATACCTTCATTGAGACTTTAGACTAAATATAAAATTAATCTTTAATTCCTTTATAAAACAGTGTATAATGTGTAAACATTCTACCAAAGAAACACTTTTCAATGGCAGAGACACCAAAAGAAAGATACTACCAATAATATGGAAGAATAACAATGATAAATGAATCTTTCACTAAATTATCTCACTGTCTTTTTTACTAAATTCAATGGAACATCACTTTAAAACAAGTGAAATGAACAGACATGTGGTATACCTAAGACTAACTCAGGCATACAAGAAAAGATTTAATAGCAAGAGTCTACAGTTAAAACTTTGCAATCATTTCTATAGGTCTCTCTTTGAAGTCATATTATTACCAAAATAGATTTTAAATTGTAAAAAACTATTTGAAAACTTAAATTTAACTAGGACCACTGTGTTAAAGCTAAAACTCAAATTCAGAATAATGCCACTGTTTACTAGTGACAAAAATAATATGAACTATCACCAGGAAAATGGTGCTTCTAAAACCAATTGTTATTAGGTAGTTCCTAGAAAATGCTATTTCAATCTAAAGAGAGATTATACCATTTCTGTTCTCAGCAAGATTTTCACAAATGAATGAGTAGCCAGGTTATATTTTGATCAGTAATACTTACAAAGAGATTATTTTAAGTATCTTAGGGAACAAATACAGGCCCCCCAAAATAATACTCAGGATCAAAAGGTTAATGTTTAAAAGGGTCACAATTAAGCATTCAATTATTAGTGAGAATATAAAATTTATTTAGCTTTAAAAAACAATTTGGCGGCCGGGCGCGGTGGCTCAAGCCTGTAATCCCAGCACTTTGGGAGGCCGAGGCGGGTGGATCACGAGGTCAAGAGCTCGAGACCATCCTGGTCAACATGGTGAAACCCCGTCTCTACTAAAAATACAAAAAATCAGCTGGGCATGGTGGTGCGTGCCTGTAATCCCAGCTACTCAGGAGGCTGAGGCAGGAGAATTGCCTGAGCCCAGGAGGCGGAGGTTGCGGTGAGCCGAGATCGCGCCATTGCACTCCAGCCTGGGTAACAAGAGCGAGACTACGTCTCCTCAAAAAAAAAAAAAAAAAAAAAAAAATGTGTATACATTTTAATCCTGTAATTCTAGTTCTAAAAATATATTTTAAGAAACTAATTAGGGACATATACAAAGGGTTATGTAGAAGGCTATTCATCACAATGTTGCTTACGATACCAAAATTAAAGTTCATAATAGTGGAATTAGTAAATCATGGGACACGCTCTAGCAATAGCAACTTAAAGCCATGCTTTCAATTAATATACAAAATGCTGATGATATGCAGTATCATCCCAATTTTGTTTTAAAATAAACCTAGATTCCATCCTCTCCTAGCTGCTTAAGGACCCCACTCCTGCAATGGTCCCTTTTTCTGCATTGCCAAATATGCTGTGATATTCCCACCTTAAAATGCAAAACACCTCCATCTTCAATCCTACACTGAAGCTATATATCTCATTTTCCCTTTAGCTACACTCTCAAGAAAGAGCTGCCCTTAATGTCTCTATTTCTGGTTCTTCCTTTCCTCTCTTCAAGCTACTCTAATTACACTGTTGTTACTGCCCCTTCATTGAAAGCTACTCTTATCCTAGTCTCTAAATCTAACAGTAAATACTGAATTCTCATCTTATCCTATTTAGGATATGACTATATTGTTTCTCTTACTTTGAAACATTTTTTCTAGCGCTCAGTACTCAACTTTCCTCACTGGTTGTTGCTTCTTAACCTTCTGTGCTACATTCTCTTCCTCTTTCTGGCTTTTTTTTTTTTTTTTTTTTTGAGATAGAGTTTTGCTCTTGTTACCCAGGTTGGAGTGCAATGGCGCGATCTCGGCTCACCGCAACCTCCGCCTCCTGGGTTCAGGCAATTCTCCTGCCTCAGCCTCCTGAGTAGCTGGGATTACAGGCACGCGCCACCATGCCCAGCTAATTTTTGTATTTTTAGTAGAGACGGGGTTTCACCATGTTGACCAGGATGGTCTCGAGCTCTTGACCTCGTGATCCACCCGCCTCGGCCTCCCAAAGTGCTGGGATTACAGGAGTGAGCCACTGCGCCCGGCCTATTTCTGGCTTTTAAACACTGGAGGTGCCCTAAAGCTTAGCTCTCACCCTTCTATCTAGACTATCTTGATACAAAAGTAAAACTAAGCCAATATAGGAATTATGGATAAGACAAAATGTAAGTATTACAAACCTCAACAATGTTAAAAAATAACCGAATAATTATGAGACATCAGGAGATGGGAAAATGTGAGTATTAACTCCTTTAATAATAGGAAACCTAAAAAAATTTTTTTTTCTAACTTCTTCATGTTTTTCACATATAATGTTAGAGAGGTCTTTTAAGAAACAATTCTTTATGATATACAGATATACACAAATTCTAATGCTCAGCAATCAATTTTTCTTCTAAGTTAATTGCAATGCTTTTATTAAAAATGGCATGTTAGTAAGAAGTCAATCACAAAAGCCATTCTAGCTATTTTAAGCAGAAGACAATCAGGAAAGGCCTTGTTTGAGTCTCCAAGAATGATATCTAGAAAATGTTGAAAGTAGTCTTTGTCCAAAGCCTGGCCCTAGAAACATATTGTATTAGCTGTAATTCAGAGATTACAGAATCACGTTGTGTGTTCCTTCCAAGCCAGCAAAATGGATGATTTGAGTAATACCACCTCTCTTTCCATTTAAATTGGTACCACATCCAAAAATTAAAGTGGTCAGGCACAGTGGCTCACGCACTTTGGGAGGCCAAGGTGGGCAGATGGCTTGAGCCCAGGAGTTTGAGAATGGCCTGGGCAAGACTGGGAGACCCAAATTGCCCCCTCCCAAAAAAAACCAAAGAAACAAACAAACAAACACAAGCAAAAAATTAGTCAGGTGTGGTGGCATGGACCTGTGGTCCCAGCTACTCCAGAGGCTGAGGTGGGAGGATCACCTGAGCCAGGAAGGTCAAGGCTTCATGTGCCATGATCATGCTACTGCACTCCAGCCAGGGTGACAGAGTGAGACCCTGTCTCGAAGAAAAACAAAACAAAACAAAACAAAACAAAACAAAAAACAATTAAAAAAATTAAAGTATATCTGATTTACAAGAAAGAGTAAATTTGGTTGGTGAAGTCTAAAATCATATGCAGAATTCTAGTTGCAAAGAAAATTATATTGTAGTTTTTAGCTCTCTAAATTTTACAAAAAAAATATATATATATGAAATATATCTCCAAAATGTATGTCAAATTAGTCTATTTCTCTCTGTGTCCACTGTTACCACCTAATCCAAACCACCATCATCTCTCACCTGGACTGCTGGACTGCTGTCAGCCTCTTGTCTTCCTGTGACCACTGTTACCTAAGCAGTGGCTTTTCGCTGTTCAGTGAATAAAATCCAAACACCTTATCACAGGATATGTCTTTTATTCTATCTCCTCTGACTTCATTTCTTAACCTTTTCTTTGTTGATCATTATATGTTCCCGCCACAGTAGTTGTGTGTCTGCTCTTAAACACACCATACACATTCCCTACCTAGGGCCTTTACGTTTGCAGCTCCTTTAGTCTAGAAACATATAAGGTTTGCTCCTGCATTTTTCTTTGTGCCTTTGTTCAAATGTTACCTTAGCTCAGACACATTCCCTTGCTAACCTATCTAAAATAGCATTAAGCCTGATAACTCCTATATTTACCTTGCTCTATATCATTAAATATTATGTAAATCAAAATTACAATGAGATACCACTATACCCTCACCAGAATGACTAAAACTTAAGAGACTAACCAAAACAATCTTAAAAAAGGAGGACTAAATTGGAGAATTTACCCTAACTGACTGGAACACTAACTGTAAAGTGACAGTCATCAAGATGGTATGGTACTGGCATAAAAGTTGACAGAATGATGCATGGAACAGAATATAAAGCCCCAAAACAGACCCATACTTACACAATCATTTGATTTTCATTAAAAGAGTCAAAGTAGTTTAATGAAGAAAGAAAAATCTTTTCAGAAAATTATGTTGGGATATCTAAATCCATAATTTTAAAAGTTAGCTTCAATCCCTCACACTATACACAAAAATTAATTCAATATTAAAGAGAAATCTAAATGAAACGGCAAGCTTTAGAGGAAAACAAAGGAGAATACCTTCATAAGCTAAAGGCAAGCAAAGATTTCTCAGATGAGTCACAGAAAGCAACAACCATAAGAAGAAAAAAAATTAATACATTAGGCTTCATTAAAATTAGAAACATCTGTTCACCAAAAGATATTATTATGAAATTTAAGATGTAAACCACGGAAAAAAGAAACCTCTGACAAAGGACTGGTATCCCGGACATATAAAGAACCCCTACAACTTAATAATAATTTTTTTAAATGGGCAAAAGATTAAAAAAAAATACTTCACAAAAAGGGATACCAATGTCCAAGAAACACACGAAAAAAGCAGACTGGCAACTTCCTAAAAAGTCAAACATATACCTATCAGATAATCTCATCATTATACTCCCATGAATTCCTCCAAGAGAAATGAAAGCATGTGTCCATACAAAGACTTGTACACAAGTATTCACATCAGCTTTATTTATAATAACTAAAAAATGGGAGTAAGCCAATATCCATCAGTAGATGAACAGATAAACATTGTGGGATAATGAAGTATCTCAATGAAAAGGAATTAACTACTGATAACATGAAGAAATATTAAATTATGTGAAGTGAAAAAAAGTACATACTATATGATTCCTTTTATATAAAATTCTGGAAAATGCAAACAAATCTACAGTAACAGAAGGTAGACCAGTAATTGATAAAGGTAGGTGGGATAGAGGAATTATAAACAGGCATGAGGAAACTTTTGGGGTAACGTATATGTTCACCATCTTAATTATGCTGATGGTTTTATGAGTATGTATGTATTAAAACTTAGCAAATGGTACATTTTAAGTATATACAGTTTATTGTAGATCAATTATATTTTAATTTAAAATATCACCTAAAGAAACTAAATGAAAAGGAATAATGCTTACTTGCAATTTATGGTCTCTATATTTAAGAACTTTGTAACTTCACTACACATTACATTTATTCTTTACTTCTTCCTTACCACAGTTATTTTAAGTATAATAGGAATAGATTAATAATTTAGTAGGTTGTTAAAAAAACTAAAATATTACTTTCTGAAACTGCTTCTACATGTCCCATATTTAAGATGTTAGACTTAACAGCATTAATACATTAGTGATACTCTAAGAGGTAAAATCAGTTAATTTCATAGAAGTTCAGTAAGTAAAATAATTCTCATATAAAATAATATAGCTCTGATTTCTAATTAGGCAGTTTATCAATGATTTTCAACCAATAAAGGTCAAATTATACTTTTGAATCTTGGATTTTTGTGTAGGGTTTCCACCTTTCCATTACAAAATACAATGTTCCCCTGCCTCCATATTAGACTATACTTTCTAAAACTCATATGCGCTACTGAAGAAAAAGAATTTCTTGCCCAAAGTTTTCTGGGTTTTTTTCATCCAACTCTAAAATTTTACAAAATACTGCAAGAAAATGCTTTTAATGATAACATTATATCATCAATGTTTGAATAAATAAAAATACACAAAATAATTTAAATTTATATATTACCTGGCCACATCCAGGGGCAGTGCATAGAAAGGGTTTGTCATCACTCATATTCCACAGGTCCTTGTATTGCCTATAATCAAACAGGAAAAACTTTACAGTACATATTTTTAAATAAAGAATAATTTAAAATCTCAAGATTTTCCATAAGCTTATTAATTTTTCTATTAAAATGCAAAATGAAACACTTTTCTGACATTTTAATTATATCTTCCACTTTCTTATGAGAATACACAAAATACATGTAACGTGCAGATTTTGCACTACGGGAATAAGGTTAGGAACACTGCTCTGTCAGGCTCTTTCCACTCAACAGTGTAAAAGTACTTATGGTGAAATGAACAAATTTCATTTATTCAAGAAAATTGAATGAGCAAATACTATGCAGTCTTCCAAGGATCATATTGTACTGTTATGAAAATAAGGTGGCAAAATTTCTGTCTCCAGTCCTAAATTCTAGTGGAATATTTTTATCTATTGGCTAACCATTTCTACCTAAATATGCTAACAAAACATCAATATGTCTAAAAACAAACTCGCTCTTAGATCCCTTCTTAAATTTATACCTTTTCCTATATTGGAAGCATTATGGAAGACTCAGAGAAATTCAAAAATAAAAGAGAAATGGATCCCACGTTCAGGGAATTTCTCCTCCCAGCAAAGAAGATAAGGTAGTATTAATATAACAAAATCTCTATCTCTAACTCTGATCTCTTTCTAAATCCTAATTTCCAGCTCTTTGGTGGTGGTATACTGAGGATCATAACTTATTCTTCTAAGTCCTAGTTCAAAAGTCTTGTCAATATTTTATGCTGTTTCCTTGTAATATATCAAAAATTTTGTCAAACATTTGATATACCTCATTTTTAGGAAACCCATGCTGGTTCACAACAGTCACTGCTTCATGTTTTAGGCATGTATGCAATGATCACTGAGAATAAAAATGGTTCCCAGGAAGTCACCAATATTAATCTTATACACAAAATTCGTGAACCGCATGAACGAAGTTTTTATTGCTTTATCCAAAATGTTTATTGCTAAAATTGTCAAAAAGCCTGTAGACAACTTGACATTGCATTGGTGGGTCCACGGATGACACTTGGGGAAACACTGGTTTAGACTTCTGGTTCCTGGTCCACCACATAAAGAGCTTGAAAGTCATCATTCCTATTCTCTTAATGAGAAACAAGCTAAACAAACGGAAAATTATCAACTATTCTTACATCCATCAGAGAATTGAGGTCAAAATGCTGCCCTGAAAAGTTGAGACGGAGACAGATACTGAGAATCACAGTGTACTAGCAGCAAATACCGGCTGGTGGTGCCACTACAAGGCAGAATCAAAAAAACCAGAGACAAGCCATTCCCTTGTATCCTCTACAAATTTTTGACCGACACAATCTGTAAGCATTACAAACTATTTTACAACTAAATTTGGAACATCTTCTCATGATATCCGGGATTTATCTATATAACATATTATCCTTCTAGTGCTTTTTAAATGTTCACAAACTAAGGAATACTGGTATTAAATTTTTAAGTAAGAGCAAAGTATTCTAACAAGATTTGCTGTAAGTGACCACTAGTAAAACTTACATAAATAATAAGTGAGGAGAACAGTATGGACCCACAGTTCTCAAACAGAGTCCTCTACACTCTTAAAAATTTAGGCTCCCAAAGAACTTTTTTGTTTATGTACTGTCAATAATGACAACATCTACAATGAAAACTGAGAAATTCTAAAAATATTAATTTGCTAATTTATTTAAAAATAACAATGAACTCATTGCATGTTAACATATATTTTTTAAAACTAAACATATTGTCAAAACAAAAAATTTAGTGAGAAGGGCAATATTTCTCATTTTCTGCAAATCTTTAAAGTCTGGCTTAACAGAGCAATACAGCTGAATTCTCATATGTGCTTCTGGTATTCAACTTGTTGTGACATCATCACGTACCCGCTAAAAAATGGCATCATAGCCTTGTGAGATAATGAGAATTTAAAAAAGGTACATATTTTAGGTTTATTATGAACATGTTTTTGACTTCACAGACCCCTCTCACATTATGAGAATTCCTGGTACAGACATACCTCATTTTACTGTGCTTATTAGCTTTATTGTATTGTGCAGATCCTAGTCTTAAAAATACACTTAAATCTCAGGGGGAACGCAGATACTGCAGATTTTTTTCAGATACCCATTATCAGATTAAGAAAGCTTCCTCCAATTTCTAGTTTCCTGAGAGTTTTAATAATGAGTAGACATTGAGATTTATCAAACCAGTTTTCTGCATCTATTCAGGTAGTTTTTTTCCTTATTATTTTAATGTGGTATATCACACTGAATGATTTTTAATTGACAAACCAATTAGAATTTCTGAAATAAATCCTCCCTTTTGCTAAGATGTTTACATCTATGTCATGAGAAATAATCTTTCCAGGTGTCTAGGTTACAGTGGCTTTCTAAGAAGAGTTGGGTCATGTTAATTCTTTTCTATTCTCCAGAAAAATATGCATAAGATAGGTACTAATTCTTCCTTAAATTTTGGAAGAATTTACCAGTGAAGCTATCTGAGCCTGAAGCTTTCTCTTCTGGGTGGTTTTAAATCATGAATTCAGTATCTTTAAATAAAAAAATTCAGTATCTTTAAATTATTGTATCAATTTTGTTCTTCAGCACCCTGGGAGGCTAAGGCAGGTAGATCACTTAAGGTCACAAGTTTCAGCCTAGTCAACATGGTGAAACCCTGTCTCTACTAAATATTCAAAAATTATCTGGGCATGGTGGCACATGCCTGTAGTCCCAGCTACTTGGGGGAGGCAGAGGCATGAGAATCACTTGAACCTGAGGAGGTGGAGGGAGGCTGCAGTGAGCTGAGACTGCACCAGTGCACTTCCTGACAGTGACTGCACCACTGTACTTCATGACAGCGAGACTCTGTTGCATAAAGAAAGAAAAAAAATCCCAGTGGCTTTTATGCATGTGTGGAAACTGATTCTAAAATTTGTAACAAAATGTAAAAAACAACAAATAAACAAGGGAATCCCGAACAATAGTAATTAAGCTAGAGGACTTTTATATCAGACATCATGACCCATTATAAAATTATAATAATTAAGACAGTGTGGTATCAGTCCAATGATAAACACATAAAGAAATAGAAAGGAGTCCAGAAATAGAACCACACATAAGGTTACCTGATTTGTACAAATGCTCAACAGCACTTAAGTGAAAAAAGGGTGGTCTTTTCAATAATTGGTTCTAGAAATTTTATATAGCAAGAATACTTGACTCAACTAATAATAATTATGTAATATTCCCTTGACAACACTAGCTTATCATTGTTTTAGATCAATGTTTCCCAAAGTGTGGTAGCTATTATAGAAAAAAGGCTTAGCTAAATACATTTGGGAAATGTTGAGTGTGCAGGCTTCACTTTACAGGACTTTTCAGAGCCTTAACATTATGTCAATTAAGCAATCATAACTTTTAAAAATACTCCATGAATTCTCACATTATACTAAAAATTAAGTCACAGCAGATCATAGATCTAAATGTGAAAGGCAAAGTGCAAATTTCTAGAAGAAAAATAGGAAACAATCTTCATGATTTTGGAGTAGGTAAAGGTTTCTTAAACAGGAGATAAAAGGTCCACAAAAGACTGATAAAACAGATTTTACTCTATATAGTACTCTCTGTACTATACAGAATAAAAAGCAAAAAAGAAGCAAATAGTATATCTAACCTAATACTAGGAAAAAAGACAAAAATTATACAGGTAACTACATCCAGATACAGTGTGTTCCAGGAAACCTTAGAGAAGCCTTGAGAAGGACACACACTATAAAAAAAAAAATTAAAAATAAAAGAATATGTACAGTCAGCCCTCTGTATCCACGAGTTCTGCAACCATGGACTCAATCAATCTTGGACTGAAAATATGTGGGAAAAAAACTGCATCTGTACTAAACATGTACAGACTTTCTTCTTGTCATTATTACCTAAACAATATAGTATAAATACTACTCACATGGCATATGCATTGTATTAGGTATTATAAGTAATCTAGAGATGATTTAAAGTATACAGGAGGATGTACATAGGTGATATGTGAATACTACACCATTTTATATAAGAAACTGGAGCATCCTCAGATTTTGGTATCTTCAGGAGGTCCTGGATCCAATCACTCACAGATATTGAGGAACAACTGTATATCTAAAAAATGACTCATTTTCCCAGGAATCTAAGTAGAGGTGAAGTAAGGGATTGAAAGAAAGCCTGGCATACAGCAAACCAATAATGGCTTGACAGACAAGTCATGCAGCCCAACAACTAAGAAACTACCCTCATCTGAAAACTGGTAAACAAACAAAAAAGACCAGAATGTTTATTCTGCCTTTTATGCATAAAATGTATTTCCAGTAACCAAACAGTTGATGAAGGAAAAGTCCTTTATAGAATTTCAACAAATCTAAAGAATAAAATAATTAGACTATTGCCACTTTAGCTAGGTGCAGTGGCTCACGACTATAATCCCAGCACTTTGTGAGGCTGAGGTGGGAGGATGGCCTGAGCCCAGGAGTTCCAGACTAGCCTGGAAAAAGATGATGTGACTCCGTCTCTACAAAAAATTTAAAACAGTCACTCGTGGCAGCATCGTGGCAGTGCACACCTGTAGTCCCAGCTACCCTGGGAGGCTGAGGCAGGAAGATCCCTTGAGCCCAGGAGGTCCAGGCTGCAATAAGCTGTGATCATTCCACTGCAGTCCAGCCTGGGTGACAGAATGGACCTGTCTCTAAACAGAAAAAAAAAAAAAAAAGCAGAAATCTGAGACAGTTCCTGAGCTGGGGGCTGCCATAGCAGCGGACACCAGAGGACCCACCCATTCTTTGCACAGGCCCATTCACGGCCCCGCTGAAGAGTGATTCCCCTGTGTCCTCTTGTTGGGTCTATGCAGGAGAAGAAAAAATGTGAGATCCCAGCATACAGATCCTGGAGTCAGAGATTCCATCTGCCTACCAGCCCAAGGGGCTGCAGAGAGCTGATGGCTCTCAGAGTCCCTGAGGCTACCTCAGGAGTACTGAGGGGAAAACCAGATTGAGGACACCAGCAATGGGAAACAACTGACCAGAGTTGTCCCAAGATGCTGCAATCAGTCAACGAAGTAAGAATAAAAGCACTGCCATTTGGTCACAAAGTCAGAGCTGGGAGGTTCTCATAACCAAATCTCTGTGACCCCCATCTCAACAAAAAACTTAAAAAAAAAAAAATAGCAGGGCATGGTAACATGTTTCTGTGGTCTCAGCTACTGAGGAGGCTGAGGTAGGAGGATCCTTTGAACTCAAGAGGTCGAGACTGCAGTAAACAGTGATTGTGCTGTGCCATTGCAAGCCAACCTGGGCAAGAGTGATATCCTGTCTCCAAAAAAAAAAATAATAAAGAAATAAAGAAGAAAGAATGAGAAGAGAGAGGGGAGGAAGAGAAGTAACAGGAAAAGGAGAAGCATAGGAGGAAGGAGGGGAAAGTAAGGAAGGAAGCGGGAACAAGGGAGAAAGAAGAGAGGAAGGAAAGAGGAGGGAAAGAGGAAGAAGAGGGAAGAAGGAAGAAGGGGAGAAAGAAGAAAGGGGAAGAGGAAGGAGAAGGGAGGAGACAAAGCAGGAGGATTAAGAAGAGGAAGAACAATCCACTTTAATCCCTAGTAAAATAATGCATCTGGGCAACTATCATCAATGTCTGATTTTTAAAACCATTAGTAGAAAAGGTGACAGAAACGTGATAATGGCTGGACCAGGCTGACAGCAGCTGAATTCATAGATTAGTCTTAAATTAATACCAAAGGTTTGGGGGCAGGACACGCAAAAAAAAAAAAAAAAAAAAAAAAAAAAATCAAAAGTTAATCTTATCAAGCCTCCCTAACTCCAAACTGCAAGGAAATTCAGGAGACAGAAAAATAAGTCAAACACCAACACCAGGAGGCAATCACCCAAATCCAATATAGATATTTTCAATTTACAATGGGTTTACTGGGACATAACCCCACCATGAATTGAGCAGTATATTGACTGTATTGCTTTCCCACCATCGTAAAGTCAAAAAATCCTAAGATGAATCACTGTAAGTTAGAAAAATTGACCTGGTCTCTTGAACAAGTAAATGTCATGGAGATTTTAAAAAAAACAGAGGAAGAGGGTTACTGTTTTCCATTATAAGAAATTTAATAAACATACAACCAAATTAAGGACCTTTTTGGATCCTGATTCAAACAAAACAACTGCAAGAAGACATCTCTGAGTCAGGATTACTTTCCTACTTTTAAATTTCGACTTAAAAGTTTTCAATTAATTATCCCTTCCATCAACTTGTTTTCTTTCTAGAAATTATATATAGCAAATATATTTGACTCAACTAATAATTCTGTAAAACTGTCTTTTTCAGATAGTAGCTTGTTAACCCTTCACAGCAATGTTCCCTAAAACATTTCAACAAGGATGTCAGTAGGCACTACAGAAAAAAA
This sequence comes from Sapajus apella, assembly GCF_009761245.1. Lineage (NCBI taxonomy): Eukaryota > Metazoa > Chordata > Mammalia > Primates > Cebidae > Sapajus > Sapajus apella. The sequence goes on along the minus strand of NW_022436968.1, from coordinate 19,606,839 downwards.
GGTGTGGCCAAACAAATCTGAGAAATGCTGAAATAAACTTTTCTTTTCCTTTTTTTTTTTTTTTTGCAGGACTGTTCAGAGCCTTTATTATGCTAACGTAAAATGACTAGGGGAACACCCAAAGTATGGCATTTTTGCCATCACTATTTGCTACTTGAACACTTTTTCACAGTACATCTCATGGGGCGAATAGAACTCATTTTAGAGGAAATCAAAACCTTAAAACATGTTTGTATCTGTCATAGCTAAGCGTATTTTGATGCTTTTAATTTGATCACTTAAAAATACAACAGGAGTATCAGGATAAGTGACTTATTATTTATGGAAAAAAAAACACCACAAATACTTACCTAATAGAAACAAGCTATAAAGATTTTTATAACTCAAAATGTAAAAAATGGCTAAAAATAACAATATTGCACACATACCTGGCAGAATTCACATGTAACTTGAATTTCATAAGTTGAATAACTTATCACATTCTTTTTCTCGTGGCAAGAATACTGAAAAACAAAGTGGTTTCATACTGTTAAAAATAGTTCTGAAACAATTCTTGAAACAGAGTAGAAAATAAAGTGCTCAAATTACTCTCTGTAACACTGTCACCCCAAAACTAGTCACTATTAAGAATTTTTATAATAGAGTACCACTCTTGAAATATCAACACACCTACACAAATGTGCTAAACATAGGTATTAATATAATCCAACTCCACCAAAGGGATTAAAAGAGGAAGAAACATTTAATTCCGCCCTTATGGCTGTGATTGAAGGGCAGCCATTAAAAGAGTAAAAGGTCCTTACTTTGAACACTGATGAGAATAATGAAACCTAGTAATTCCGTATTTCTCTTCAGAAAGCTTTTTATGTCAAAAAACATACTTATTGGTGTTCAGCTTCTCAGCCTAATTCATCAAAATTTATTTGTCCCACAATGTAGTTCATCTATATAAACAGCTCCCATTTGTATCTTAAGGACAAGTAATGACTCATTTTTAAACTCCACCAATAGCTTCACCTTATGTTCACTGAAACCTCATCCAGTGGTAAATAAGAGTATGGTTATCCAAATAAGCAAATGGTGCATAAAATTGCATTTTTCATAATTTTGTTCATAAATGAAGTTTCAAAAATATCATGCTCAGGAAAATCTGAAAGAAACATTTAAGTCAGCCCTTATGGCTATAGTTGAAGGGAGATTTTGTTGAACTATAGATTGTTGGAGAAGACAATGACTGCACACAGAGAACAGTTAATATATCACATTACTCTCTGGCAAGTATCTAAAACTATACTGGTAGGAAAGTCACTGCCATGCAAAACACCCAGGAGAGTTCTAAGCAAAATTTTTTAAAGGTTGGTTTCTTTGATTTCTCTTAACTCAACATTTCTTTATCTTCCTTGCTCTTGAGTTTCCATTTTGTACTTGGCAGTAATATGTCTTGCTAGATGCTGGAGATGTACTGGCAAATCAAGATAGGTACCTGCCTTCATGAAGTTTCCAAGACAGTGATGGGGCTAACATTAACTAATCAAGCATCCAACTCAGAGCTCCTTTTCTACAACCTCAAATTAAGAATCAAAACTATCACTGAATGCCATAAATACAAATCTGATTATCCATTTAGATCTAAATCCTTTAGACTCAACCTTTAAGGTATACTTTGAGAGACACAAATTTAGCTGCCATTGGTATCTAATCTTACCTCCAAGTGCTACTTCCAATACACCATGGCCCATTTAACAGTATCAAACTGTCCGTCATTCTCTGAAAAATCACCCTCAGTTGCATATTATTTTAGCTCTCCCCAAAATATACCCTCCCAGATGAATGTTTGCCTTCTCTGATATTATATTGTCAAGGCCCAGTTCAAATAGCACTTTATGTGTGATACCTTCCCCATAATCCAGATTGAAAATTTCTTCCACAAGCTGTGCTGTTTATGCTTGCTTACAGCATCCACATTATGTTGCTCTGTGATGTAATATATTATATAATCTGTGTGCTTCTGCCACCCATTCTACTGCCTACTACTTCTTGAAGAAACATAACATAGCCAAAGGAGTATAAGCTTTTGAGTCAGAATTGGCTCCAAAAACCTGGTTTTGCCACTCGTAAGTTATACAATATTGTGCAAGGTTCTAAACAACTTTGCATTTCAGTTTCCCCAACTATTATACGAGGGTAGTATCACCTACATCATAGTTGTTATAAAGCGTTTTAAAATAGTGTATGTAAAGTATATGGCACAATGCTTGGCACATGGGGACTGGATAAAATGGCAGGTGCAGTTCTATTATTTCTACTATTAAAATTATAAGGGTGTTTCTAGTCATCCTTATATTTGCACAGTATCTTACTTGCTAACAGCAGGCACAGAGTGATTGTTAAATTGTTAAAATAAATTTTATCAGTTGGATACATTTTAAAAAATTAAAAAAGAAACTGTAATTTGTAAAATGTGTAAGTCCACATTTACTTCACATAGAAGTAGTCACTCTGTATCTTGGAGAGGCTACCAACCTCTATGTTCCAAGGTTTTAAAGAAATAGATGGCTGGGCACGGTGGCTCACACCTGCAATCCCAAACATTTTGGGAGGCTGAGGCAGGCGAATCACCTGAGGTCAAGAATTTGAGACCAGTCTGACTAACATGGTGAAACCTCGTTTCTACTAAAAATAGAAAAATTAGCCGGGAGTGGTGGTGCATGCCTGTCAACTCAGCTACTCGGGAGGCTGAGGCAGAAGAATTGCTTGAATCCGGGAGGCAGAGGTTGCAGTGAGCCAAGATCGTATCACTGCAATCCAGCCTGGGTGACAGAGTGAGACTCCATCTCAAAACAAACAAACAAACAAAGAAATAGATAATACTAAATATCTCTACCTCTTTAATTGGGAAAGTATAAACAGATGATTTTTATTAAAGAGACAGACCAGTAAATTTGGGTAACCTAAGGTTCAAATATTATGAAGAATCTAAAACACAACCTTCCCATTTCTCAGCAAATTGTAAATACTTCCTTTGCAATTCTTCAATACTGGTGAAGAAATCTTAAGCAAATTGCTGAAATATACTCACTTATGAACATAAAAATGAAAGTTAAAGTAAAATGCCCAAAAAGTTAAGCTAAAATTAAAGTGTCATACCAATGTGTGTAAAAAGCAAAATAATACAACCCCCCTTTTTGAGAAAAAATAACAAACGACATCAGGAAATCAGGAATAAATTTATTTAAGTAACAATCTTTAATTTCATAGGTAACTATGAAGCAGTCACTGCACAAATACACATAAGAAAAAATACCTTCATTCTGGAATGTTTAAAATGCCTTGTGGGTTTAAAAAAAAAAAATAGCTAGACTAAAATGCCAAAGATTAAAAGTCCCAAATTAAAAGTCCATGTATCTTGGTTATGCTCTTCTTTTACTAATAACTTGGTTCAAAGTGACAACAGCATTGTTAAGTGAATAAAGAGATTTTCTTGAAAATTACTGATACTAGAAGAATGGATGAATCTTAAAATAATCATGCCAACGGAAAGGAGACAGTCTAAGAAATCATATTGTATGATTCCATTTATACAAAATTCTAGAAAATGAAAACCATGGCAATAAAAAGTAGATTACTGGTTGACAAAGGACAGGAGTAGAATAGGAGGTAAGAATTACAAAGGGGCATGAGAAAACTTTTGAGGGATGACAAATTTATCATCTTGATTGTGGTGATGGTTTTATGGGTGTACAGATATAGTCAAAACTTATCAAGTTGTATACTTTGAATATGTATAATTTATTATAGGTCAAGTATACCTCAAAAAGCTGTTTTAAAAAGGGTATCTTGAACTGTTTTAAAAATATATAAATCTTGGCCAAGGTGCAACGGCTCACACCTGTAATGATAGTACTTTGGTGGTGCCAAGACTGTGAGACCACCCTGAACAACACAGTAAGGCTTTGTCTTTATTAAAACAAAACAAAACAAAAAAACAAAACACTTAAAAATTAGCCAGGCATGGTGGTATGTGCCTTTAGTCCTAGCGACTCAGGAGGCTGAGGCAGGAGGATCCCTTGAGCCTAGGATTTTGAGACTGCAGTGACCTATGTTCTTGGCACTACAATCCAGCTTGGGGGACAGAGCAAGACCCAATCTCAGAAACACACACACACACTCACATACACACGCATACACACAAATATCCTTAAAATATGAACTTCAAGGATTATGAAATAACCTTCCTGCCATAGCTGCATGAAGTCAAAGACCAGGGCTAATGACCATTTAACCATTCATAAATTCATAAATGGTATCTATTAATTACTTAAGTCAGTGAAATTCACTGTTTTTTTTTTCCCTCCTCCTATCTCACCATGGGCTGGATTCTTCATTTCACATCCTATACAAACTCAGCATAATTTCCAGGATTGAAATGGCAACTTTCTCTCTATCTCCTACTGTGCAGGGGCTTAATAAAGTGCCTCTGGCACTTTACTTATCCAATTTGATTATCCACTTTAATTATCCAAATTAAATACAACATGAAGCTTTATTTTCAACACTTAAAATTTCACCTTGGTATGTGGTTCTCGTAGAACCAATACAGAACTATAAACATATTTTTCAAACATGAATCTACAAATATCTTAATATGTATGCTATCTACATGTGTTACTTCAGAAATAAATAAATATTCTTCCATACAAACTATTTTCTCTAACTTCAAATGGAAAATATGACCAAAAACTGAAAACAGCTCTATTGTAAAGAGCACTAATAAGTACTCCCAAGATTAAAGAGATAGAACAGAAAAATAGGGAAGAGTAAATCCCTGAAAATTCTAAAAAAGAAAAAAAAAATCTACAAAACATATTGAAGTCATAGGCAGTCATTTTAATATGGGCATAAGAGCATCCTATGAACTGAGAACACTTGCTTGATGTTCTGCTGCAGAACTTAGATCAGTACAAAAGTGAAGGCTTCCTTTTTCCAGTTTTCTTTATCCATTTTCTTTTTTTTTTTGAGACTGTGTCTCACTCTTGTCGCCCAGGATGGAGTGCAATGGCTTGATATTGGCTCACTGCAATCTCCACCTCCCGGGTTCAAGCAATTGTCTCACCTCATCCTTCTGGGTAGCTGGGATTATAAGTGTGTGCCACCATGCCCAGCTAATTTTTGTATTTTTAGTAGAGATGGGGTTTTACCACATTGGCCAGACTGGTCTCGAACTCCTGAGTTCAGGTAATCTGCCCTCCTCAGTCTCCCAAAGTGCTGGAATACAGGCATAAGCCAGTGTGCCTGGCCCTCTTTCCAGTTTTCTAAGATAGTTTCACATAGGAACACGTATATGTTCCTCATATTTTCTCTATTTTATTGCTATAAAACATGTTATTTTAGAACATGTTTAAATTCTACTTTCAATTTTGTTTGTTACAACACAGAGCAATTTCTACTATTAGGTATCCTATATAAATAATGACCAATCTTACGTAATTCTTAAAAACCCTGAAGCTGCAGAGAGAGAGACAGAGTATACATGTCTGTGTATTTTAAGAGACGGAATCTTGCTCTGACACACAGGCTTGAGTGCAGTGGCATGATCATAGCTCACTGTAGCCTTGAAATACTGGGCTCAAGCGATCTTCCCGCCTCAGCCTCCTAAGTAGCTGGGATTACAGGCAATGCTACCATGCCTGGCTAAAAGCTGAAGTTTTCATTGGCGTTCAGAAGAAGATCACTTGTTATGTCCCAATAATATAAACTAAACAACACCTAATGAACTAGGGTATTGTAAGGAACATTAAATCTCCTCCAAGAATAATACAGAAGAGCAAAAAGAATAAAATAAAAGCCACCTTGAATACCACCAATCAGAGGTAACCACTGTTAACATTCCAGAGTATATAGTCTAGTTTTGTCAATGTATTGTGATGCATAACTTTAAAAATATCACACTATGATAATGAAGAGAAATATATATAAACAGTATTACTGCTTCTTCTAAAATGCAATTATCTAAATTCTGCCACATAATTAAACAGTAATGTCATTAAATAGATGTCATTTTTAATGGCTATATAGTACTCCATCATATAATTATTACTGGGCTTTATCATCAATGAATATCTTTGGGACAAATCTTTGTGCAATATCTGTAATAATTTCCACAGGATGAACTTCTGGAAGTGAAACTGCCATATATGAAAGTCAAGTCATATTTTTAAGGCTTTTGATTTATATTGCTAAACTGACCTCCAAATATACAGTATTGATTTCTGCTTTACCAGTAGAGAAAGATCTCATTTCTCAATACCAACACCAACAGTGGATATTATTTTTTTTAACATTTTTCTCATATTAATAAAAACTAATTTTAAAGTTGCATAGCTTGACACACTAATGAGGTTGAACTTTTTCATATATATAATGGTCACTTGTAGTTCTATGTAAAATGCCTCCTCTGCCCAGCCTCCAATTTTTTTTTTTTTTCTCCAAGATGAGGTCTTGCTATGTAACTCAGGCTGGAGTACAGTGGCATGATCATGATTCACTACAGGTTGTACTTCTCAGGCTCAAGCAATCCTCCCACCTCAGCCTCACCAGTAGCTGGAACCACAGGTGTACACCACCATCTCCAGCCAATTTTTATATTTTTTGTAGAGACAGGATCTCCCTATGTAAACCAAGCTGATCTCGAACTTCTAGGCTCAAGCCATTCTCCTGCCTCAGCCTCCCTAAGTGCTAGGATTATAGGCATGAGGCACTGCACCTGACTCTGCCTATTTTTAAAAACTAAAATGTTAGTTAAAATTCTCTCACTTGAATATACAGTGCAGGCCTTTTCTTATGACATGGGTTTCTGATCAGGCACCTTGTTGTGTTACTAATATAGTCCTAAATATTCATTTTGCAAATGAGGAGACTGAGGTCTGAAAGAGTAAGTGACTTATCCAAGGTCAAAAATGGGACAAAAATATTTCTCCTGCTATATTCTGCCTACCAGCTGTTATATCTTGCTATTTTACACCTAACAACTATACAGAAATTTTATGTAAACCACTTTTAATGGTACAGAGAGGCTTTTAGAATTTCTAGAGTTATTAGACAGACACATTATCAAATGGAATTATGTATTATAAAATGCCAATAAGAAAGAATAATAAAGAAAAACACTTGAAGAAAAGATGAATAGAAGAAAATGGGAGAAATTAACTGGCAAAACATATATTACAACTTAAAAGTCACATAAAAGTTAAGCCATCAGAGAAAACAGAGTGTCTGCATAGGAGATAGCTCAGTCAGGCTACCTGAGGGCAGCCCACTGCAGAGTGTCTGAGTCTGAGCAGAGTGAAAAGACATCCACTGGGGGATAGATGAGTTAAGGGTTGGGCTGGGAAGGAGGTGGTCAGCCCTGCATTTAATGTTGGAGTCTCAGATGGGTAAGAAAAGGCCGTCAATGCCCAAGTGGGCTAAGGAGGCATCCACATGAGGTAAAGGATAGGAATGGAACTAGTCCAGCGTAGGGTGTCAGGACCCAAACAGGAAGACGTTTACTTGATGGTGAGGAAAGGAGAGTGCCTGGTGGCACCAGGCAATTCATTATGTAAATACATGGATATTGATCAAATAAGTAAATACATCAAGGATGTGGTAGGTACAAGTGAATTCATACTACAGATGAAGGGAATTATAAATATAGAATGAACATTGGTATTAGATGACATCTGGAGATACTGGTGGGAACTTACGGCTCTCAATATAAAGATACAGAAACATAGATGTTAATATATATATATATATATGCATATATGTTCATGTATGTCCCTAGCTGCGTCCACTGAGAGAGCCTAGGAACACTGAAATCTCATTAGCAATAAGCACACTTAGTATCCAGACTTTGGTGTGTGATAGAGGTTGAATATATGTCCCTGCCAAATCTCATGTTGAGTTGTAATCTTCAGTGTTGGAGGTAGGGCCTGGTGGGAGGTGTTGAGGCAGATCCCTCATGGCTCAGTGCTGCCCTATCAATAGTAAATGAGTACTCAGGAGATCTGATTTTTCAAAAGTGTGTGCCCCCTGCAACTCTCTCTTGCTCTCACTCTCATTATGTTATGTGCCTTCTCCTGCTTTGCCTTTTGCCATGAGTAAAACCTCCCTGAGGCTTTCCAGAAGCTGAGCAGATGCCAGTGCCATGCTTGTATAGCCTGTGGAACCAGGAGCCATTTAAACCTCTTTATAAATTACCCAGTCTCTGGTATTTGTTTATAGCAATGCAAGAATGGCCTAATACAGAGTGTAAATACCGTTCTCCACTAAAAAGGACCTGGGCTTCTTGAAGAACTGGCTGATTCCAATTCAGCAGTACAGGATGTATCTTGTAGTGGAAATAGAGAAGTAAGTCCTTCCTTACTTTCTGGCACAAGATATTCAAGACCCATCCTGTATTGCTGCCAGATTTGGCCAGAAAGTAAGGAAGGATTTAAATCGGGGATAATTTGATGATCAAAATAAATTATGATAGTAATGGATTACATCATGAATAAACAGGGTTCTATGAACCCATACTGATATAAAGAAACTGAACGTTTGATAAGAAACAGGATATTTGTATCATCTCAAAGTATTGTATCTCCCTATAAAACTTAAGTATTGAGGGCAAAAGTAATTTACAACACAAAAGCCTGGCAAACATCACCTTAATCAAGTGATGTGACCTAACCCCACTAGAAATAAGGGAAATAAAATCATGTGCCACTGATAGAATGTAATAAGACAGAGCAACAGCTGGGTGTGGTGGCTCACACCTGTAATCCCAGCACTTTGGGAGGCTGAGGCAGGTGGATCACAAGGTCAGGAGTTCGAGACCAGCCTGATGAACATGGTGAAACCTCGTCTCTATTAAAAATGCAACATTAGACAGGCATGGTGCTGCACGCCTGTAATCCCAGCTACTCGGGAGGCTGAGGCAGGATAATTGCTTGAACCCGGGAGGCGGAGGTTGCAGTGAGCCAAGAGCGCATCACTGCACTCAAGCCTGAGTGACAGAGTGAGACTTTGTCTCAAAAAGAAAAAAAAAAAAAAAAAAGACACAGCATCACTTCTGCAATAGTCATGTCGAAGATACAAAACCTGTATCTAATGATGAAGAAGTATTACATAACACAAAATTGAGGTAAATGCTACAAATTAACTGCCATAATAATCTTCAAAAGTGCTGAAGTCATTATAGTCAAGGAAACATTAAGGAACTGTTTCCAATTTTAAAAGACCAATGCGACATAACAAATAACTGCAATGTGATCTTCTAGGCTGAATCCTTTTCCTATAAAGTACATCAGAACAACTGGAAAAACTTAAATATGACCTGCAGATTAGATAGTAGCAATATATCAATGTTAACTTCCTAACTTCCATGGACATATTGTGACTTTGTAACAGAATGTCTTGTTGTGGAACGCTTAGAGTTTTAATATAAAAAAATTAAATTAAAAAGGAAAAAAGTTATAGAATGAGTTTAAGTTATATGTAAATAATATGCACTATAATTATTCATTATACAGCAATCCTCCATTTATCTGCAGCTTCACTTTCCATGGTTTCAGTTACCCACAGTCAACAGTCCAAAAATATTAAATGGAAAATTCCAGAAATAAACAATTCATAGGTTTTAAACTGTGTGCTGTTTTAAATAGAGTGATGAAATCTTGCATCTTCTTGCTCCATCCCACCCGAGATGTGAATCATCGGTTTGTCCAGCACAACCAAGCTATATACGCTACCTGCTCATTACTATACAGCAAAAAATATAACACGTATAGGGCTCAGTACTATCTGCAGTCTCGGGCATCCACTGGGGCTCTTGGAATTTATTCTCCACAGATAAGGGGGGGGGTGTACTGTATAACCATTATAAAATTAGCATCACGTAGCAGTGGTCATGAAAAAAACACTACGAGATATATTTATTCTCTAATAATTCTCTGCTTGTTTTTTGTTTATAATTTTCATGCTATGAGGTATATTAAAGAATAGAAAAACTACATTCTGTACTGCAAGGTTAAAAGCAAATAAAATCATACTACAGTAGAATAATTTATAAGTCTGAAGACTCAAGGGGTGATCATTGGTTCTATTAGCTCCTTTTTAAAATATGACAGGTAGGTTAAGTCTGTTTTGCTTTAGGCTGTAGTATCAATATTCCCATGCCATTTTTAATTCTATCACTCAAATGATTCACAAAATATTGTTTTATTTTATTTTTTATTATATTTTAGTTTCCTACATCTCTATCAAAAACAAATGAGGAAAGCAATTCACTTTACAGAAAATAGTGCTGGTAAATCCATCTACAAAAATGGGAGGGAGCAAACACATTTCTGGTGACTAACTTTAGAAATACCCGGATTCTGGCCAGGCGAGGTGGCTCACAACTGTAATCCCAGCACTTTGGGAGGCCAAGGCAGGTGAATCACCTGAGGTCAGGAGTTCGAGACAAGCATGAACAACATGATAAAACCCCATCTAAAAACATAAAAACACAAAATTAGCCAGGCATGGTGGCATATGCCTGTAATCCCAGCTACTAGAGAAGCTGAGGCAGGAGAATCACTTGAACCCAGGAGGTGGAGGTTGCGATGAGCCAAGATTGTGCCACTGCACTTCAGCCTGGGCAACAAGAGCGAAACTCTGTCTCAAAAAAAAAAAAGAAAGAACCAGATTCTAAAACGTGAATTTGACTGACCTTCTAGTTAGTTGGTGATAGAACTATAAATATTGCAAATTCTTAACCATTTAAGCATGTACTCAAGTTTCAAAACAAGTTTCTAAAATACTGGTAATACTAAATGTTATAGACAATATATAGCACAAAATATATAGCACTCCGGAACATTTCCAATATAAATCATTTACTTTATGAAATTTATTTGGAAAATATCTGACTGCCTATTTTGTATGCAATACCACATTAAGAGTTGCTTGATGTCACCATGATTTTTTTTTTAATGAAAATACATATATATATATTTTTTAAAGAATAAGATATAGCCCCTGCCCTTAAAATCAGACTAGTAAGGAAGAGAAAAAGTGAAAATAATAATTTGGTCTGGCGCAGTGGCTCATGCCTGCAACCCCAGTACTTTGAGAGGCTGAGGCAGGTGAATCACGAAGTCAGGAGTTCAAGGCCACTGTGGCCAACAGAGTGAAACCCTGTCTCTACTAAAAATACAAAAATTAGCTGGGCATGGTGGCACGCACCTGTAGTCCCAGCAGCTCAGGAGGCTGAGGCAGGAGAATTGCTTGAACCCGGGAGGCAGAGGTTGTGGTAAGCTGAGATCACGCCACTGCACTCCAGTCTGGGCAACAGAGCGAGACTCCGTCTCAAAAAAAGAAAAAAAAAAAAAAACGAAAATAATTCAGTGATATATAGATACATATATATAATAATAATAAAGATAAAGACATGCTATGGGAGCATAAGGAATAAACTGGAGCTGATCATCTCTCCAAAGCATTCTTAGAGAGCCTGATGTGCCAACAGTGCAGTAAAGGGCAATCCTATATATCCATGACCCTGACATACTTGCTTCAGGTAAAGTAGGGGAGATACTTGACCAAGTTAAGCCAATCAGACTACCTCTTCAGGAAATCTGTAGAAAGAAAAAATCAGTCACACAGAGGTGGGCATCAAGATTCAAAACAGTATTTTTGGACCGGTAGACATTATTTGTCATATTCGTATTAATTAAAAAAACTAATAAAAGCCAGAATGGAGTAGGCACAGAAAAACAGAGGTAAGAAATCATGTAGCCAAGAAGGAAAATAGTTTCTGAGATGTCCAGCTACGTTTTGTGATTGGATCCGAGAGTCTCCAGTACCATTAGTATGAGTCCCATCCTCTTTTTACTTGAATTTATCTGATTGAGTTTCTATTCCCTGAATACCTAGCTAATCCTGGAAAGGGCCCTGAAAGGCTACTAAAGGAAGTAATGCCTGAGTTGAGTTTTCTCAAAGCAAGAGGCATCAGCCATTCTGGGATGACATTTCATAAAGAGGAGACAGCATGTTGAACAATAAAGCAGAGTACACTGAGGAGTTTCTCTGAGGATCTCTGATTGCTAAAGCATGGGATTATAAACTAAAATAAAACTCTAAGCTCCCCAACCAACGGACCCTTCCCTTGGCCAAGGGTATTCCAGAGTTAACCTGAAAAACCAGTGAAGAAGGCCATCTCATTATACCTTCCTCTCTTTGAAATTCAGGCACAGCTGACCATCATTAATATCAACACTGAGGCTTTTTTTTTTTTTTGAGACAGTCTTGCTCTTGTTGCCCAGGCTGGAGTGCAATGGCACAATCTCAGCTCACGGAAACCTCTGCCCCCCAGGTTCAAGGGATTCTCCTACCTCAGCCTCCTGAGTAGCTGGGATTACAGGCATGCACCACCATGTCCGCCCAATTTTTGTATTTTTAGTGGAGACGGGGTTTCTCCATATTGGTCAGGTTGGTCTCGAACTCTTGACCTCAATGTTGAGACTTTAACATTGATAGAACAGATTCTTCTTTTTTTTTTTTTTTTGAGATTGAGTCTCACTCTTTCACCCAGGCAGGAGTGCAGTGGCACAATCTCAGCTCACTGCAACCTCTGCCTCCCGGTTCAAGCAAGTCTCCTGCCTCAGCCTCTGCCTCCTGAGTAGCTGGGATTACAGGTGTGTGCCACCATACTTGGCTAATTTTTGTATATTAGTAGAGACAGAGTTTCATCATGTTGGTCAGGCTGCTCTCAAACTCCTGACCTTGGGATCTGCCTGCCTTGGCCTCCCAAAGTGCTGGGATTTCAGGTGTGAGCCACCGCTTCTATCCCCCCAACCCCAGAACAGACTCTTTAAGTCTGATAAGAAACATTAACAATCTAGTCTCTCTAAAGCTTCCTACCTGTAGGCTTCATCCGCATGATAAGACCTTAGCCTCCACAACCCCTAATCTTAACCCAGACATTCCTTTCTATTGATTCCAGGTCTTTAGATAGTGACTCTTTCAACCAACTGCCAATTAGAAAATATTTTAATCCTATGAACTAGAGCATAGCACCCCACCCACCCAAACTTCCAGCTGTCCCACCTTTCTGGATCCAACCAATGTACATTTTAAATGTATTGACTGATGTATTATGTTTCCCTAAAATGTTAAAAGCAAGCTGTGGCCCAACCATCTTGGGCACATGTTCTCAGGTTTCCTGGGCTGTGTCATCAGCCACTGGCCACTCATATTTGGCTCAGAACAAATCTCTTCAAATATTTGATAGAGTTTCACTCTTCTCATCAACAGGATAGAAGATTAAGAGAGTAAGCTCAGAGAAATATGCAAATCTTGAAAGGCCTCCAATAACATGGTAAAAGGTTCCTGACCTCACGGAGCTTATCTTTTACGATGACTGCTGCTAGTAAACTCGATCATTTAAGTTAGTCAAGCAGCTTAAAATCATTTAATGTAGGTACCAGTGAGTAAGAAAATATTGTACACTGTTACCACCCTTTACACACTTGCTTTAACATTTTCTGCTTTTCAAATATATATATGTATTAATAGATTTATTTTCCCAACTTTTGTAAAAATTAGAATAAGTATATATTTACACATAGTTTCTCTTTTGATGTGAACATCCAGATCGTGGTGTAACAAAAAAGCCAATCTGCTTGTGTATTTTGATATATCTAACAAAGTTTATCACCATGTTCTGAAAGATTTTGTATGCAAGACTACATTTATTAAATTGGTATTTTCCTTCCATATTGAGAAGCTACATCCCAAAACTGTAAATGGCTTGAGATTTAAAACAAACAAACAAACAAACAAAAAAATTCTACTTTGATATCACCGTTCTGTGGTTGGCACATAGTAGGTGTACAATAAAGGTATGTTTGAGGGACTGTATAACTTCCCATTTCTGATCAGCATGAGATAACTGTAGTAACAAAACTTAATTGATACCATTCAATTTAAAAGCAAATAAATTTGACATTTTAGTTAGCTTGAACAGTTTTACAGTGGGTGAACTTTCTGCCCAAAATATTTTTGAAATACAGAAAATACCTCAGATTAATTCCTATTATTATTCTTAGGAGAAGTGAGACGTTTATATTAGAATCCTTTGCTAACGGGGGGTCCCTAGTCAGATAAATTTAGGAAACTGAATGTTAAACAAGATTAAATATTTAACCTAAGTCTTCATTGTGCTTTTGTATGCTACATTCATTCTATCTCCAAAAAGACATTTCCAAATTTGCTGAACCTCAAAATCATCTTTTACTAAACACTATCGATATGGTAGGACATTACTATTCTTAAGACAACTGTCTGGAAACATCTACTAAATTTGGTAATATTTGAAGGATAATCACAAAATGAAACTAATGTTAAAAGCTCAAAATTTCTTACCTTTCTGGCTGGTGGGCCATGAGCTTTATTTACTCCGCTTCCAGGAATACCTTAGCTTTTATCAAGTAAGCAGTCGTTTCTCAAGTTTCCATCTAGTATCCTTAGGGAAAAAGAGAGGCAGAAGAGAGTGAACTTATAAGTGGTTCTAAATTAATAGCCTCTTGTATTTCAATTCTGTAAAATTTAAAAAAATTTTTCTTTATACTTCAAAAATGCATGTAAATTTTGCCTTCCATACTATGTTTTTCAATATAAAACTTAAGGTTCTCCTTCCAAATTGTCAACGCTACAGGATGATGTTTATCCTGTAGCCTCCCATAACGCTTGGCATATTACCAACTATTAGAGTCATTAACAGTTTTCGGGATGGAAGTAGGGCAATGAAACCTTTATGAAAGTAGAAAAATGAAAGAGGAGTCATAGATAATAGGTGAAATGGTAGCGCTGAATTTAAGCATCAAAATTTTTAGAGTGAAGATTAACAATAAAATCCATGGGACCCAGTCTATGGGCTTACTTGGAAAAAGCTTGACTTTAAAAAATATGTGCATCAGTTAGGATTAGGTTCAGCTGTTAACGACAGAAAACTGAAAATAACAATGGAATGACAAAAAACTCAAAATAACAATGGCTTAAATGATTCTTTTGTGAAAGACGTTTACTTCTTTCACAAAAACATAGGCAATCCAGAACCATGATCTTTTGGAACCAAAGGTCCTTATATTTTGTTGTTCTGCCATTCTCAACATGTAGCTTCTCCTTCATGGTTTTAAAAATAACTGTTCAAGTTCTAGCCATCACATCTGCTGATCAGACAGTAAGATGAGAAATAGGAGATGAGCAATAACCTCCCTTTAAGGATATTTTTCAGAAATCTTACAGGAAACTTTTATTCACATTTCTTGGTTCAGAACTTAGTCATATGACCATAGCTATCAGGGAGGCTAGGAAATATTTCCTTTATTTCACTATATGCTTAGGTAAGAACTGGAGCATCTACCAATAAGAAAAAAGAAGAGAATACTGGTGGACAATTAGTTGTTTCTGTCCTCACACTTATTTCATTCTAAAATGTAAGATGTCTAGATACCTCATGGAGATAACCTGGTGATCTACTAAAGAGAGTTTTCAAAAGCAGAAGATTCTGTCAGGAGCCACGACTAACATTCATAAGGACTTCTTTAATATGTAAAGCCGATCTATAGGTGACAAAGAAGAAAGGAAAAATAGGAAGACCAGAATGACAATGTAAGAGCAAAGAAACAACCATAATTATTGTAGTTTGGAAAGGTAAACTCACACACTCAGTCTGCAAAACTCAGAAATGACTGCCCAGAGTCATTATGTAAATGATGGTGTGGTCAAGGAGAGAATAAGAACCTGGCAGAAAGCTCAGTTACCAACTGCATTAAGAAAAGGCACAATATTCAAAGAGAGAGAGACTTTGCTCTACATTATCTCAGGACTGAGCTCCCATTACCAGGTCATATAGGTATTGGGAGATTTCCCTATTGTGCAGAATGTTGGAAAGAAGGATTGCACTCAACTTTGAATTTCCTGACACTTTCAAGATTTCTTGAAACATGTTTAATATGTTTAAAACATTGTTGGCCAGGTGCGGTGGCTCACGTCTGTAATTCCAGCACTTTGGGAGGCCGAGGCAGGAGGATTCCTGAGATCAGGAGTTCGAGACCAGCCTGGTCAACATGGTAAAACCCCGTCTCTACTAAAAATGGAAAAACTTAGCCGGGTGTGGTGGCGGGCACCTGTAATCTCAGCTACTCTGGAGACTGAGGCTGGAGGATCTCTTGAACCAGGGAGGTGAAGGTTGCAGCGAGCCCAGATCACACCACTGCACTCCAGCCTGGGCAACAAGAGTGAAGCTCCATCTCAAAAAAAAAAAAAAAGAAAACAACAACAACAACAAACACTGTTTTGAGTATCACAAACCAGAAACTCACTTTAAAGCTGGCAACAAAATTCTGTTTTATAAGGAACAGGCTGTTCCTTAAGGGAAAAAGGACTCAAATAGGATATTTAGCTGTACAAATGTAAAATAGGGGCTACAAATGGAGCAGCAATTCAAAGGACAAATGGCTCTGTGGGATAATGTCAAGATCCACGTCTTCTAGGTAGAGCTAAATTTCTGCAAATTGCTTCTTTCATAGAAATGTTTATTTTTAAAGTATGGCTTTAGGTTTTCTTATGTGTATACAGATATTTGTGTTCTTATTTCAGCAACTGTTCACAGAAGTTCAGGTGCAAAAGTAATTATGGTTTTTGCCATTAATAAAACCCTAAAAACCTGCAAGGCTGGTGTTGTCATTTCAACAAAAGGAAATAAGACAGCCAGTTGTAACTGGCCTGTATCGCTTATGTCTTAACACATGGAATGTTAAGATAATCACCCAGACTTTGAACATTAAAAATAACATCCTTTTTTTGTAACTTTAAAGGCACAGATGTAAGGAAACTCTTCTCTGCCACCACTATCTGACCTATTGTAGATGTATTTCTTATATAATCATGTGTCACTTAACAACAGGGATACATTCTGAGAAATGTGAAGTCAGGACAAAACATCATTGTGCAAACTTCAGACTATACTCACACAAACCTTCATGATATACCCTATTGCTCCTAGGCTACAAACCTGTACAGGTTGTTACTGTACAGAATACTAATACCATTTGTAACAAAATGGTATTTGTATATCTAAACATAGAAAAGGGACAGTAAAAATACAGTATGAAAGATTTTTAACATGGTAATGTATAGGGCACTTACCAAGAATGCAGTTGGCAGAACTGGAAGTTGCTCTGGTGAGTCAGTGCATGAGTGATGAGTGAATATGAAGGCCTAGGACACCGCTGTACAGTATTGTAGACTTTATATACTGTACGCTAGGCTACACAAAATTTATTTAGCAATTTTCTTTCTTGGATAATAGTTAATTTTGGCTTACTATGACTTTTTTACTTTATAAATCTTTTACTTTTCTAAAAACTTTTTGGCTCCTTTGAAACAACACTTAGCTTAAAATACAAACACACAGTACAGCTATACAGAAAATATTTTCATTCTTATTCTAATAAGCTTTTTTCTATCTTAAAAATTATTTTTACTTTAAAATTATTTTGTTAAGAACTAAAACAAAGACGTACACATTAGCCTAGGCCTACACAGGGTGAGGATCATCAGTGTCACTGTCTTCCACCTCAGTATCTTATCCCTCTAGGTCTTCAGAGGCAATAACGAACATGGAGTCGTGATCACCTATGGTAACAATGCCTTCTTGAGGAATACCTCTTAAAGGACCTGCCTGAGGCTGTTTTAAAATAAACTTTTTTTTTTAAAAAGTACACTCCAAAATAATGATTAAAAGGTATATTTAAATACATAAACCAGTAACATCATTGCTTATCAAGTATTAAATACTGTAAGTAATTGTGCTGTATTTTCCTTGTCTTAATGAAATGCTATACTTTTAGACAACTGGTAGCACTGTAGATTTGTTTACACCAACATCACTACAAATGTGTGTAATGTGTTACACTATGTCATGATGGCTACCACATCTTTCATGTGGTCTACTGACTCAAAATGTTGTTATGCAGTAAATGCCTATATTTGTATATCATTAACCTGCGGGTAGGCTCTCTGCTGAAAGGTACAAACACTACTAACGGCAAGTGTCCTGGTAAGAGCCAAATATTGTGCCAAGAAGCAGGGTCCAAAAGGTAGGCATTAGCATGAGAAAGGAATTAATCCTCTGCTAGGCATAAGTGTAACAGATGTGAGGGCAATCTTGAGTGGCAAAGAAAAGTTGGCTTCTGTCCTTGCAGGAGGATAAGAGGTAGGCAGGAGGGTGATGGACAGTCTTTCAAGGAGGCAGTATGGGATACAGACAAAGTGGGGTATGTATTACTAAAGGTACACACTAAGGCTTTCCAAGGGATACTGGAGCAAGACAAGTTTTAAGAAAATCAACTTCTATATCTTCATTTTCCCTTTGTTTGCTTCCCAAAGATGATCTGCCTATTTTTCCAGAGTCCTCAATCTCCCACTTTTCAAAAGAAATCCATACCTCTCCCATCTCAAATCTTATTAGAATGAGTTGCCCTAGGCTTTAGAAGCTTCCTTGGAACAAAACAAATGGATCATTTAAAATAAGAGTGCCTTAACGCCTCCATTAACCCTCAAGCTTCTGGCTTTCCTGGTCTTACAAATATTATTAAAGGCAAAGCATGACTTTAAGAATCAGTGTTCTGCCTTGTGTTTAGGAATCCAGATATACTTTACTGTGTAGTGTGATGACAGAAAGAATAACAATTTTCACTTAATGATTATCTCTGCCATTGTGGAAATACCATGCAAAAATGTATTGTCCAGAGAGGAAGTTCCGCAAGAATAAAGAAATCAATAAAAATTTTTGAAAAACGAAATATATATTTGTCACACACAAGTGTGATAGAGTGATATTTTAAAATATTAAAACACATTGGGTTCAAATAAAATTATGTTGGTGAAGTAGAAAGAAAATACAAAATTTGATAAGAAAAAGGGACACTGAAAACTTCCAACTATTAGATGAGTTAATTCAAGCTTGTTTTTTAAAACCAATGATAGCATCAAATCACTATGGTATTCAGATACTTGTAAAAGTGTATCTGGAAAAAACAAATTATATTTTTTTCAACAATTTCAATCTATGATTATAAAATTGTAGGAATCAACTTAGAAATGTGCAAGGGTACAGAATTTATCAAGTTTATTTTCAAGAGTATGTGAGTGTATTAGGCAGAATGGCCCTCCAAAGATGTCCATACCCTAATCCCTGGAACCTGTTAACAGTTTACTTTCCACCAAAAAAGAAACTCTGCAAATGTAAAAAGACTACAGATCCAAAAATAAGATAGATTCCTGGGCTATCTAGGAATCTAATCAAGAGCCCTCAAGAGCAGAGAACTTTCTCCATCTGGAGTCAAAGAGATTCAGCCAGAAAAAGAAGTCAGACAGGTTAGAAGCATGAGAGGGATGTAACCTTCCATTACTGGATGGGGCCACATGGAAAGCACTTCAGCTCCTGGGAGACAAGACCAGCCCTTGGCTGACAGCCAGTAAGGAAAGAGGGATGAAAATAAAGACAAGACCTACTGAATTCAGCCAAATGCCTGAATTAACTTGGAAGTGGATTACTCCCTAGAGACTCCAAAAAAGAATGACGCTCTGCCAACACACTGATCTTGGCTTTGTAAGACCCTAACTGAGGACTCAGTTGAGCCCGCTTGGACTTCTGACCTACAAAAACTGTGAGACAATAAATTTATATTGTTTTAAGATGTTAAGTGGTAATATATGAGGCAGGAACAGAAAATTAATAGAGTAAGCAAGAGTTGTAAGGTCCCAGGAAGATGCACTTGTGCCCCACAACTTCAAGAGCAGCAGCACCTTATAGAAACAGGTTTTTTTTTCTATTTTTATAACATTTCATATAACTCATAAAACAGCGTTTATATAAAGATTGACACAAAGTTTCTAGAGAGCATATAATTTCCAGTAACGTCCTGGGTTTTTGTTATATTCAGTTTTCTAAGGATGCACTCAAATCAATAGTAAAACGCAGACATTATGTGATATCTCATTATCTTTGGTAAAACTATTCTTATATTGTCTCCTCACAGTATTAACTCTGATACCCACTTTGTGCAGGATCTGCTATTAGTAGGATGCCAGAAAAACGTTAAGGCTGGATCTACAAGAGGCGAGTGTTTCTAAACAGTTCTAACAGCATCTTGGCCCCCATCCCCACTTCATGTATACACACAGTCTATCTACACAGCCAGGCAGCGTGAGAGCTCACGACCACCAGTCAAGAGTCTTGAGATCCCCTCTCAACTGGGCAAGAAGCAAACATCTGTGGGGAACACTGGAAACTGAGGCCATCTCTATAGGAACCCAAGTGGCCATGCTATGGTGTGGTTAGGCCAGTGACTCTTACCAATTAAACAGTCAATCCGTTCACCACTAACTAGATCCTATTGGTTGACCGATGATTGCTGCTGATGTGGTTCGCCTTTCCACAAACATAAAAAAATAAAGGGAAGATTTGGCGCCAACACTGAAGGGGTAGGGGAACACTAGCACAAATGACACTAGATACGACTTCATTTCCTGTCAAACATTTGTCATCATGTAGACACAGCCAAGGTGAACTGAAGCAGGATTCAAATACTCAGTACATTCATGACAATCTTCATACATTCTTGAAATGATCCTAGAGATCACCTTGGGAATAGCAATGTGGTCATAATAACAAACCTAAATCCAGGAGTTTGAAAACCTGCAACCATGACCTAGTAAGACTTCATTCACCTCTCAAGACTAAAGTATTTTAAATTCAGGAATTTTTTTTTTTTTTTGAAACAGGGTCTTACACTGTCGCCCAGGCTGAGGTGCAGCGGCACAATCATGGCTCACTGCAACCTTGATCTCTAGGACTCAAGTGATTCTCCAACCTCAACCTCCTGAGTAGCTGGGACCACAGGTGCACACGCCACCACGCCCAGCTAATTTTTTTTTTTGGTAGAGACCAGGTCTCATGATGATGACCAGGTGGATTTTGAACTTCTTGAGTTCAAGGAGGCTTTAAGGAACTCTTATTTTAAATGAATGATCAAGGAGGCTTTAAGACACTCTTATGAGTGTCTTTAAATGAATGATTTAAATCATTCATTTAAAATAAGAGTGTCTTAAAGCCTCCATTAATCAAGGCAATGATCCTCCTATATTAGCCTCCCAAAGTGCTGGGATTACAGGTGTAAGCCATTGACCTTGGCCAGGAAAATTTTAAATTGCATGATTACACCATGATCCTCTGTAGTAAAAAAAAATATGCATTTTAGGACTGTCAAAAAGAATACATGAAAATAATATATGTAAAATACATGGTATAGTGCATGACACTAAAATCATATTTATTAAGTTTATAAATTTACTACGTTTTACTTTGACTTCAAATGTGCATTTTCCTAATGCCTAATAAATACCTAATCTTACTATCTTCTTTATTTTTGGGGCAATAAACTGAAGAACTACATATTTAGTTTAACTTTTAGACATAAGAGTTTTGGCCAGGTGTGGTACCTCAAGCTTGTAATCCCAGCACTTTGGGAGGCCAAGGTAGGTAGATTGCTTAAAGTCAAGAGTTCAAGACCAGACTGGTCAACATGGAGAAACCCCTTCTCTACTAAAAATACAAAAAATTAGCTGGGCATGGTGGTGGTGCCTCGAGTCTCAGCTGCTTAGAAGGCTGAAGCACGAGAATTGCTTGAGCCTGGGAGGTGGAGGTCGCAGTGAGCTGAGATCCCACCACTACACTCTAGCCTGAGTGACAGAGCAAAACTCTAGTCTCAAAAAAATAAATAAACAAATAAAAAATAAAAATAGTTTTACATTAATCTTTAATCTATGATTTTGATGTTATCCATAAGTTTATTTGATACATAATGTGTAGTGCATCAATGTAAGGAAATCAAATTCATCAGCAGAGAGAAAAATATAAGCTCAATGTTAACAAGGAAAGCAGCAGTATTTTTCCCCCATTCACAGCAGACATGAGAGATGTCCTTCACACAATTCCCAAGAGTATACTAAAATTTTGATGAAATTTCTCAAAGTTGATGGTACACATAAAAACTATCACAAACTTCTCCAGACTGTATTGTATGTGAGTAGTGAAATCAGTTCAATATCTCAAAAATATTCTTCAATTAAAATATCAGCATTCCAATTTTTAGAGGAAACATTTTTAAAATGAGTCTTGATTATTCCTAGGCAATGTAAAGAAAGCAAGTTGTTTTATAGTTTAAAATTGTAATAGAATAACAAATACACAAATACAAAGAACTTACAGAGTAATAATTATAAATATGAACAATACTAGTGCAAATTTTACTAGTAACATCACTTTAGATTTGGTAATGGAATTATGTGGTCTTAGGTCCATAGCATTATTTTTGCCCAGGGTAGGTGATAACATACCTTTCATTGCTTTTTTTCTTCTGAGAAACTTATTTTTTGTAAAAGCAAAAAGAAAATAGAAAATGAAATTCACAGCTCTCCAAGAATTACAATAATTCATTATTATTTAAAGTACATCAATAACATTTCTTGTTATGAAAAGGGCACAAATAAAACACACTAGAGGCTTGGTGTGGTGGCTCACGCCTATAACTCCAGTATTTTGGGAGGCTGAGATGGGAGGATCACTTGAGGCAAAGAATTTAAGAACAACCTGGGCAACATGGGCTCCATCTCTACAAAAAATAAAAAAGCAGGTATAGTTAAGTAGCGTATGCCTGTTATCCCAGCTACTCAGGAGGCTGAGGTGGGAGGATTGCTGAAGCCCAGGTGTTCGAGGCAGCAGTGAGCTGTGACTGCATCACCACAATCCAGCCTGGGTGACAGAGACGCTGTTTCTAAATATGAAACGAAATAAGACTATGGATTATGTACTATACCCATTAAAACAATGGGTATAGTTTTTTTTATGTCTTTATTATTAAACACAATTACAGGCATACCCATTTTTAGACTGCATTCTATATCCCGGGCAATAAAGCAACACCCCTGTTCTCTCTCCCTCTTCCTCTTCCTTTCCTTCATTCTTTTTTTTTTTATTCTTTCTCTTTCTTTCTCTTAAAAAAAAACAAAAAAAAACCAAAAAACCAAAAAGACAAATTATCCAAGAACTACCACATGGGCTGTTTATACTACTAAATCATCTGAACTGGTATGATGGTAAATGTTTTATAAGTGGCTATCAAAAAAAAAAAAAAAAAAAAAAAAAACCAAAACAATGATAAGCTCACCTCTTCCATTTTCAACATATGTCAAAATTCAAGTAAGTGAAGTGCTATTACTATACAAAAACAACCCTCAATCCAACATCCACATATCAACAATCATTAAAACCTACCTTACAAATGATAAAAGACTTCGCTGATTTCTCAACTTTGTGGCCAAAAATTGACAGTGTAGTTATATTAATTGTTTAATTAGCAGAGACTTCAAAACAACTTTATATCTGTGGTATTTTAATCATAATCTCAATACCACTATGGGGAAGGAGAAAGGAAACGTTTCACTAGAATGTTTATAATGGGATTAGTGGAGCAGAAGAAAAGGATAACTGGGGCTGGTAGTCTCCTGTAATACCAGCACTTTGGGACACTGAGGTGGGAGGATCGGTTAAGCCTGGGAGTTTGAGACCAGCCTGGGGAAAGGCAAGACCCTATTTCTAAAAAAAATTTAAAAACTAGCTGAGTGTGGTGGCATGCGAGTGTGGTCCCAGCCAGTAGGGAGGCTGAGGTGGGAAGATCTCTAGAGCCGAAGAGGTGGAAGCTGCAGTGAGACTTGTTCACATCATTGCACTCCAACCTGGATGACAGACACCTTGTCTCAAAAATACAAAAATAATTGGATTTTATGGAAATCATCTCATAATTTTATCATCTCAAAATAATAATATGCTATACTGCACGAATTTGGTACAGAAAAAGTCTGAGAAGGGGTACACATGGAACAAAAAAATATGAGATAGTCTCTCAAATGAATTTATGACAATTCTAAGGTGGTATGTTCCTCCATAAATTATAAATTCCTAGGGAAAACCAACTTTGCTTCCAAAGCTGCCAAGTAGATGTTTGCTGTACTGCTTTCAAGCTACAGCACAAGCATGCCTGAAGGGCTAGGCTAGATTATTTCTGAATGAACTTCAACAATAACAATTACCACAACATATACTGAGTACTCATTAAGTTCTTGATGCTGTATTAAATATTTTATATATATATATATGTATATATATATATATATATATATATTATATGAATGCTCACAGCAAGGCTGTTATCCTCCTTAAAGAGAAGGAAACTGAGGCACAGAGAGGTTATATAATTTACCCAAGATAACACAGTTTATAAGTGGTAGACTCATGATAATCTGGCTCTTAATAACTATCCTAAAACACTGATTACATACTTACTATGTGCCAGAGACAATATTGAGGAAACAAAAACTCAGTCAATTTGGCTATCATATACTCATATACACTTTCTTTATTCCAAGTGTTTCCTATATGGAAATAAATTTGTCATTATAAATATTAATAGATCATGACACATTCATAAGACAGAACTCCTATGAAATGTACAGTTCAGAAAGTAACTTTTTTTTTTTTTTTTTTTTTTGAGACAGAGTCTCACTCTGTTGCCCAGGCTGGAGTGCAGGGGCATGATCTTGGCTCACTGCAACCTTTGCCTCCTGGTTTCAAGGGATTCTCCTGTCTCAGCCTTCCTAGTAGCTGGGATTACAGATGCCCACCTACACTCAGCTAATTTTTGTATTTTTAGTAAAGATGGGGTTTTGTCATGTTGGCCAGGCTGGTCTCAAACTCCTGACCTCAGATGATCCGCCTGCCTTGGCCTCCCAAAGGGCTGGGATTACAGGTGTGAGCCACTGTACCTGGCCCAGAAATTAACTCTTAAATTAGCCTAAGATATTCAATACACAAACCACATAAAACTGCATGAAATCTAAGAATTATTGTTACAAGACTGTCAAAAGTTTTGGTAAACCTTAAGAGAAACAAAGACAGTAAAATGTCAGAAAATATGAAAATATTTGTTGCATCACATAGATCACTGGTAGACAAATAACTATAGTATGATATGGCCAACTAAATAATTTTAAAACTGCTAAATAATACAACGTATTCCCAGCAATAATTTCCAATTAGGTAATCACACTTTATTAATCGTAACTACAAAGTTCACAAAATTATGGCAAAGTTAACGCATGCATGCTCTGCTGACAGTATAAACTTGCTTAAGTCTTTGGGGAGGCAAATATCTGGCAACTGTAGAAATATTTATACCCTTTGACTGGTAATTCATTTGAGATTAGTATACTACAAAAACAATTCAAAAAAGAAAAAGATAAATGCACAGAGATGTTCAATTCAATGTCAAAATAGGCATGAACTGAAACTATTATTTTCTTGTCAGGCATTTAGAACAAATTTAATACTTATTTTTCAACTATCACGTAACAATCAAATATTATAAAGGTTATACAACATGGAAAAATGCAATGCTATAAAAGTAAAATAAAACTTATTTGATATAATTCTGTAAAAACTATAATGTATACACACAAACAAGAAGAAAACAAAAATAATGAACAAAATTATTTTTTAGTATGGCAAAACAAGTTGATACATAAAAAAGTTGTTCCAACACATGCTCAATAAATAAAAGCAAACATACTAGCTGAAATAGTAAAATTACAAAAACCAAAGCTATAAAACTGGAATGACAAAGGTTTAGGTTCTGCTAGGAGAACTAAAGAATATTTAGGGAACATTTTTATAAATTTATGGTCAGTATTATAGATAAAAATACTATATATTACAAAAATAACCAAAGTCCAATAGTATTTTGCCAATTACAATTATTCCTCCCCTGTCTTTCCCAACTAATCTTCCCCTGAGAATCTCTGTGGTAATAAGCCACTACTACTGTTAGAAGTATTTTCTATTCCTTGGATAGAAAGGCAAAAAAGTGGCTCAGAACCACTATCTTTCTTAAGATACAGAATGGGAATATGGGTGAACAGGCGAAGTCCCAAAACATTTTATTTACATCTCTTCTTTACTATCAATGCCAAAATGCCAAGGAACAAAAGCATCATTAAACATACTTAAAAGTGAAAATGAGGCTGGGTACAGTGGCTCATGCCAGTAATCCCAACACTTTGGGAGGCTGAGGTGGGTGGATCACATGAGGTCAGGAGTTTGAGACCAGCCTGGCCAACAGGGTGAAACCCCTCTCTAATAAAAATTCAAAAATTAGCCAGGTGTGGTGGTGGATACCTGTAATCCCAGCTACTCGGGAGGCTGAGACTGGAGAATCGCTTGAACCCGGGAGGCGGAGGTTGCAATGAGCTGAGAGCACCACTGCACTCCAGCCTGGGTGATAGAACTCCGCCTCAGAGGAAAAAAAAAATTGAAAATGAATATACCAGTTTCAAGGTTGCCAACAAGAATAAATTGAAAAGGTATGATACATATTTATTTATAATTATACAATATGTAACATTAAATATGCTTACAACATAAAACAATGTGTAAAAATAGGCCAGGTGCAGTGGCTCACACCTGTAATCCCTTAAAAGTGAAAATGAATACACCAGTTTGAAAGTTGTCAAGAAGGCTGTGAACAAGTCTCAACAAACTGAAAAGATGTATATAATGAATACACATTTATTTATATATGTAATATTAAATATATTTATACTATAAAATAATGTGTAAAAATAGGCCGGGTGTGGTGGCTCATGCCTGTAACCCCAACAGTTTGAGAGGCCAAGGTGGGTGGATCATTTGAGGCCAGGAGTTCGAGATCAGCCTGGCCAACATGATGAAACCCCATCTCTACTAAAAACACAAAAATTAGCAGGGTGTGGTGGTGCACCCTGTAATCCCAGCTATTTGGGAGGCTCAGGCAGGAGAACCGCTTGAATCTGAGAGGTGGAGTTTGTAGTATTTTTTTTCTCAAAAAAAAAAATAAAGTACTTAAAATTACTTAAAGGATGGCCTTAAAGATCCACAAATTTCCTTAATTTTCTATGAAACTATACCTTACTATATAACTTTTAGCCTTGAAAAACATAACAAAGGAAATAAAATGTTCAATGGGGTTTTCCTTCAAATATAAACAGGTGATTACTATCTTACCACTTCAACATTAAAACTTACATAAAGAGAATATGCAGCATTTTAGACAAGTTCTTCACCTTAAGGAATAGGTGTGAGTATAAGATAAACACAGAAATACTAAATTAAATTCCAAATTATGACAATACAAAATGGGTTTTTTGTTTTGAGACAGAGTCTCAATCAGTTGCCCAGGCTGCAGTGCCATGGCATGATCTCAGCTTGCTGCAACCTCCTGCTCCTGGGTTCAAGCAATTCTCCTGTCTCAGCCTCCTGAGTAGCTAGGATTACAGGTGCCCACCACCATGCCTGGCTAATTTTTTGTATCTTTACTAGAGATGGGGTTCTAGGGTTTTGCCATGTTGGCCAAACTGGTCTAGAACTACTGACCTCAGCTGGTCTGCCTGCCTCAGCCTCCCAAAGTGCTGGGATTATAGGCATGAGCTACCACGCTTGGCTAACATGGGATTTTTTTTACAGTACATTTTAATCATACAAAATAACCTAACAGGTGCTATATGCATTGACTTTTATAAAGATCAACAGAATATTATTGTTATTCACTGAGTTTTAAACAAGAGAAGTTCTGGTGAAAACCTGATTTTTAAATAAGGAGACTTCAACTACTTTATCTTCTCCAATGACATTTTAGTAAGAATAAAAAGAGAAAGAAATGCCTACTTATACACATATTTCATATTGGAAGGAAGAGCTTGAAGACAAAACGAGTAGAAACAGCACACATTGATGAGATTGTTTACCTGATCTAACAATTTACCAGACAAGAACATATGTATCATTAAAACCCAAGTTTTCCAAAATACAAAAATTTGGGTAGAAAAAAATGAAGATTATTTTTTGAAGAGTTAATACTAGTTATATGTAGATGTGATATGTGGCATATTTTTCAACCATATTCATAGAGCTTCCAGATCCTGAGTACCAGTAAAAAGTTCCCCCCTATTATTTGTTAAAGTGCTGACAACTGCTTCTTTTCTTTTCTTTTTTTATTTTTGAAATGGAATCTCACTCTGTAGTCCAGGCTGGAGTGCAGTGGCGCAATCTCTGCTCACTGCAACCTCTGCCTCCCGGGTCTCAGTTCAAGCAGTTCTCCTTCCTCAGCCTCCCAAGTAGCTGGGATTACAGGCACGAGCCACCATGTCCAGCTAATTTTTTTATTTTTCAGTAGAGACGGGGTTTCACCATGTTGGCCAGTCTGGTCTTGAACTACTGACCTCCTGATCCGCCCACCTTGGTCTCCCAAAGTGCTGGTATTACAGGCATGAGCCACTCCGCCCGGCCGCTGACAACCATTTCTACTATTAACTTAGCTTAAAAATAAAAAACAACGCCAAAGAGAAAAGTAACTGCAGGAATTACTGGGTTACATATTTAACTGATAATAATATAGTGCCCCAAATACAAAATAAACATTTGGATAAGGTTTTTATAGAGGATTTTCAGGGAATGCACTTGGATCTACAGAAGGTATTATGCACCCTACACACACACACACACACACACACACACACACACACACACACACACAGACAGAATCCCTGAAAGCTCCTTCCTTACTGTTAAAATACATAACATCTATGTTCTAAATTTCTACAGTATTACATTTTAAATCATTTCTTAAAACTCAATGGCAGTACCATTCTCTCAAATTAAGATTAAACGTCTTAGGAAGGCAACATACACATCACGGTAAATTTGGAAGATTTTCAGAAATTCTTATACACATCAAGGTAAATTTAAAACATTCCTAGAAATTATTTTACGAAGAGTAGTATTCTTAACTGTTATGTAATTATTGATGGCCTTAAAGACCCATGAACTTTCTTCATCTACAGAGGGGTATCTGTATTTTTAAAATATATTTCACAAGGATGTTCCAATCATTTTGAAACAACGTTTTTACGATGGATTCCTCAATTGAGAATATAAAATTTAAATACAAGATAAAACTGCTTCTGTGTTTGGATTTTAGGGCACTTAAACCTAGAGATCTGACTTTTTAACAAGCTTTTATAAATAAAGCTTTACCTTCATAATTTTGACTAAAGAGACCAAAGCTATATGGCTAAAGATTACACCTAGAATGGCTGTTACTGACAAATGATTACGCCAGTGCTGATGTTTCTTCAAATAAGACAAAATGTGTGCTCAAAGGAAGTCAATTTTTGTTCTAACTTTAAATATGTATCTTAAATGCATGCATTGTGACTGTCTCCATAATTTAAAACCCCTAAAAAATTTAAACTTTCACATTATAAAAAATAATTTAGGGATTAGTCGATCTCTAAGTACCAATTAAATAATAGCCAGGAAAGTATTAGAAAACCTGAAGGTACATGTAAAGAAATGCTTTACATCACTATATAAAGTAGGTGTTGAATTTTAAGAGAAAGACTTCTTTCTCTAAAATTTCTGATGCCTAAGGTTCATCAGGAGTAATCTCTTTTACTCCATGATATTCACAGTAGTTTTGCTCTTGGCCTCCCCAGTTTTAAGACTCTCCATTAAGGAAAACCAATTTTATACTACCTAGGGCACAAAAATAGTCCCCAGCTCCTCCTCCTCTTTTTCCTCCTAGGTTCGGTTCAACTAGCGAACAGAGAAAACACATACACAGTCCCTCTCGGCTCTGGTCCCTAGGGCACTAGCGAAAAGCAAATTATTTCTCTACATAAGCTCTGCTGTCCACCCAGAGAGATTAAAGTATATATATATATATATGGGAAAATACCAGAATCAGTCTGCACCCATACCTAAGCCCCGCCCCACCGGGAAAAAGTGGGGGTTACCGGGATTGTGAGGGTGGAGGAAAGGACAGAAAAGGCCGACTTCCAGCTCGCAGGTTCTCCACATTCTTTACTTCAGGCTGCACGGCAGCCAGGGACCCTGATCCTATTTTCAGCCGCGCCTCCCGATCCTCCTCCCCGCCACCATCACAAACACACTGTCCTCAATCGTTCGAATACTGGGTGGGGAGACCAGAGTGGGCCCTCTCCCTGCCCAACCCAAGGACTGTGGGTGGGAGCGATCTCCCTGCGCAAAGGGCGGACTAGACGTGCGCCCCGGAAACCTCTGAACTGACCCAAGCAGGGGGAAGATAATTCGGAGGGAGGGGTCTAAGAGGAGCCGTTATTCCTTTTTCCTCTGCCTTAGGAAAGCGCGCGCGAGGGAGGGGCCGGAACAACGAACGCTTGTTACCTAACGGTCCGGCCCAGCCAGTCAGGCTCCCAAAGCCGATACCGCGCGGACCGCTGAGGTGGCAGCACAGCCACAATTGCCTCAAGGGCTAGGGAGCACGTCAGGAGCACCCTAGGTGATGGGAAACAGGGGGTGGGGACTGTGCTGAGCGACGTCGCCATGTTAGCGCCTTCTTTCTCCGTATCCCTACAGTCTCCAGCCCTGCGACCCTCTGCCCATTGTTACTCACCCTTCCAGGTCACTAGTTCAGGATCCTTTCGGTCGCCCTGGAGGCCTGAGCACAGCCGTGTTTACAAACCACCCCTGGAGGAAAGGGCTGAACGGCACTTTAAAGGCCACGGGCTCCCACAGGCTTCCGTCCTCTCTCGCGAGATAGGACTGACAACCCTTCTCCCCGCCCTGCTCCCGGCATCCCCCCTTCCTTCTCCCGCCCCTCCCCTCCATGCACACGCCCCTTCTTGCCTTCCTTCTGAGGAGCGCCTCCGAGTCAGGTGATTCCGTCAGGCCTAAGGAAGAAGGCGGGTCTTCAGCAGGGCGGGTAAAAGGGGGCGGTAACCAAAGAGCAATCGGCGCTGATGATTGGACAAAGAGCCTGAAGGGCGGGAAGCAGTTCTGGAGGGGGCGGGACCAGAGGGCCCCCGGAGCGTTACCTCTGCAAACCCGGAGCTGTGGAAGGCTGTCATTGGCTGCCGGCTGGGATGCTGGTGCAGGCGGCGGTGGAAGGCAAGGCAGGGCGTTGGCGGTTCGCGTGGGGGAAAGGTGAGCTCTGGAAAGACTGCTAGAGGGAAAGCAGGATGGGTCCTCTGAGCGCAGCCCCAGGAGCCGGGTGTCTCCGTGGCCGTCACTTCCCAGCACTAGGTGGGGAGGTTGGTAAAAGTAGTCTGCGTTCCTCGGCCCACCCCCTGCCTCCCCGGGAGCCTGAGACGGGGAGTTTCGGGTAAGGTGAGATGTGGGAGAGGCGGAGTTTGCTGTTCCCCATCCCTTCCCTCCAAAAAACCCCACACAGCCTTGGGATTTCAATGTTAGCTGTAGGGATGTTGGTTATTCAATAAATAGCACAAGTTGAAAAGTATGAGCAGGGGCCCCTCTGAAAATTTACATTAACTCTTCATATAAGACTTTTTTTAGTGTCTTTTATTTTTTCCGTTTATTAAATACGGATTTCTAGTCTGTAACAAAATTATGAATTAGTTTATATAGTAACATAAAACACACTCAAAATCGTTGAAAAGTTTTAGGGGATAGTGTTAGAGTTAAGTTCAAGAATAATACGTCATAAAAGTGAAATTGTGATGGCACTGACTTTTTAATACGTTTCTGGACTGCATATATATATGTAAGCCAATTCGGTTCTCTTTTAAAACTAATTTTATTTACTTAAGAAACCAAATTATTAACACTGTAGTACTTAAAATGAAAGTACTGTCCCCATATAGTAACAGTAATGTTGTAGTGCCATTGTAGTGTAGCACATTATGTCAACAAAACCTCACAGTTCAGGTTACTCGTGATGGAAATTGTGGACAGTGTTTGACATCACAATTGTTAGGTCTAGAAAACATTGATTAAATGATGCTTCTCTCTCCATCTCCCAAAACGACTTATGTGAGAAAAAGAACTAAGAATATTATAACATTCCAAAAGACGTTTGGGTCAGTTAGAATCGATTTCTTTAAACAATTATTTTTCCATTTATGTGTATTAAAATTTGAAGCTATTTTTTCCAGCGTTGATACAATTGAGCAGTAGCTTTGGTTTTAAATTTCTCATTTCTACTTCCGTCTGTTGTCAAGCAGTTAATTATCTACATGATGCATTCGAGGAACGTGTTATTTTTTAAAAAGTCTTTCTTTTTAGACAAGAGAAGAACTAGTGATATGAACAGTACTCTGATCTGTTTTGAGAATTCAGTTTTAGCTAATTTTCTAAAGAGAAGGTATACCTAAAGCCAGAAAAAAAATAAACAAGATGAATAGGGGCAGGAAACAGGTGGAAACTATGCATATTTGTTATATATGCAGTTTGGCAGCCTGGCATTTAACAAAAGGTCTCACTTTATCCACATATTTCTAGTTCCACAACAGTTTGTTTACTATAGTTTTTCTACAAGTGGGGAAAACATTCAGCATTGTCAAAATGAGTGTAGTTACTATATTCAGGACTGATTCTATGAACTTGTCTCACTATTTACTCATATCCTCATAAAATGCTATCCTTTTCCATTTTTGTTCTCAATTCTGCATTCCTCAATATCCCCAAGAGTCCTAAAGTTCTCTACAGTCTTCTCCTTACAAATGCAGGAAACTTCTTCTAGACCTCTTCTTTACCTGTATTGTTCCATAATGCATCTACCCAACTTAGTTGTAAGAGAATTAGTGAGGGTCTAGTGAATCTCCTTTAAGAACCCCACATGACTGCTAAATAAAACTAATATTCTTTAGATACAAAATGAGGCTATTTGAAGAAAATGCATTTCTGTCATGAAAGTGTTAATAACTAAATATCACAAGAATCAGTGATGGTCTCTAAATGCCCTCAGAATCTTCCAAATGCCACATAATGTGGTGTTTCCACCTTGGTATGATAGGGCTGTTAATCCATAATCTGTTACTGCTCACAAAAATTCTAAGATATATGTATAACTTAGTAGACTAATATATATATATCTTAGGCTAATATATCTTAGTACACTAATATATATATATATATCTTAGTAGACATATATACTTAGTAACTAATATATATATCTTAGTAGACTAATAATATATGTAATTATATATTAGTATATATAATATATATATTACATGTAATCTATATAGTATATATAATAGTATGTGTATATATACACATATATATATATACGCATATATATATTTATTAGTCTGTTCTCACATTGCTAATAAAGATATACCCGAGACTGAGTAACTTATAAAGGAAAGAGGTTTAATTGACTCACAGTTTAGCATGGCTGGGGAGGCTTCAGGAAACTTATAATCATGGCAGAATGGGAAGCGAATATGTCCTTCTTCACATGGCAGTAACAAGAAGAATGAGTGCCCAGCAAAGGGGGAAGCCCCTTATAAAACCATCAGATTTCTGAGAACTCACTATCATGAGAACAGGATGGGGGAAACCACCCCCATAATTCAATTACTGCCACCTGGACCCTCCCACAACATGTAGGGATTATGGGAACTACAATTCAAGATGAGATTTGGGGTAGGACACAGCCAAATCATATCTCGTTTGTGTGTGTGTGTGTATGTGTGTGTTCTCTCTCCATCTTCCCTTTCAACTCCCTCTCCTTCTCTCTCTCACTAATAATTAATTTACAGAACATAGTTTCTGTTTGTCTGAGGGTAAACAAACCTAGATGACTACACCCCTTATGTGTGCTTGGTACAACTAATCCTGGGATCAGGGAAAGTGCCTCTACATAGTCATGGTATTCTCAGGATGCAACCCAATACAGTGGATTAGCTGGCATTTTATTAGTGAGATCAAGGTGGGGGTGTGTGTGTGTGTGTGTGTGTGTGTGTGTGTGTGATGTCAAAGGGGTGGGGGAAGCAAGACATGATTAACCCACTGATACCTGAGAGATGAAATGAGGATAATGTGGCCCTAGACATTGTAGTTGAATTTTTGGTAGCTTCTATCTCTTTTTCTCTCTCTGCCATCTCAGGGTCTTCCTGCACATTGCTGAAATGGCCTATGCTATAGATACCTCTCAGCACTTGTCGTCATTATTGAAATTTTAAGTGCAGGGATGTCTGCCCTCTAACCCAAATCCTTGGTTTCTCAAAAGAATTTATAATTAATGGGGTGTGGCATTATGGGGAAGAAAAGGCTATGTTTATCTTCATATCATACCAGTTAGCTTATACTAGCTTCACATAATACCAGTTAGCTTATACTAGCCAGAGAGAGGAGAATGGAATTTAAGGGCCTTGTTTTCATTTTTGATGCTAATGCCACCTCTTCTGTCTCATCTGACTCACTAGAAAGAGGGATTGCCATCATTATATTCTGCTCTTTATACAATATTAAGTTATTAATAAAAATAGACAGTACCACTCCTACCTTTCATGGCTTCCCATAACTAGTCTATTTGTCAACCTGAGGCCCACATAATACCAAAGCCATGTGATCCTTTTGCTGGAAACTAAGGGAGGTCTGTCAGCATATGGATCCTCCTGGGTCCTTAGACTAACATCCTGTTCTTTTCAGTTACCTTCTTACCTTGGATACAGCCTCATTGGTCCATGATGGCCAAATAGGTCAACCATCAACCTAATGCTCTCTTTACTCATAAAACATCTATATTTATTGAACATGAACATTCCGGGCACTGTTTCTGGCTCTGAGATGACAACTATAAATAAGACAAAGTTCCTCCAGGAGACTCTTGTGGTTGGGTGCAGGGGCAGGGGAAGACATGCTACATATATAAACAGTAAGATAACTGAAATTGTGGTAAGTACTATGGAGAAAATAGAGCAGGGGTGTAATAACATTCAATATTAGAAGCTTGCTTTTTAAATACAGCGTTAGAGAACTTGAAAGTAACAGACATTTTAGATAGCTCTAGAGCAGTGGGAGAATTCTGTGAGTTGTCCTTTAGATACAAGCCTTAAGGGAAAAATACTGAGATGTCTAGCAGCTGAGAGACTCAGTCAACCTGTGTAGCTATTTGAGGAAGCAAAGCCTGGGGTGCAATTATAAGAGGTGATCCTGGAGTCTCCATGGCTGGTAAGTGCTGACTAAAATCAATTGTTTAAAAGCAGCCACTGACAACAACCATGGGACCTCTCAGGAGTCTCTGCCATAATCAGTTGTAAGATGCTAGCTTGTGCTAATGGGAGGAACAACCAAAAGCTCTTGGATTTATGGGACCCAACTGGTCTTAGGTCCTCTCTCCAATATTTAAGCTCCCTTGAGATGGAAAATCTAAGTCACTAAATATCTCAGAAGAGATACATTACTTTTGTCAATTCAGGAGAAAGAAGTGCAAATTCTTGCTGGGAACTTTAACCAGTTTTTATAGAAAAAATACTTTTTGCCCTTAATAATGTAAAGAACTGGGCAAGTAACTGATGGACCATGTTTTTGGGTGTTAAGTCCATAACATTGTCAGTAGAATTATACTATGAAATAACTATGTCAATATGCTCAGAATGTAGAGAACTCAACAACTCATTTGCAATTTCCTATGTATTTTTAAAGGCTTTGCAGGTAGGACCACAACAATACAATTTTTTCCTCTTCCAAGCACCCAACACCCAAACCAAACCATATTCACTAAATAAACTATACTTGTAGTTCACTAAATAACTAAATAACATACTCACTAACTAAACCATTTCGCCAAATAAACTGTACTTGTGCTTACCGCTGTAAATTTTAAGTTCGGTTTGTCTAACCGAACTTAAAATTTACAGTGGGAAGCACAAGTACAGTTTATTTGGTTCTCAAATGTTATTTCCCATTTATCTATAATCCTACCTTAAAATTAATGGCATTGACATTTATTTCTACCCAACTTCAGTCACTCAGCAACTTGATCACAAATTTTGATCATTCGTTGAACCTGCCTGACTTCCAAGATCTTGAACTCTGAAATTCTTTAAATTTCTTGTGTATTTTTCGGTTCTTATTGAAACGGAGTTTCAACATTACTGAAACCTCTGTGTTATTTCAATTTATCACCTTTATTGTGTCTTCCCTTGTTCCTTACCTGGTTTGAAATTCATAGGTCTTCCTGTTGAACAGTGTGCTTATTTGCCGTCTGCCTAGAGACACTTTTACCTTCTGTTATCTCTTCTTCCCAGTGCCCAACCCTGATAACCCTCACTGCTCTTTATATCAGTGTGTGTTAACAAGCTTCCCAACATCGCTGGAGAGTCACAAAACTAGGTGAATGATGTTCACTACCAATTTGTTACCTATCTGGAGCTAGGTCCCTACTGCAGCTCTGTACTTTTATGCACATTAAGTCTGTGCTATACATACTTTTTTTCTCTTTTCAAGCCCAGATCTGTAAAATTATACTTCATGTATTTAAAATTATGTGAAAAACAAAGTTTATCATTTCCTCAAATCAGCTTTTTCCTTGTCATCGCTAACCGTATCATTAAAAAAGAAAATCAGAGCAATGTTATATCAATGTTATAATAAATATAACAATATGTTGTTATAATATCAATGTTATATATATTGTTAACTATAACAATCTAGTATTATAACATTGATATTATAACAATCTATTTTATAATAGATTTGTGTAATTTTATCGCAGTAAATAATGAAGTAGACCAGTATCTACATATTTTATGCATTCATACCATTTTCTTAATTTTCTTGATATTTCCAGGCTACATGGTTTGTCTGAGAGTTTTTTCAGATTGATACAACATATTTTCTTTTTTTTTTTTGAGACGGAGTTTCACTCATGTTACCCAGGCTGGAGTGCAATGGCGCGATCTCGGCTAACCGCAACCTCCGCCTCCCGGGTTCAGGCAATTCTCCTGCCTCAGCCTCCTGAGTAGCTGGGATTACAGGCACGCACCACCATGCCCAGCTAATTTGTTTTATTTTTAGTAGAGACGGGGTTTCACCATGTTGACCAGGATGGTCTCGATCTCTTGACCTCGTGATCCACCCGCCTCGGCCTCCCGAAGTGCTGGGATTACAGGCTTGAGCCACCGCGCCCGGCCGATACAACATATTTTCCAACATACATTTTCCAACATATTGAAAAAAATATATGTATAAGTGGAGCTTTCCATAGAAGGAAGATTTAGGCTTTAAGGAAGATCTAAATTTGGACCCTGACTTTGCCACTTAATGGCTATGTGATTTTGGGAACTATTTAACCTCTGAGCCTATTTTTCTTTGCATCTTGGAAATTATTCCAAGTTTACAGGGTTGTTATGAGGGTTAACAGTATATGTAAAGCCTCTAGTGCAGGAAGTAGCACTTAACTAGATGCATACACCCTCTCCTCTCCTAACTGGTTCCTGAGATCTAGGCATTAAATCCTACTGATACTACCTTTGCACTCTTTTTAAAATATAGTTAACCCTTGAACAATGTTGGGGGTTTGGAGCAGTGATCCCTCTCCACTTCCCATGCAATCAAAAATTTGCATATAGCTTTTGACTTCCTTGAAACTTAATTACTAACAGCCTACTGTTGACCAGAAGTCTTACTAATTACATAAAGTTGATAAACAAGTGTTGCACTTTATATACATTACATACTGTATTCTTACAATAAAGGTGGAGAAAAGAAAATGTTAAGAAAATCATAAAATATACTTCTAGTACTATATCAATATTATTAAGTTTATATCATGTTTACAAGATGAATTGTCTGTCTGAAATGGTGACAACTGCAGCTGTGGGCCTCTTTTATGGTACATATCAAGCCATTTAACTTTTTCTTGCAATGTCATGTCTTTGCTTCATGGGAGCACTTCTAGCATCACTAGTAGTACTTTGTATGGGTCCCATGGTGTTATTCAACATGTATAATATTGTACCAGCCCAATGAAAAATATGCAAGAACTGTGAGAGATCACTTTTTTTGTGATACAGAATTTACTGGAGATGAACTGCTCACATGGAGATAAGCATCACACAGCACTTTAAGTGGATACTCATAACACTTAAGCTCACTATAATAGCAACAGGTGACCACTAAATTATTACAGTAGTACAGAATGTTCTTCAGTTAATTTTATGCAGTTCTGATTTACTCCATCTTTACATTTGTATTTCTCTCAATTGTAAATGGCACAATATACAGTCCATGTGCATGTTTTGATATATTTAAAATTGTTGTAATAGATTTGTGTAATTTTATGGCAGGAAATAATGCAGTAGACCAGTATTTACATATTTTATACATTGATATGGTTTTCTTAATTTTCTTGATATTTCTAGGCTACATTGTTTGAGAGTTTTCTCAGATTGTTACAAACCTCAAAAAATTTTTCAACACACTGAAAAAAATCTATGTATGAGTGGAGCTGCACAGTTGAAACTCATGTTGTTCAGGGGTCAACTGTTTTCACTGCCACCATCCTAGGCCCTCATTATAGCTCAGCAAAGCTACTATAGTATGAACTGCTGTTCATTGCTGGCTCTGGTCCATCCCATACCCTAGTCTCCTTTTAACCTTTCTAAAATACAGCTCTAAACTTTGAATGACTGACAGTATCACATGAATAAAACCCACACTCTTATACCTGCCTGTTTATATAAAATGGCCCCAATCTTCTTTTACAACCTTACCTAATACCATTTCTGTCTTATACTCAGGCAATTCCTTGTTTCTTGTGTACTAACGCTGTGCTGATTTACTTTTCCTCATGCTGTTCACTAGCCAAGATGCCCTCTTCTGGCCTGTCCTTGTGACATGGTTCTTTAAGGTTTGTCTTAAGTTACAAACAGTACTTTTTCATGTGACTCGTTAACTATAAAACTATTTCTACTCCCTCTGAACATCTTAAGACTGACTGCCACTCGTTTACCATTTTACCAACACCATCGTATTAACATAGAAAATCTATTTTGACAGAAAAATATCAGCTTCTGTTCAAAATCTAAGATTCATTTGGCATTAATATTTGTTTGCAATGCTCATAAGCTGAGGCAGTACTTCCTATAAAAATGGTACACAATAAACATTTCTGCTAGGAGTAGATGCATTCCAATGATGTCCTTTCAATGTCATAACTTTGATACTAGAAACAAAAGTTAAGTAAGAGGATATATACTCAAGGATGTTAAACTTTTGATGCACTATTTTTTATTCCCTTTCCCCTTTATAAAGTTTGAGTCATTGTGTGTGGGGTTTTTTTGTTCTTGTTTTTTCAGGCCACAGCTCAGCTAGTCCCTTTACATTCTCAGGAGATTCCCTCAGCTGGGACATCTCTTAAACCTGTTCCAAATCAATGTTTCAGGCCTTTTTAACCACCAAAACCAGCACCAAGAACAGGTCTATTACCAAGACTGATTTTATTTAAAATACACTTGGAACAGATGACTATTAATCTAAGCATTTCCCTATCACTTTTAAAATTTTATACTATGTACTTGTATTAAATAGTACAGTACTTCATTGCAGTAGAAGATATGTAAAATTTGCCATTTTAACCACCTTAAAGTGTACAATTCAGTGACATTTATGATAGTATATTTACAATGTTGTACAACCATTACCAATAATTCATCAAATTAAATTATTTTTAAGCCAAATTTAGCAGTGAGGGGCTATATACCAACTTTAATGAGACTAAGTTCTGATAACCTACTACCATAGGACCAGCTGTAATTCATCATTTTCATCATCTTAAAAGAAATCCCCATATGCATTAAGCAGGCACTCCCTATTCTCCCCTCTCCCTAGTTCTTGGTAACTACTAATTGGCTTTGTCACTACTTGGATATTTCATATAAATGGAATCATGTGTCTGGCTTCTTCCACTTAGCGTGTTTTTAGGGTTCACTCACATTTATTCAGCATGTATCAGCACCTCATTCCCTTTCATGGCTGAATATTCTATTATATGGATGTATTTTACTTTTTCATTCATTGGCTGATAGACATTTGGTTGTTCCTACCTTTTGGCTATTGTTAAGTAGTGCTTCTATGACTACTTGTATACAGGTTTTTGTTTGAATACTGATTTTCAATTCTTTTGGGTGTATATCCAGGCATGGAATTGCTGGGTCATATAATAGTGCTTATTTACATTGCTCAGTTGAAATATTGAGTAGTGCTGTTCAAGAAAATAGCTTGGGCTCCAGAAATTTCATATTTGATATAGACTAGATGATGGATCAACAAAAAAGTGGGAGCAGCTCTACCTCTAGCTTTTTTGGGCCTCATTTCACTTTATAGAAGGTAATGTATAATTTAGTGATCCTCAAACAGTATGCACAAAAATCACCTGGGACGCCTTTTTAAAGATGCAGCTTGCTGAATCTCATATCTAAAGAGTCCAATTCAGTAGGTCTGGAACCTAGGGATTTTTATTTTTTAAAAGAGCAGATTCTGATGGAGGTGGTCTTCTCACCACACTTGAAGAACTCTGTTAACTGACTACTCTTTCTCAATGGAAACCAAACAGGCAAAGGGCACTAAAAGAAGTAAAATGTAGCTTTCCGAATTGTCATCTTAACTTTCAAAAAACCCTGAAACTTGGATGATAGATAACATGGTACAATATAATTTGCTAGGGGAAAAACTGTCTATAGTAGCACCACCTACTTCCTTTGAATGGGAAAAGTTTGATCAAGAAGCAACATAAATTAGAAGCAAAATACTATTGAACCAGCTATCATCCCAAAGACTCTCACTATACACATGTGAGCAACAGTGATAAATACTGGCTTACAGCAACTTTTGGCTTAAAAAATCTAGCCAATTCAGTTTACTTTTTGATATCTGGTTTTTAATAGTCTTGTTCAAGTAAAAAGCTAGCTGCTAGTTGGACTGACCCTGTTCTGAAAAGACATGAAAGATTCATTATAGGCACACAATTGCTTAATATGAAACTTACTGAAAAACAAAAATCACATTATCCCCCAGCTTAAGGCTTCATTCCCTAAAAAGCTTATGTGATTTATTTTTAGAACCAATCATTTGGAAGGTAATTCTGATTTGATGGAAGGTGGTTCTGATTTGATGTATTCTGAGGTTAGTCTTAAAAACACAAGACCATCTTGAGTATTAACTATCTTTAATATTTTATAGAAGCTTAAAACACCCAAATATTTATCCTTTATATGAATAAACAAAAGCCCCATGAATTACAATGTGCAGAACACTATATAAAAGAATTCCCATAAAAATTACATTGGGATATTTTTCATCAGTGGAACAACTGCCGTAGCTTCCTTTGAATTGGACAGCATCTGCCTGAATGCACGTTCTTCTTATCTAAACTTAGTGTAAGTACAAATCACAGAAGAAATTAAAGTTTTCATCTTTAATGAAGTGACTTTGGAAACAATATATATTTCCATGACACCAATACTACAGTTTTTGGAGTCACAGTAAGATACACAGAATTACATCCGTAATTAATATGAATGCCAACATGTCAAGCAGTAATTTGTTACATGGCAAACAAAATCAAGAAAGCAACCATCAAACAAAAGAGACCCATAGCTTCAGACAAGGCAAATCCCAGGATAGCATATGAGAACAGCTGCTGCTTCAGCGAAGGGTTTCTAAAAGAGACCACATACGACTGTTACTTTGAAATATTAGTTTCAACATGTTTGGTAAATGTTAAAGAATCAGATTACTAGTGTGGGGATTTTTGTAAACTGAAAAGTCTGCTGAAAGATTATTTGCCTAGGTCTCTCTCACACTCTGTTCTCCTCAATCCTGATAATACAGCATAAAGGTAGGGAGCTGTCACACATTTTGACGGCTTCTGACATTCTTATTCCTCTGAAATTATGTTCTATACCTTTTAAAATCTGACAGTTTAGGTGTTAAATAAATTGATCCTTTAAAGGAATGTGCTCTAATAATTATATTCCCAATATAGCTTAACAATTAGGAATGCAGACTCTGAAGTCAGACTTAGTTAAAATTCATTTTCTGACATTTACTAGCTATGACCTGGACAAGTAATATAACCTCTGTGTCTCTAGTCCTTCACAGGTGTTACTCTAATAACACCGCAAATGGTGTTATGAGAATAAAGTGAGATAATGCATACAAAGCCCTTTAAATATAATGCAAGACACAGAGTAAGCACTTAATGCAAACAGCAGCTTTCTAAGTTTCCAGTGATTTCAGGCATGCTCTTAAAAGAACTTATTTAGGGACAGAAGTGATTACCTGGCATAACCAATGATAAGGCTGCCAAAGACTGTTCCAATACCAGCACCAGAACCAGCCACTCCTACTGTTGCAGCACCCGCACCAATAAAT
The DNA here is from genome assembly GCF_009761245.1 of Sapajus apella. Taxonomy (NCBI): domain Eukaryota; kingdom Metazoa; phylum Chordata; class Mammalia; order Primates; family Cebidae; genus Sapajus; species Sapajus apella. The sequence goes on along the minus strand of NW_022436968.1, from coordinate 19,564,457 downwards.
TTGGCAGCAGTATCAATGTCTCTGCTGACTGCACTGGTCTGAAACTCCCTTTGGATTAGCTGAGATACACCATTCTGGGCCCCATTAAATACCGTAGAGCCCTAGAAAACAGGAAATAAAGGTAAAGGTCGTTATCAGTAATCACAGGTAGCTATTTTAATTAAGTACCATACTGTCAAAATAACTACTTCTCTATTTTGCCAGGCCAGGCTAATTTTTAAATTTTTTGTAGCAGCAGGATCTTACTATGTTACCCAGGCTAATCTTGAACTCCTGAGCTCAAGCAATCCTCCCGCCTTGGCCTCCCATAGTGCTAGGAACACAGGTGTCAGCCACTGCATCCAGCCCAAGAAAGTAGATTTTTCAATAACTGTAGCTATTATAATTTTAAATATAGGCAACTTAAATCAATAGACATAAACACTACAGTATTTCTTGGCCAAGTTTTGGATAGAGAAATTTCTCTATTTGGCTCATCTAGTTTTTTGGATAGAAGGGTGAAAAGAATCGCCCTAAAACTCATTAATAAAGTTTTTTTCCTTCACTCTAATCAAAACCCTTACTTGGTAGTGTTACCTAATTTCAATTATTGCTGCTATTACCTCTCCATTCCTGGTCTCTGGTCGAGATAACACTGATGCAGAAATTGGTCTGTATGCAACTCTGGATCCAGCTCGGATCTATTAATGAAAAAAAAAAAGATTCCAGTATTAAGAAAGAATACAGGTAAGACTTCAACGACTTTTCAGATGCTATGAATTCTAAAAAAATCAAGTAGTAAAAATGAATCAGAGACTTCTGTATTGACTCTTCGCTGTTTGGTCATTTTTAGTACATGAAGAAATTTTAATAAAATTTCATGCTAATGAAATTGTGAAGCTTGCTACTCTGAATAAAATTTCTAATAACAGTTGCAAAGAGATTAAGAACCGCTTTTGATATTTCTATTATTGTAGTCCCATAATTCAAGTCAGAAAAAAGCAATAAATATCATACATTCTTTGGCAAGTTTAAGTGTACCCAACAAGTACATTAGGAGTGTCACTATAAATGTTTACCATTCAAAATAGCCCAGCAGTTAACATGAGCCCTGACCATTTTCAAGATATTTCTGTATGACCATTAATCACAAAATTTTTAAAAGGAACTTAAGCAATTCTACATCAGTTTAAGAATAATCTCTGAAATATCCGACCATAAGGACATATTCCGGTCCAACTTCTCTGCCCTTGAGTGTCCACTAAACTAAGGTCATAGAAAAATCCCTTCAGAACCAAGACCTGATTCTCGAAGACAAATCCTCCAGATTTAGACTTCACTTAAAGCCTGCAAAACTGTTAAGAAAGTCATACTCAAGAGGCAGCAAGAAAGACTTTGGGCTCGTTCCCCCACCATCTTCCTCCACCCCCACACGGAAAGGCAAAGTCCCTCCCTCTGCAGGATCGAGTTTGACCTACAGACAGGCACTGGAAAGCGCTGCTGCGGTGAACTAGGCCTCAGCAGCCCCTACATCCTCTGCAGTACCCCAACCTTGGCGTCGACCCCAATCCAACAAAGGATGAGGAGGCGGAGGAAAGAGTCGCTCCGGGCCTAGGGACAGGAGGGTTTGACCTACACCCAGAGAGGCCTGACAGGCCTTGGCTGCTCTCCATCGCCCTTGTGGCGAGGAGAGGGCTGAGATACCGTAAGATTAGGAGGAAAGGAAGAAAAGGGCAATGGGTTAATGGGTGAGGAGAGAGTCGTTCCCAAGCGGGCGCTGTGCCCCGCCCGAAGATTGCCCCATTCAACAATGTGGACGCTCCAGGCCAAGAGGCCCAGCCAGACCTCAGTCCCCCGGCCCTGCCTGGGCTACGCACCAGAGCGGGTGTACAGGCGAGCTTGGCGCAAGCGAACATCTTACGCTCTTCGGGACCACGCGGCTGGAGGTCTTGTGTGACACGCTACGTGGGCTCCTCTCCCGCTTCCTCTCTGCGGAGGAAAAAAGGCTTAAGGTCAAGTGCCCTCCAGGGGCCTGTCCTTCCCACCGAGGCCCCGCGGGCTCCCGTCAGCTTGGGCCCCGTGCCCAGTGAGGCGCTGGCACAATGAATGGGTCCCTATTGGGCGCTGCTCCGCCCTGGCCAGGCCGAGCTCCCTGTGTCCTCCACTTACCTTCCCGAGAGGTAGCAGCGGAACCGGGTGCGCCAGAGGTCGAAGAAATGGGGCTTAGCGCGCAGGCGCGGTCCGGCTCTTATTGGCGCCGCAGCACCCGGATGAAGAAGGCGGGGTTTCGAGTACAGCAAGGAAGACACTCAAGGTCACTTTGTAACAACTTTATTGGCAACTAGCCGGGAAGGACAACGACAACCACCTGGTGATGAGGCAGGCAGGGAGTGGTAAGAGAGACAAAATGAAAAGCTGTAGTCTAGCCCGGCAAAGACTAAGTTGGCTGCAGGATAGTGGGCCTTTTTCTTCACGTTGGCACCTTGTAAGATTTGACCTTTTATCAATTGCTACTTCTCCGTAGTAGAGTGGCATCTTTGCTGGTCATTCTCTTCCTCTGTGAAATAGGACGGTGGCTGGGGGGAAGAAAGAAGGGTCATTCACTACTTAACAAGAAATTAAGATCCCCAGCAAAGTGAAGATATTTATTTCAAGGAACCTGGAAAGTGGTTCCAGAAGTATGGCAAATCCTTCAGGTGAAAGAGGGCCTGATCTAGAAGTACTGGTGGAGCCTTAGCAAATGAGTAGATAAAGAGCTTTGACACCTGGGGCACAAAATTGCCTCTGGGTAAAGTGAGGGTGCTCAACTTTTCCAGCTCTAGGATTGGAAGAATTAAGATATTTTAATGTATTTTATGTAGGACTTGAGACTAAAAAAAGTCTGAGTATTTTCAAAACCTACTCAAATTTAACACCTTGTTTTTGTTAACTTTGGACAAATTATTTTTTTCAGAGGAATGCAGAAATATCTCAGAAAAATGGATCTTACTGAACTTCTGGTCTTTTTAGATCCTTCAATTATGTAAATTTAATTTAGTAGTTATAATAAATGGCTACCGGAAGTGATATCAACATGTCAACATAAAAGATCAAACATCTAGTCAGATGCAGTGGCTCACGCCAGTAATCCCAGCACTTTAGGAGACCGAGGCGGCCAGATCACTTGAGGTCGGGAGTTCGAGACCACCTGGCAAAAACAGAGAAACCCTGTCTCTACTAAAAATACAAAATTAGTGAGGCGTGGGGGCGCATGCTTGTAATCCCACTACTCCCGAGGCTGAGGCAAGAGGCAAGAGAATCGCTTGAACCCGGGAGGCGGAGGTTGCCGTGGGCAGAGATTGCAGCACTGCACTCCAGCCCCTGGGCAACAAGAGCGAAACTCTGTCTCAAAGAAAGAATTTTTAAAAAAGAAAAGGTTAAACATCTAGAATGCCCCGCTAAGAAGCTGACTGGGGACTGAGCTGCACCCCACTCTGCCTGGAGCCTTGGTATGAGACATCATCAACCTAGAGGATCAGCTTTTTACTCATTAGCACAAAGGTGCAATATTATCTAGCAGCAATCCTGGGGGGAAACCCTCAGAACTAACACTTAAAAACGAGTAAGACTTTGTCACTAATCCACCTGCAAATGCAAATCGTTCAGAATTACAAAATGCTATCATTTTAGACTCAATCTTTAGTTGGAAAATAGAGAGAATTCACATGTACAGTTCAAGAAGCTATTCACACAGTTTTTCAAGTACTCAATTCTAACCTGAAGAACACGGTGTCCTGTGGTCTACAGTAGAATAAACAATAAGGCCCTGTACTTCAATAATAGATTCTCTAGGGGAAAAATTATTCTAAGTGGATTTGTGTAAAGAGATGGTTTAAATGATGTTTCTATCTCTTCAGCACTAAATCAGTAGCAGTAACTATTGAGGAGGAAGCAAGAAAGAAGCCGAGATCTACAGTGGCTGCTTCCAAGTTGCATGTGGACTAGTTGCTTATGGCAGGGAGAGACATAGGTTCGAAAATTCAGGCTAGTCTGTTCTGTTGAGGGGCCTGACTGTGGCTGACTCCATGGTGGTATTCTAGATAGATTAACTCAGACTTTGCTTGGTTTTGCATCCTAAGACTTGCGTTATAGAAAGAGGGGAGTGAATTGGAGTAACACCAACCCATGTTGATTGAGGGTGGATATTTGCACTGAGGGAGTTTGAAGTAAAAAGGTACCTTCTGAGAAGACTAAAGTAAGGCCGTAAAGATGAACAGGGACCTCCCTGAGAAGTATCTATTCCTTTCTGTGCTTTTTCATGAGCAGTGGGGATAGTCACAGTAAGTTATGAGGCATCATAATTTGGCAATATCTGATAAGACTGGGTGATGATGCTAGCCTGAGTGATGATGGCATGTTGAAGATAGGACTCGGATAATAAAGGGAAGTATGACGGATCACTCCCAAATGTTCCCCTGTCCGGAAACCACCTAGACAGGAAAAAGGCCAGAGAAAGAGAACTGAGGCATCCAGCACATATGAGTGAGGCCTTCTTGGATCTCTATCTCTCGTCAAGCCTTCCCAACACCATGAGGAACAGAAGTGAGTCATCCCCAGTGAGCTCACTGTGATGGTGAAGTATGGTTATATTGGCGAATTTGAAGTCATTGATGATCACACAGCTGGGAAAAATTGTTGTGAACCTCACAGGCAGGCTAAACAAGTGTGGAGTAATCAACCCCATATTTGATGTACAACTCAAACACCTAGAAAAATGGCAGAATAATCTGCTTCTATCCTGCCAGTTTGGTTTTATTGTACTGACAACCTCAGCTGGCATCATGGACCGTGAAGAAGCAAGAAGAAATCACACAGGAGGGAAAATCCTGGGGTTCTTTTTTAGAAATGTAATACATATTTACAAATAAAATGCCTCATAGACTCTGGTGCTTAAAAAAAAATACCAAAGGTTTTCATTTGAAGTTACATTTTAGGATAGTTTATTATGAAGTGCTAATATATATTTAGTAATAGATAACTAAAACAGGAAACATTGTCTGCCAAATATTCACTACGTCTTTGAGATCCACGTGGAGGTAGCAGCATCTCTTTTTTTTTGAGACAAAGTCTTGCTCTGTCATCCAGGCTAGAGTGCAGTGGTGTGACCATAGCTCACTGCAGCTTTGACTTTCTGGCTTCAAGTGATCCTCCCACCTCAGCCTTCTGAGTAGCTGGGACTACAGGCATGCACCACCACACCTGCTAATAAAACTTTTTATAGAGCTAGGGTCTCCCTATAGAGCTATGTTGCCTAGGTCGGTCTCTGACGCCTAGGCTTAAGTGATCCGTCTCGGCCACCCAAAAAGTTGGGATTGTAGGAGTGAGCCTCCATGTCCATCCAGTAGCAGCATCTTAAAATGGGGAATTTCAGTTTAAAATTCCAAGTGTAGCTCATAACTAACCAGATAGAAGGAAGCCCAGGTCTTGGTTACTAACTCCCTTTTCTTGAAGTATTGAGGTGGAGTAGGATTGTTATCATTAGCTTTAGTAAGGTAATTCTAACTGACAGCATAGAAAGATATATTATCTACTTTTGGACGTTTTAGGCCAGGTGTGCTGGCTCAGGCCTGTATTCCCAGCAATTTAGGAGGTTGAGGTGGGTGGATTGCTTGAGTTTAGGAGTTTGAGACTAGCCTGGGCAATATAGTGAAACCCCATCTCTACAAAAAAAATACAAAAATTAGCTGGGCCTGATGGCATACACCTGTAGTCCCAGCTACCTGGGAGGCTGGGGCGGGAAGATCCCTTGAGCCTGGGAGGTGGAGGTTATAGTGAGACAAGATTACACCACTGCACCCCAGCCTAGGCGATGGAAATGAAACCCTGTCTTTAAAAAAAAAAAAAATAATTAATGCCTACAAAAGTTTCACCAGCCTTCTCATTTTGGTGTAAATTTAAAAAATTATTGAAATGAAAATCAGAAATATAAGTTTAAAATCTTCTGGGCTCTGTTATTATATTTCATTTTTCTTATAAAATTTATATGTCTTATTATTGGCTTTAATTTGTTATCAACTTCTCTTTGGAAAAAAAAAAAAAACCTCTGAACTTGCACTAATTTTATAGGACATTCAATTGAGGTTAGCTCAAATAAACACTATGCCCTTTCTTTGAACACTGTGAGGACATAGGGAAAAGGTAAGAGTATGCAGTGTAATTGGGGTATTGGACTGACATATATAAAAAATTAGAGAAAAATACAAATTAGTGCATGTTCCGGGACAAAGTTGTATGATGCACTAAGGGAAACAGCTTTAGAAAAGAGATTGACCTGGTCAGAAAGTAACTTACTGAAGAGAAACTTGAGCTAGGACTTGAAAGATGGAATTATTTGGATAGAAAAGATTTCTAGGTATCTCTTAAATAGATCCTAACACTCCCATATCTACTAACTGCCTACACTGCTAATCAATTTCTAGTATAGAAAATTTTGTCCTTAAACTTCATTTTTGACTATTTTACAAATTATTTAACCATTTTAATGACATCTAGTATATTGGACTAGAATATTTAGTAAATGGGCCACATATAATTTAGTAAGAAACTAAAAGTAAATGTATCTCTCCATGTCCTCTTCAGTTACATGAAACAATATCCTAATAAAATAAATTTTATTCTGCCCTCCTTTTCTACTAAGATATCCTAGTCATTGAAGAAAAAACAATTGTGTGTCATAGTGTATAATTAATATAAAAAGACTACTTCCATGAAAAGAAAATGGACAAGTATATGGAAATGAAATCAAATCCCTTTGCTAACTCTTGCCTATCTCAAATGCAAGTAATTTCCTAATTTTTCAGTTTGTGGCAGATACAACTAGTTACCTATCCAACATTTATTCTCTCCTTTTTTCTTACTTACAAAGATCTGTTCCCAGTTTAAAGAAAAATGCTGAACTTCTCACATTCTCTTAGGATTAGGAATGGTCAATGACATGTGAGTTGAAGTTACTTGGTGATGCCCCTAAGAATGTGCAGAAAAGGGATAGATTCAAATGGATCATTCTTTCTTTTCCATTACCCCCTTTTTTTTTCCTGCCTGGAATACAGATCTAATGTCTGGACAGGGGCCCAGCAATATTGCGACCACAAGAACAGAAGTCACACGTTAAGGGTGGAGAATCTGGAAAGTAGGAGCCTGAATTTTTCACTTTTTTTTTCTTTTTTTGGGGTAAGCAGCCCTTAACTGCCTATTTATGGAGTTCATGTCACATGAAAAAAAAAATCTCTATTTGGTTAAGTCACTGAGGCCAGTTTCTGTTATATGCAGCTAAGTACAATCCTAACTAATAAATAATTTTATAGACTTAATCTCTGAAGATCTTTGGCCTTTGGACTGTAATTACAGCTGAAGTGCACTTTCTCCTCCCAAATTTACATTAATTTACTTCTGTCTTTTCCTCCTTATTTGATGGTATGTCTGCTAGGGACCAATCAGGAGATAAAAAACATACCTGTAATTTCAACAGGGAAAATTTAACATAAAAAGTTATTAACCAGTGAAAGATCCCTAAAAGGTATACAGTGGACTCTAAGGGGTCCAGCAGTAGTCCTGTAGGCACAGCTACTAACCTTGGCTGAAGAAGAGTGTACAACAAGAAAGAGGCTGAGAAATTTAGAGGAGCATTTGTGGCTGCCACAGGAATGGGCAGTCCACCTGTGCTGAAACAACTTGCTGGAGGAGTGGGCCATAACTGAATTGTGAGGACTGCTGAGGCAAATACTCCCAGGCCTCTCCTGCAAACCAATCCACTGGCTCCACACAAAAAAGAGTCTACCAGAAGAATGTCATGTCCTTTCCTCCTGCTCTGGTTTCTCAGCGTCTCTCCATCACCCTCTATTGGCAGAACCTATCACTTTACCACTGCCAAAGCAGAAATGCTTTCAGGGTACAGCTCCAGAATAACAAAGCAAGGCAAAAAAGGGTGGATTTGTAGCTGAGAAGTCATAAGTGAATAACTAGCACAGACAGTAACATTCTCAAGGGCAGGGATTATGTCTAATGCATGCTATGTCTTTCATGGCACCTAACAGAGTGTTAAACATAGTAGTCACTCAGTAAATGTTTGCTCAATAATAAATAGTATAAATGAAGTAATTGGCAATAATTTTATTTTTTTTATTTTTAATTTATGTGGATACATAGTAAGTGTATATATTCATGAGTACATGAGATATTTTAGAATAGGTATGCAAGGCATAATAATTACATCATGGGAAATTGGCTACCCATCCCCTCAAGGATTTATCCTTTGTGTTGCAAACAATCCTATTATACCTGTTTAGCTATTTAAAAATGTACAATTAAGTTATTGACTACAGTCACCCTGTTGTGCTATTAAATACTAGGTCTTATTCATTCTGTTTATTTTTTTGTGCCCATTAACCATTCCCCCTTCTTTCCTACCCACACCCCCCACTACCCTTCCTGTCCTCTGGTAACCATCCTTTCATTCTCTATCTCCATGAGTTCAGTGCTTTGATTTTTTTATTCCACAAGTAAGTGAGAACATGCACTGTTTATCCTTTTGTGCCTGGCTTATTACATTTGACATAAATGACCTCCAGTTCCATCCATGTTGTTGCAAATGTCAGAATTTCATTTTTTGTTATAGCTGAATAATACTTCATTGTGTGTAAGCACCACATTTTCTTCATCCATTCATCTCCTGATAGACACTTAGAGGCTGCTTCCAAATTTTGGCTGTTGTGTGAACAGTGCTGCAGTAAACGTGGGAGTGTATATATCTCTTTGACATACTGATTTCCTTTTTTGCGGGTATATACCCAGCACTTTGCTGGATCATAGGGTGGTTCTATTTTTAGTTTTTTGAGGAACCTCCAAACTCTTCTCCATAATTTACATTCCCACCAACAGTGTACAAGGGTTCCCTTTCTCCATTTTCTTGCCAGCATTTTTTATTGCCTGTTTTTTGGATAAAAGCCATTTTAACTGGGGTGAGATGATATCTCATTGTAGTTTTGATTTGCATTTCTCTGATGATGATGAATGATATTTAGCATCTTTTCATATAGGTTTCAAACAGGTTTCATATATAAACCTGCCTGTCTTTTGTATATCTTCTTTTGAGAAATGTCTATTCAAATCTTTGGCCCATTTTAAAATCAGATTATTATATATTTTTCCTACAAAGTTGTTTGACTTCCTTATATATTCTGGTTATTAATCTCTTGTCAGATTGGTAGTTTGCAAATATTTTCTCCCATCCTGTGGGTTGTCGCTTCACTTTGTTTCTTTGCTGTGCAGAAGCTTTTTAACTTGATGTGATTCCATTTGTCCATTTTTGCTTCTGTTGCCTGTGCTTATGGGGTATTACTTAAGAAATTTTTGCCCAGACCAATGTCCTAGAGAATTTTCCCAATATTTTCTTGTAGTACTTTCACAGTTTGACATCTTAGACTTAAGTCTTTAATTCATTTTGATTTATGAGAGATAAGGCTCAATTTCAGTCTTCTGTATATGGATATCCAGTTTTTTCCAGCACCATTATTATTATTCTCTCTTAGCTAAGATGTGTGTCTCTTGAGACAAATTAGGATGACCTCTAGTATTTCTTTCGTATACTGCAAAATTCAGAGAACCCAAGGGATATTTTAAATTTTGTGGTATGAGTTTAAAATACTTGGACATTTCTGTGTCTGTGAAGGATTCTGTGTTTATACTCCCATGTGCCTAAAGAATTCATTAAAAAACCCAAAACATTAAAGCCCTTTATGGATCCATTGCATGACCTAATAAATATTGGCAGGAATGGGACATAGGTTGAGGAAGAACTAGGCCCTAGGCTGAGTTGTGAGGTAGGCAATGTCTGTTTGTGGTCATCATTTCACTTCTTTTTTCGATACCTTCGGTTCATTCCCAGGCCACTTACTCTCTCTTCAGACATCTGGCATCTTTATGGTGGCTCCTGACTACATAAGGCTTTTATGGTAGCACCTACTAAAACCATCTCTGTCTAGACCACGTGTAGCTCCTGAATTTTTACCCATGCAAAATCTTGATCTCTAAGTGCTTGTTTCAGCAGCACATATAACAACATTTTAATGATACAGAGAAGATTGGCATGATTCCTATGCAAGGATGACACACAAATTCACCAAATATTCCATATTTTTATAGTATGCGATAATTTATCTCAGAAGTGGAGAGAGATGTATGATTTTTTCTAAGAAGTGAAGAGAATTACAAATTTATTTCTTATATTTAAAAAACAGAAGGGTCATAGAGATCTGTGGGAGAAGGAATAGGTCAGAGGGAATAAGAATAGAAGCTGGACTTCTTTGCATGTACTTTGCTTTGTAGATTTAAATTTGGAACCATGCAAACCATATGAAAAGTACAATTTTAAAAAATTCCTAAACATTAAAAATTTATGAAACAAATGAATTTAACTCTGCATAGTTGGTAGCATAATTACACAGAGTAAATACAAAGAGTTTCTGTTAAGGGGTAAAAAGTCCTTGCTCTGCTTCACACATACTGGCCTTCTTGCTGTTCCTCAAACATGTGAGCCACACTTCACCTCACAGAGCTGTACGTTTTGTTCCTTCAGCTTGTAATACATTTTCCCTGGATATTCACTTGGCTCTCACTTTCACTTCTTTCAGGTCTTTGCTCAAATATCACGTCTTAAGAGAGGCTTTCCTCAAATCCTTTACTTATCTTTATATTTCTTCAGAGCTCTTCTTGCTACCTGGCATCATGTATTTATCATTTGTTGGCTTTTGTATTAGACTATAAATCTATGAGGACAGAAACTTTGTTTTTTTCTTTTTCTTTTGTTTTTTAAGGACGGAGTCTCACTCTGTCACCCAGAATGGAGTGCAAAGGCGCGATCTGGGCTCACTGCAACCTCTGCTTCCCTGGTTCAAGCGATTCTCCTGCCTTAGCCTTGGGAGTAGCGGGGACTACAGGCGCCCACCACCATGCCCGGCTAATTTTTGTATTTTTAGTAGAGATGAGGTTTCACTGTGTTAGCCAACATGGTCTCGATCTCCTGACCTCGTGATCCGCCAGCCTTGGCTTCCCAAAGTGTTGGGATTACAGGCATTAGTCACCAAGGCTGCCCCCCACATTTTTTTTTTTAAGTACGGAGTCTTGCTCTGTTGCCCAGGCTGGAGTGCAGTGACACGATCTTGGCTCACTGCAACCTCTGCCCCTCAGGTTCAAGCTGTTCTCATGCCTCAGCCTCCAGAGTAGCTGAGATTACAGACATGTGTCACCACGTCTGGCTACTTTTTTTTTTTTTTAGGTAGAAGCCGGGTTTCACCATGTTGGTTAGTCTGTCTTGAGCTCCCCACCTTAGGTAATCGGCCCACTTCGGCCTCCCAAAGTGGTGGGATTACAGGCGTGAGCCACCTGTTCCGGCCTGACTTTGTTTTTTTCGTTGCTGTGTTCACACAGTCTCGAACATGCTTAGCCCGTTAAGAGGCACTCAATGAATGTTTGAGAAATGAGGTTGGAGAAGGAAAGGATAAACTGTTAACTTTTTCTGTATACATCTCTGTATTATTTGATATGTTATAATAAGCATGAATTACTTTAAAAATTAAAAAAATGTGTTAGGAATGCTTTAATATTTCCCAATGATTGATAAAATATTCCCTCCGTGTGCTTGCATTAATTAAACCAAAGGGAAGTGTGGCTAAATGTTGAATTTCAGTTCCTGGTGACAGGCTTGGATGTACTTTCAGTCTATAGCCTTAACCAGCACTCTTCAAATTATATTCTAACTCTATCTATGGCTTGGCTATCCTTGTTTTAAAACAGTGTGTGTGTGTGTGTGTGTGTGTGTGTGTGTGTGTGTGTGTATATATATGTGTGTGTGTGTTTATGTGTGTGGGGGCTGTGTGTGTGTGGAGTGTGTGTAACGTTTATCTATATATTGGCTATGGTGTCTTTTTTTCTTTCTTTCTTTCTTTTTCTTTTTGAGAAGGAGTCTTACTCTGTTACTCTGTCGCCCAGGCTGGAGTGCAGTGACGGGATCTCCGCTCACTGCAGCGTCCGACTCCCAGCATGAAGAGATTCTCCTGCCTCAGCCTCCTGAGTAGCTGCGATTACAGGTGCGCACCACCATGCCTGGCTAATTTTTGTATTTTTAATAGAGACAGGGTTTCACCATGTTGGTCAGGCTGGTCTCAAATTCCTGTCGTCGTCATCTGCCCACCTTGGCCTCCCAAAGTGCTGAGATTATAGGTGCAAGCCACCGCACCTGGCCTTATAGGTTTCTTATATGTGATAGGAAGACATTATGTGAATTTTGGCTATTTTTAATAAAATCTATAAATCCTCGTTCTCCTTCAAGAAGTTAAATTCAGCTACATTTAGTGGACCCAGATATTCAAATTTTGGTTAAGAGATAAGAAATTTCACAACAGTAACAAACTATTTAAAAGCACTTTTACTTATCAAAATTTTCTGTTACTGTAGTCCCAGTGAGGTCTGTAAAGGTCATATTCCTAGTCAATTCCTTATATCAATTACAGAATTCTAGGGTTTGCATGTGGTACAAGTGCACCAAGCTGAGTATGCTTCGTTTTCTCTCCATTTTTGGATCATGGCCCTATGGAGGAATAACATAGCTACACAGAGCTAATCATACTTTTCTTGGCCGCGTTTTTCCATTACTGATTTAAATCAATTATTCCATTAGATGAATAGTCTCAGACTTTTCCTTGCCCATCTTGCCCTTCTAAGAATTTCTGGCCTCTAGACTTTGAAAATTGGGTTAGTTTCCTATGTCAGGTCCCCAAGCCAGGGAACTTGACTTAAAGTAGTGATGCCTATATAATAATTTTAAGCGAAATATGATGTTCAGAGGCAAAACATCAAGGAAACACATTCTACAAAATGGGGTCTGTAAGTGGAAGCATCAGGATTTGCTTATGGATTGAATTAGATTGCTTGCTAAAATTGCTTTCATTGATTTGAACTAGAAGATAGCTAAGTAAAAGATGCACATTTTAAATTAAAAACTTGCATTTGAACTTGAAGTAGACAACATGGTTGGAGGAACACCCATGATCAATAACTATAGAAAAACAAAGCAGAGAACATAGTCTGTGTCCCTCTGATCTGCCCAAAATGGTCCAGGTCCCATCCTCCAGACACCCATAACATAACTTCTATGTAACTCTGACTGCTTTGCTGTAGTAAAGTTCACAGAGATCTCTGAGTCTTCAGTTAGTTCCTTCGTATATTAGCAAAATGTAAGCTACCCAAATATAGCCGAAGGTTAAAAATATAATAAACTGTGGGGAGCAGTACCAAGTTTTCTTTACTGTCTCTTTCTGCTATTGCTGCTGTCAAATTATCTGAACAAACAGCATTACCCTTGAGATCTGCTAATTCCTTCTCACACTCAGCTCTTCTGCCTGAGTTTTCATTTAATTTGGATCTCTATCCTGCCAAAATATTGACTCTTGGCCTACTTGTCCTGTGTTTTCACATCTGACCAACTTTCTCTTAAAACCAAGAGCAAAACAATCCTTATATAATTATATAAGAAATACATGAATATGAACTCATAAGTAATCTAAACAATATGAATTATGTAGAGCAAAACCATAGCTCGTGCACAGCCTACTCTCCAGTATTGTTTTCCTTTCCAGAAGTAATCATTATTAACGGTTTAATGTATATCTTTTCAGATATTTGGCTATGTTTTTATGTGGAAACATATAAATATGGTTTTAATTTTCTTCAATAAAAACTTACACCTTCTTTTCAATAAGTGATTCTAGGAAAACTGAATATCCACATGCAAAATTATGAAATTGGACCCTGACCTTATACCATATGCAAAATCACTCAAAATGCATCAAAGATCTAAATGTAAGATCTAAAACTACAAAACTCTCAGAAGAAAACATAGGAGAAAATTTTCATGACATTAGATTTGTTGATAATTTCTTGGATATAACAGTAAAAGCATGACAACAACAAACAGATAGCTGGAACTTAAGCAAAATTAAAGCTTTCATACATGAAAGGGTACTCTTAAGAGAGTGAAAAGACAACACACAGAATGGTGAAAAATATTTATATATCTGATAAAGTACAAATATCCAGAATATGTAAAGAATTCTGACAACTCAACAACAAGAACCAAAATATCCCAATTAAAAAATGGGCAAAGGCCTTGAATAGATGCTTCTCCAAACGAGATATATAAATGGGCAGTAAGCACATGAAAAGACCACATCACTAGTCACTAGGAAAATGCAAATCAAAGTCACAATGAAATACCACTTCACACCCATTAGGAAGGCTGGTATTAAAAAAAAAAAAAAAGAAAAAATAAGTGTTGGTGAGGAGGTGGAGAAACTATTACCCTTGTTTGTCGCTGTTGGGGATGTAAAATGGCAGTCATTGTTTGAAAACAGTATAGTCATTGTTTGAAAACACCATTGTTTGAAAACTGTATAATTCTGTGTTTAACTTTTCCTCAGAAAGTTAAACACAGAATTACCATATGACTCAGCATTTCCATTTCTAGGTATAAACTCAAAAGAATTGAAAGCAGTGACCCAAACACATACTTGTACATCAATGTTCATGTACCACTATTTACAGTAACCAAAAGTGGAAACAACCCACATGTTCATCAACAAAAAAATAAACAAAATATGGTATATACATGCAATAGAATATTATTCAGCCTAAAAAATGAGTACAATTCTTATGTATGTTACAACATGGATGAACTTTGAAACCATGCTAAGTGAAATATCCAGATTCAAAAGGATAAATAGTATATGATTCTACTTGTGTGGCATGCTTAGGATTAGCAAATTCATAAAGACAGAAAGTAAAATAAGAGGTTCTCAGGGCCTGGGGCCAGGGGAAATTGGGAGTTATTGCTTAATGGCCACAGAGTTTCTGCATGGGAAGATGAAAAGTTCATCTTTCAAATGGATAGTGGTGATGTCTGTACAACATGTGAATGCATTTAATGCAACTGAACTGTACACGTAAAAATGGTTAAAATTATAACTTTTATATTATGTATATTTTACCATAATAAAAAGTGTTTTTAAACTAATATATATTAGTATTTCAATTTCAGTAAACACAGCACAGAGCTACCTCAATCAACCTTGATTTTTCAACTCATATATGTTATTAGTACTTGAATTTCAGTAAACAAAGTTACCTTAATCTCTTAAAAATAATATTACAATTTTATAATGGAAATTAAAAACATATTTCAACAAAGGAAATTGTATAATAAATTCCCACCTGTCCCCCAGGGTCAGCACTTATCAACACATGGTCAATCTTGTATCTTCTATTCTTCTTCTCCTCCACATCATTTCCTTACTACCTCATGTTTTTTTGGAAACGCATTCCAGAAATCATGATATTTAAATTATAAATGTTTCTAAGTATGGTTTTCATAAAGACTCTTTTCTGAAAAACATAACCAGAATACCACTATCACACCTTAAATATTTAACAATTTGTTAAGATTATCAAATATCCAGCTAGTGTTAAGATATCTCTGATTGTCTAATAAGATCTGAATGAGTCTATAAATTATAATTAGTCATATGTCCTTTAAGTCTCTTTTAATCTCTAGATTCTCCCTTTCCCCTCTTTCAAATTGATTAGTTGAACAAACTAGATTTTTTTGTCATGCAGTTTCCCACATTCTGGATTTTGCCAATTTTATCCTCATAATATTACTAAACATGTTCATCTGGACCCTGTATATCCTGTAAATTAGTAGTTAGAGCTACAGGCTTGGTTTGATTTGGATTTTTGCTTTCTTCAAATGGTATTCACAGGTGATGTTGTGTACTTCCTATGTGCACCATTTAGGAGACACATAACATCTGATTGTCTTTTTTTGTGATGTTAAAATTAATCAGTGAGGTCAGCCTGATTTGTTTATTATAATTCTTGTCAGCTTTTCCCTTAGTGATTTTAGTGGCCGTTAACGATTACTGTCTAGATCCATTATTTCATTGGAATTGAAAAATGACAATATTCTTTTTCTATTATTTCTTCTTCATCTCTTAGCTGGAATTCTTTTACGAAGAAGAACTTTCCTTTATCAATGATTTTTGTTACTCTGTAATACAATTAGAACCAAAAAGCTAGAATAAATGCTGAGTTTTTCCTTTTATTTAGTAGTTTTCAGAATAATGAGTCATATATAATTTTAAACTATCAAGTAGTTAGTGGAGAGTGATTATCTCATAGAGTAAGATTGGGTGATGTGTCCTTAAGGGAATTTTGATGATTTTCTGTCTTTGAAAGAAACCTGGACTAGGTAATCTCTAAGGTTCCTTTGAGCTCTTGTAGCTCATAATTTTTCTTGCTCATGAAAAACATTTATGTTTTAATTCTAAATTTTCAAAAAGAATTAGTTGTTACATTTCAATGTTATGTAGAGAGTAGACATTACTTTAACATTATTTACTAAAGAATTTGCAAAAATTTTGTGTGTTTATCTTGAAGTTCTGGATAATTAGCTAATTTTTTTCAGGGGCTACTTCACTATCTTTCACATTTCTTTATATACATTTTAAACTTTGATTTTTAAACTTAAAATTTTTAAACAATGAAAAGTTACAAAAACTTTGATTTTTAAACTTAAAATTTTAAACAATGAAAAGTTACAAGAAGTATGCTGAGAATTCCTATTTGCTTTTATGCTGATTCAATAAATTTTGCCATTTTCCATACTTTTTAATACTCTCTTTCTCTGACTGTTCCTGCGCATGCGCACGCACACGCACATATGGTATTAACTATATATATAAACATCTATGTGTCTGTCATCTATACACATTTGCACAAAGACATTTTATAGGTATTTTAGTTACTTTTCTAAGCCATTTGAAAGTAGGTTGCCTGTATCATGCTCCTTAATATTTCTGTGCATATTTTCTCAAAACAAGAAGATTCTCTTACATAGCCACAGTACAGTTATCAAATTCAGGAAATTTAACATTGATATAAAACTTTTACTTAGTCTGAAGTTCATAGTCCAATTTCATCAATTATTCCAATAAGGTTCTTTATAGAATTTTTTCCCTGTAATATAGGATCCAGTCCAAAATTACATATTGCATTTATTGTTGTGTCTCTTTAGTCTATTGTAAACGAGAACGTTTTTTTTTTTTGAGATGAAGTCTCGCTCTGTTGCCCAGGCTGGAGTGTAGTGGCACGATCTTGGCTCACTGCAACCTCCACCCCCTGGTTCAAGCAATTCCCCTACCTCAGCTTCTCGAGTAACTGGGACTACAGGTGTGTGCCACCACATCTGGCTAATTTTTTTGTGTTTCTATGTAGAGACGGGATTTCACTGTGTTAGCCAGGATGGTCTCGATCTCCTGACCTCATTATCCGCCTGCCTTGATCTCCCAAAGTGCTAGGATTACAGGTGTGAGCCACCATGCCCAGCCGCTAGAACATTTTTTAGCCTTTCTTTATCTCTCATGATTATTTTCTTTTGGAGAAAGGGTCTCACTGTCTTGTCCAAGCTGTAGTGCAGTGGTGCAACTGTAGCTGACTGCAGCCTCAAAATCCTGGGCTCAAGTGATCCTTCCACCTCAGCCTCCCAAATTACTAGGACTACAGACATGCACCACCACACCTGACCAATTTTTATTTTATTTTTGTACTCCTTTTTTCCCAGGCTAGTCTTGAACTCTTGGACTCAAGTGGTCCTCTCGCCTTGTTTTCCCCAAAGTGCTGGGATTATAGGCATGAGCCACTGGGCCCAGCCACGTCAACTTTTTTGAAGAATACAGGTCAACTGCATACTTTTTGTCTACTATGATCATATGTATTGCCCAGTTATTAGTTGTAAATAATAGAAATTGCCTGTGGCTGGTTTAAGTAGAAAGGAATTTGTTGAAAACGTATGGAGGACTTCCTAGAACTTTAATATATCAGTATATCTCAATAAATATTTTTATTTTAAATTTATAAAATATATACCTAACAATATTATTTATAAACAACAATAAATCATATTTATTGAGCACTTACAATGTGCTGCACACTGATATTACACTTTTGCCTTAACCAATAAATAGCCCTATGAGGTAAATTTCCTTTCCAATACTCCTGAATTTATTTTAAAAATGAGACAACTATAGATTAGGGAGGTAAAATGAATTTCCCAAGGCCACACAGCTAGTAAGGTGCTGAGCCAGTGTTCAAAGTCAAGTTTTGTCTGATACTAAACTTCCTTTTTCTACCCCACACTTTAATGGCAACATAACTTGAAAATAAACGATCTGTGGTAGACTGAAACATTAAATATTGCTTTAGTTGATATTATGAGAGATGTATATTGTAAAACATACAAGCTTTTTAGCTTTTCTCCGTCTTTAAAATCACTTCACAGACATTACCAAATGCTAGAGGAGCTGGAGAGAAAAGCCTCAGCATGCACATCAAATTGTACCCACTTGGGGGCACCCACAATGCAGCTTTCCTGCCTGTTCTGCCTAGAAGCTTCAAGCCTGGCAGAGCTGGATTTAGCCAGCTGACATTCAGTCTGCTCTATAGGACTCAGACAGCCCGATCTGGTGTCTCAAGAAATAGTTCCCTATATCTCCAAGTTTGAGAGATATTTTATTTAGTTTGTTGCCCACATGATAAACTATTTTCTGTGATTTAAACATCAATAATTAATACAATTACTACAGGCCAAATGTACTAGATATATGTTAGGGTTTAATGACCAACAACGAATAATAATTTGCTGATTTAAAATTATATATTTGTCCAGAGGATTTATGCTATGCCAAACTTAGGAACATAATGATTAACCAGCAGGGGTAAAAATTGTGCTATAAAGTCAAGCTAAGTGTTTTTAAATGGTTTTGCATTGTGGTCTTGCCTGAAACATGCTTTTTGATATGGCTATTTGTTGGCAATCTCCAGTGCTGCTGCTGATGTAATCTCCAGGCCAGCCATTTGGTCTTTAGCTCTATTTGATAGTAGAGGTCCTCTTGATGTATACTAATGTCTAAGATGCCACTGACCCAGATGTGGTTGGTGTGGCTTTGCCTAGAGAGGGATTATCATTCTAGAGCATAAGGAGAGAAGATAGAGCAAACAAGATTGTATGGGACATGGCTATCAAAGTCTTTTATATCCTCCACTGCTGCTAAAGAGGCAGTTGAAGGTAGCCATGTTTTAAACCATATAAATCCACCTTTAACATGGCTGCTTAGACTAGAGGGAGCCAAAGTATACATGAGAGCAGCTTATGGGATGGTTTGGCTCAAAAAACTGTTCAAAAAGAAACGAGTTGACCATTCATATGCTCACCTATGAGAATCTGATTCTGGATACAGAATATGAGATGAGTCATAGCAGAAACTGATATGAAAGGATGTATAGTGGGTGTATAATGTAGAATATATATATATATGGCCAAGAGCAAAGCCAGATTATGAGGAAGCTAAGCCTTGAAGAAAGTCAGACAAAAAGCTGAAGCTACCAGAAAAAGAAAAGATGAAGAAGACAGATTTAGCCTTTGGCAAGAAGATATGTGAAGAGAAGCAGGGACAGGAAGAGGCTGAGCCATGTTTCTGGTGGCGCTCTTGAGGGAAGGTTCACAGCTCTTGCTCCTGAGGGTTCTTGGGTACAGTCCCAGTTTCTGTTCCAGTTCTGGTCCCTTCTCATTGATCACCATGAGATCCTGGCTTCCATCTTAAGTCTTGCAGTAAACAGCCATTACTTGTGGAAACTTGAGTGAATATCTGTCCCTTCCCAACCTAAGTAACTAGCTAGACTAGGAGGAATATGAGAGAATAATATTCCTGTTTCCTGTTTTCAGAGTCCTTTTAAAAAATTGTAGTAAAATATATATAACATAAAATTACTGTATTAACCATTTTTAAGTATACAGTTCATTGGCATTAAGTATATTCACATTGTTGTCCAACCATCACCACCATCCTTCTCCATAATGTTTTTGTCATCCCAAACTGAAATTCCGTATCCATTAAACAGTAAGTCTTCACTCCTTACAGTCCCTGGACCATTATTCTACTTTTGATCTTATTGAAATTGTGCAGAGTCCTTTTTCAATGAATAATATAGATATTGAATGGCTAAGATTTATTTATACGGCAAGCCTGTAAGTGACAAAGACACTGCCCAGAGTTTTTGGGGAGCTAGAGTTATCCCAAATAGCCTGGAAAGTGTGGTCTATTTATTGTGTATAGGTAGGCAACTGCAGAAGTCTGACAACTTCCTGGACTTTGCTGGCACCCTGTTCTGTCCATTGTTAGAATGGCTGAATGACTCATTTTACAACAATAGTGAAAAAAAAAAAAGAATGGTTGAATGTCCATTTCTACAGTAGATCCATCATCAGAGAGTTAGGGGAGATGGAGATAAGGGAAATGAAGTTATGGGCTAGCAATAGATCCAGTAATGCAATAATTAAGTGTAATCAATGTTAATATGAACAGCCACCATTAGTCATGACTTACCGTGTTCTTTTGTGTGTGTGTATATATATATATAATGGTGAAAAGATATACATATATATGTATATATTTTATATGTATATATATATATGTATATGTATACATATATATATATACATATAAAAGATATACACCATAAAATTCTATTTAGAATTAGCCAGCTGGACTCAGTTTAGATGATCCCAATTTTGTTGGCAACATCCAAAGCATCATAATCAGGAGCCAGTCGAACATATGCCTTCTTCTCTCCATCAGGCCAAATCAGGGTGTTGACCTTGGCCACATCAATGTCATAGAGCTTCTTCACAGCCTGTTTGATCTGGTGCTTGTTGGCTTTAACATCCACAATGAACACAAGTGTGTTGTTGTCTTCTATCTTCTTCATGGCAGACTCGGTGGTCAGTGGAAACTTGATGATAGCATAGTGGTCCAGTTTGTTTCTCCTGGGGGCGCTCTTCCGAGGATATTTGGGCTGCCTCTGGAGTCGCAGTGTCTTGGGCCGCCGGAAGGTGGGTGACGTGCGGATCTTCTTTTTTTTGTGGCTGTGGACACCTTTCAACACTGCCTTCTTGGCCTTTAAAGCCTTTGCTTTGGCTTCGGCTTTAGGAGGGGCAGGAGCTTCCTTCTTCGCTTTCGGCGCCATCTTGTGAAAAGGGTCCTGTATATTAATTTATTTAATTTTTATAGCATCCTCAAAAAACTGAAAATAGAACTACCATATGATTCAGCAGTCTCACTGCTGGGTACATATACAAAAGAAAGGAAAGCAGTATATCAAAAAGATGTCTGTACTCCCATGTTTATTGCAGCACTATTCACAATAGCCAAGATATGGAGTCAACCCAAGTGTCCATCAATGGATGAATGAAGAAAATATGGTGTACATGATGGAATATATGAAGCCATAAAAAGAATAAAGTCCTATCATTTGCAGCAACATAGATGGAAGCGGAGGACATTATGTGAAGTGAAATAAGCTAGGCACAGAAAGACATATATTGCATCTGCTCTCTCACATGTGGGAGCCTAAAAATTGATATCATGGAGTGAATAGAATGGTGGTTATCAGAGGCTGGGAAGGTAGGAAGGAGTAGGGTTGAAGAGAGATTGGTTAATGGGTACAAAAATACAATTTGATAGAAGAGATAAGTTTTAGTGTTCGATAGCACAGTAAGGCAACTATAGTTAAGAATTTATTATATATTTCAAAATAGCTGGAAGAGAAGATTTGAAATGTTCCCAACACAGAGAAATGATAAATGATGGGGTGATGGATATCACAATTACTCTGATTTGTTCGTTACATGCTATATACGTGTATCAAAATATCACATGTTCCCAATATGTATAACCATTATATATTAATAAACGAAAAATTATGAAAATTCTTTTTTAAAAAAATTCGCTTTTTAAGAAATATTTTTTGTAGAGGCAGTGTTTTGCTATGTTGCCCAACCTGGTCTTGAACTCCTGAGCTCAAGCAATCTACTCTCCTCAGCCTCCCGAAGTGCAGGGATTACAGGCATGAGCCACTACACCTGGCCAACAAAAAATTTCTTAATCTTATGAGGCAGGTATTATCATTTCAGCATTTTGTACTTAGGTAAATTAAAGTACAACATGGTTAAATTACTTGCTCAAGCCGGGCACGGTGGCTCACGCCTGTAATCCTAGCACTTTGGGAGGCCAAGGTGGGTGGATCACCTGAGGTCAGGAGTTCAAGACCAGCCTGGCTAACATGATAAAACCCCATCTTTAAAAAATAAATAAATAAATAAATAAAAATAAAAATAAATTACTTGCTCAAGGTCACATAGCTGGTAAGTGACATAACTGAGTGACTCTACTGGAAGAAGCTAATTCCAGTCACTTCTCACTTCATTGTTTCTTATCAGCATCAAGCTGAACCTTAGCAGCGTCAATAGTATAATAAGGGACCATCATTCTCATGTTAAAATAGATTTGTTGCTGAACAACTGAAAGGAAACAGATACTTATTTATTACATTTCATTTTTCATAAAACTATATTAACATTTCATTTGTGTATCTGAATTTTCATTAGTTCCCAACAGTGAATTTGGTATGTGAATTTTTGATCTCTTGGCCTTAAAGCAGCCAAGTGGTCAGCAGCCTCTCCCATTCACTCCAGTGGATTGTGCAAATATTATCATTTCTATGTGTGCTTTGATGTCAAATGGGTTGGGAAAACCTAGCAAATTAGTTTATATATCAAGTTTTCCTCCTCTTGTCTTCTTATTCAAATACTTATGAATACCAAATATGCTGGATAACCTTGTGGCTTAAAGAGCCTTTTTTTTTTTTTTTTTTGGTTTTAATTATCTCAATTTAGATTGTTTGAAGTTTAAATATTTTGATATCAGGTCTCTCCCTGACTGGGAAGAAGATACGAGGAGCAGGATACCAGTCGAATAGGGGTTTAGGATATTACATTAGAAGGTGTCCAGTTCAATGAGATGAAAAAAGTACACTGAAATCAGAAGCAAACTTAAATATAGTACTGTGAGAAACGGTAAACTTGAACGTAAGTGACCCACAGAACACGCAGAACTTTGCTAAAGGCCAGATTTTACATAAACTTTATTATATCTCAGGGCTTAAAATAAAGTGATCCATCAATCAAAGAATTATTTAAGCAAAGATCTACACATATGCTGTTTCAATAAAGACTTATCTGCATTTAGGAAGATCTGAAGCATTTCTCCTCAAAGCTTCTGCTAGGTATTCTGATGAACTAGAATGGTGCTTCTCAAACTTTGCTGTACATTAGAGTCAACTGTGGACATTTTACAATTCTTGATGCCTAGGCTGTGCCATATGCCAATTAAATTGAAATCTCTGGAATCGATGCATAGGCATCAGTATTTTAAAACATTTCTCAAATAATTCTAATGTTTGGGAACCAGTGGTTTAGTGCAGTGGTTCTCAGACTTTAGCTGCACTAGAATCACCTGGTGGGTTTGTTAAGCCACGTGTTGCTGGGCCCTAACCCAAGAGTTTCTGATTCAGCAGGTTAAAGGTAGGGCCTGAGAATTTGCATTTCTGGTGATTTCCTACATGGGGCTGGTGCTGCTGGTCCAGGGAACCACAGTTTGAGAACCGCTGATTTAAAGAATTATTTACTTATTCATTAATGCCATTTGAAGACACGAAAGTTATGAATTTTTGCTGGGTGGCCTAAGTAGATGCAACATCCTTGGAAAGGAGTCTAACCACAGTTGTGAACTCATTGCACACACTGATTCTCTGGCAGGGTTACATTCAGGCCCATCTGTTAGGCTGGCAGCTTGCCCACAGAGAATGTGCTATGCCAATTTCAGCAGGGCATAGGTGCTAACCAAACACGGTTTTAGAAGGGCGGCTTTCATCACACAGCAAGCGCCATTTCTTGGGCCAAGCAATCCTGCTGCTTGCAAACAGCTCCAGTCTGAGGCCACATGCTTTCTTACATCTGTACATGCTTGAGGACATGATTAAAAAATAAATAATCAACAAATGGTTGATTATATTTCTCCCTCAATCAGCCTTAGTGTTGTAATTTGGCGTGTAGAGAGGCAGTCTCTCTTTGGTAAGCTGGAAGCCATTCTAAAGGACCATAGAGTACAAATGCAATGCTTTAAAACTGCAAGATTTGGATCAGCTACATTTGTTCCTTTGAAGATATCATTGTGATTTTTTTGCTTTAATTTCTTTAGGCTTTTACTTTGCGAGCTAGATTTATTCCCCCTGTTTATCATCAGTATTCTGAGGTCTTCACTAATTTTTTTTTTTTTCAAGACAGGGTTGTTCTCTGTTGCTCAGGCTGGAGTGCAGTGGCATCATCATAGCTCACTGAAGCTTGACCTCCAAGGCCCAAGCAATCTCCCACCTCAGCCACCTGAGTAGCTAGGACCAAATCAGCCACCATCCCTAGCTAATTTTTTTTTTTTAAATTAGTTTTTCATAGAAACAGGGTCTTCCTGGGTTGCCCAGGCTAGTCTTGAGCTCCTGGACTCAAATGATCCTCCTGCCTCAACCTTCTAAAGTGTTGGGTTTATAGGCTTGAGCCACTGTGCTCAGCCTAACTTGATTTTTTAAAAAATTGTTTTTTAAATATGTGTGTGTGTGTGTGTGTGTATACATGTTTTAAAGTAGATTTTATTTTTTAGAGTAGTTTTAGGTTCATAGCAAAATTGAGCAGAAGGTACAATGATTCCCATATACCCCTGCCCTCCCCACATGTATAATTCCCTGTATGGTTATCATACTCCCTGCCCTTTATAGTGCTATATTTGTTACAATCCATAGACTTACATTGACACATCATTATTACCTAAAGTCCATAGTTCTCATAGGGTTCACGCTTGGTTTTATACATTCTATGGGTTTGGACAATTGTGTAATGGCATGTATCCACCATTATAGTATCATATGGCATAGTTTCACTGTCCTAAAAATCCTCTATGCTCTGCCTACTCATCCCTCATTCCTTTCTAACCCCCAGCAACCACTGATTTTTCTACTGTCTACATGGTTTTGCCTTTTCCAGAATATCATATAGTTGGAATCATACAGCCTTTTCAGATGGCTTGCATTTAGTAATGTGCATTTAATGTTTCTCCATGTCTTTGTATTATTTGATAGCTCATTTCATTTTAGAATTGAATAATATTCCAAGTCTAGATATATCACAGCTTATTATCCATTCACCTACTGAAGGACTTCTTGGTTGCTTCCAACTTTTGGCAATTATTAATAAAGCTGCTGTAAATATCCATGTACACATATTTGTGTGGCCCTAAGTTTTCAACTCTTTTGGGTAAACATCAAGGGATAAAATTGCTGGATCATGTAGTAAGAGTATGTTTAGTTTTCTAAGAACTCTCAAACTGTCTTTCAATGTGGCTATACTATTTTGCATTCTTGCCAGCAGTGGATGAGAGTTCCTATTGCTCCACATTGTCACCATGATTTGGTGTTTTCAGTGTCCTGGATTTTGGCCATATAGATGTGTAGTGGAATTCTATTGTTTTAATTTGCATTGCTCTGGTGACATAGAGATGTGAAACATCTTTTCATGTGCTTATCCAGACAATGGAAGATCATTCAGTGCTAAAAATAAATGAGCTATTAAACCATGAAAATACATGGAAGAAACATAAGTGCATATTACTTAGTGAAAGTCATTCTGAAAGGCTACATATTGTATGATTTCAGCTATGTGACCATATGGAAAAAGCAAAACCATGGAGACAGTAAAAAGGTTAATGATTGCCAGGGATTAGAGGGAAAAGAGGGATGAGAAGGCAGTGCATAGAGGATTTGTAGGGCAATGAAACTACACTGTATGATACTGTATATCATGTATATCTGCATATCTTCCTTGGGGAAATGTCTGCTAAGGTCTTTAGTCCACATTTAATTTCTTTTAATTGTTAGCTTTTAAGAGTGCTTTATGTATTTTAGGTAAAAATTTTTAAAATCATATATATCTTCTGCAAATATTTTCTCCCGTCTGTGTATTCTCTTTTTATTCTCTTGACAGTGTCTTTCATAGAGCAGAAATTTTAAATTATAGTGGAGCCCCACTTATAAATTCTTTATTTCTTTAGATCATGCCTTTGGTGTTGTATCTTGAAAGTCATCACCAAACCCTAGGTCATCCAGATTTCCTCTTATTGTCTTCTAGGAGTTTTATAGTTTTGCATTGTGAAGTATTTTGAGATAAATTTTGTGAATGGCCTAAGATCTAGATTCATTTTTTAATGTATGTGGATGTTCAATTGTACCAGGACAATTTGTGGAAAAGACTATCTTTTCTTCATTGTATCACTTTTGTTCCTTTCTCAAAGATAAGTTGATTATATTTATGTGACTCTATTTCATTTATCTGTTTATTCTTTTGCCAATACCACACTGTCTTGATTACTATAGCTTTATAGTAATTCAAAATCAAGTGGTGTCGTTCTCTAATTTTGTTCTTCTTCAATATTGTGCTGGCTATTCTGTTTTTGTTTGTTTGCTTGCTTCTCCATATAAACCCCAGAATCAGTTTGTCAGTATCCAGAAAATAACTTGCTTGCATTAAATTCCAAGGATGGAAAAAAACTGACATATGCATGAACACAGAATATCTTTCCATTTATTTAGTTCTTTGATTTCTTTCATCAGAGTTTCATAGTTTTTCTGGCAAAGATCTTGTACACATTTTGTTAGATTTATACCAAAGCATTTTGTTTTTGGGGTGGTAGTATAAATGATATTATATTTTTAATTTCAATTTCTACTTGTTCATTGCTGTTATAAGGAAAATGATTGACTTTTGTGTAGTAATCTTGTGTCCTGCAACCACGCAATCATCACTTATTAGTTCCTGGAGGTTTTCTGTTGATTCTTTCATATTTTCTACACAGGTGATCATTCCATTCATGAGAAAAGACAGTTTTATTTTTTCTTCACAATCAGTATACCTTTTATTTCCTTTTCTTGTTTTACTGCATTAAGTAGGGCTTCTAGTATGATGTTGAAAAGCAGTGGTGCAGGAGACATCTTTGCATTGTTCTTGATCTTAGTGGAAAACTTTGAGTTTCTTACTATTAATTATTCTGCTAGTTGTGGAGGGTTATTTGTAGATATTATTTACCAAGTGGAAGAAGTTCACTTATATTTCTAGTTTACTGAACGTTTTAAAAATCATAAACGATGTTGGATTTTGTCAAATACTTTTTCTGCATCTATCAATATGATCATGTAGTATTTCTTGTTTAGCCTGCTGATGTTATATGACATTAACCAATTTTCAAATATTGAACCAGTCTTGCATACTTTGGACAAACCCCACTTGATCATGGTGTATAATAATTTTTTTTTTTTTTGAGACAGGGTCTTGCTCTATTGCCCAGGCTGGAGTGCAGTGGTGCAATCTTGGCTCACTGAACTCTGCCTCCTGGGTTCAAGCAATTCTCTGCCTCAGCCTCCCAAGAAGCTGGGATTACAGGCACACCACCACTGGTTAATGTATAATTCTTTTTATACATCGTTGGATTTGATTTGCTAAGTTTATTGAGGATTTTTGCATCTATGCTTATGAGAGATATTGGTCTGTAGATTTTTTTCTCTTATAACATCTTTGTTTTTGGTATTAAGGTAATATTAACTTCATAAAATGAATAAGGAACTATACTATTCTCTTTACTATTTTCTTTTCTTCTTTTTGAGATGGTGCCTCACTCTGTTACCCAGGCTGGAGTGCAGTGGCATGAAGTTGGCTCACTGCAACTTCCACCTCCCATGTTCAAGCAATTCTCCTGCCTCAGCCTCCAGAGTAGCTGGGATTACATGCGCCTGCCACCAGGCCTGGCTAATTTTTGTATTTTTAGTAGAGACGGATTCACCATGTTGGCCAAACTGGTCTTGAACTCCTGACCTCAGGTGATCTGTCCACCTTGGCCTCCCAAAGTGCTGGGATTACAGGCGTGAGCCACCATGCCCAGCCTCTCTTTCCTATTTTATAAAAGAGACTATGGAGAATTGTTACAATTTCTTTCTGAATTGTTTGGTAAAATTCAGAATTGAAACTATCTAGGCCTGCTGCTTTCTGTTTTAGACAGCTATTCTTGTTTCAATTTCTTTAAAAGATAGAGGCTTATTCAGTTTGGCTATTTTTTCTTGTGTGTTTTGGCAAATTGCGTCTTTCAAGGAATTGTTTAATTTCATCTATGTTATCAAATTTGAGGGTATAGGGTTGTTCATAGCATTCCTTTATTATCCTTTTAATGTCATGAGATCTGTAGTGATGGCCCCTCTTTCATTTCTCATATTATTAATTTGTGCCCTCTCTCTTTTTTTCTTAGCCTAGACAGAGACTTATTGATTTTATTGATCTTTTCAAAGAACCAGCTTTTGGTTTTATTGATTTCTTGTTTCCAATTTCATTAATTTCTGCTCTAAGTTTTGTTATTTTTTTTCTCTTGCTTCCTCTGAACTTAATTTGCTTTTCTTTTTCTAGTGTCCTGAGGTGGAAGCTTATGGAGATGGAGTTTGGCTCTGTCACCCAGGTTAGAGTACAGTGGCATGATATTGGCTCACTGCAACCTCTGCCTCCTGGGTTCAAGTGATTGTCCTGCTTCAGCCTCCTGAGTAGCATATTAATCATAATTGTTTTAAATTTCTGGTCTAATAATTTCAACATTTCTGTCATATTGAAGCCTGGTTTTGATGCTTGCTTTGTTTATTCAAACCGTGTTTTCTCCTTTTAGTGTACCTTACAAGTTTTTATTGTTAGTTGGACACGATGTACTGAGTAACAGTAACCTAGTACTAGTCCCTACAGAGGTTGCTGCTCATGGATTTCTGCCTCTTCCTTCTAAGTTATGATTCTCTGTATTTGCCTGCTCTTTCCAATTTTGGAGGCAATGATTTGTCCTATGGCCTTACTTCTCTTACAGATCTAAGAACAACTGTTGATTTTTCAGTTTATTCAGATTTTTACTTGTTCTTAGGACAGAGTGGCAACTTTCAAGCTTCTTACATGCTGGGCTGACAACCAGAAGTCTGATTTGACTTTTAAAATCTAGAAGAATCCTATTATAAATTTAGACTGGGGGTAAGAAGGGTTCTGCTACAGAATTCCAATTACATTGTAAATCAATGTGTATATTATTTTATTTGTCTTATAATAAAATTTGAAATATGAGGAAATCTTTTAAATTTTTAAGATTAAAATACTAATTTTTAGATTAAAAATTCTTTGAGCTCTTTAAAATAAACAAATAAATATATAAATATAAAACATACAAAAAAAGAAATCCATTGATTTATAAGAATTGCCAAAAATTACTTTCTTTTAAGAAAGCATACTGATTATTCTGGGATTGTGCATGGTAAGCTAGGGCTGGAAGAATGGATGATCAAGGAGAAACTGGAAGAAGAGCCAGCCTTCTTCCTTATCTATTGCTGGATTTTATATTGGTGTAAGTGGCATCCAAGGGGGATTGGAGCTCTGAAGCATTATGTACCCCAAATTCCAGGAAAGGAGCCCTGTCTGTTAAGACCTAAAGCAAAACTGAACATAAATTATGACTATAGAAAAGAAATCATTTTTATTAATTATACTCACTTGGTTGGATGAGAAAAGTAATACTTAAAGTGGATTTAGAAATAATGATAATCACTGAGATGCTCTATTACCCTAAAAAGCCCTTGAAAGTCTAGAAGTCTCCTTCAGAATTTCCATAGATGTCTCCATTGACCATCTCTCCAATTTCTGTATATAAGTACTTTCTTAAGGGCAAATTCTGAAGTTAAATTTTAAAAACTCACTTTTTAGAATTTACTTTTAAAAATTAGTGATATAGTTTGGATGTTTTTGTTTCCTCCAAATCTCATGCTGAAATGTGATCCCCAGTGTTGGAGGTGGGTCCTGGTGGGAGGCATTTGGGCCATGGGGGCAGATCCCTTATGAAAGGCTTTGTGCCCTCCCCATGGGAATGAGTTATCATGAGATCTGATTGTTGAAAAGACTCTGGGACCTCCCCTCTCTCGTATTGCCTCTCTCACCATGTGACATGCTTGTTTCCTCATGCCTTTTAACATGAATAAAAGCTTTCTGAAGCCTCACAAGAAGCCAGGCAGATGCTAATGTTATGCTTGTACAGCCTGCACTGTGAGCCAAATAAACCTTTCTTTGTAAATTACCCTGCCTGAGGTATTATGAACTATCACAATTAGTAATAATTATTTTTCAAGAAAGATTTTTCATTCCTTTTTGATTTCAAGGTTGGATTTGTAACTATGCTAAAACAAGATTTGGGGAATTAACCTATGGATTTATCTAGCATGTACAACATCATTCCTTTGAGAAAATATCCAGTAGAGCACATAGTTTAGAAATAGGCAAAGAGCTTGGCAAGATAATCTTTCCAAAAGTTGAGAACAATTCAACTGAAACTCCTCTGATTAAAATGAATAGTTATGAATAATAATATTAATATAACTGAAGGCCAATCAGGTATTTATTTTCCTTTGCAATTTAGAAATGCAATTCTAAATTTTTTAAGCATTAGGAGTTAACAAGTAGCAAAACATGTACCTTACATATTATGTTATTTTGTATACATGTGTATGTGTATAAGATTGAACCCAATCTTTGTACGATGCTACTTGAGAAATATTGTTTTATTATGAAGTTGAGTAAAAAAGATTTTAATGTGTTTCTTTTACACAATTTTGATTCATTAATGAAGGAAATAAAAGGGATATATTTTTATTGCCATTATCATTTTATGAGAGAGGTTATTATTTTAAAAGTATAATATTTAATGTATATTGCTAAAATTTAATTTTCTGGAAGTGAATTATGGCAGAAGAACTTTAAGACATGCTGTAATTTGTTCTCTAAATGAGTATCTTTGTTAGTTTTATGTAACATTTTTTACAAGTTTCTCATATCAATAATAAAAATTTAATCATAAGAAAGAAGAGTTTCATTAGTAGAAAACCAGATGAAAAGAAGAACACTTTAGGTACACTTTTCCTTTCTTTAAAAAAATTTTTTTCTTTTTTTCTTTCTCAGTGTGAATAGGTACACTTTTCATATACTTCTCAGTTAGGATATTATGCAGTTCATAGATTAAATTACTATTCCATTGCGATTTAGGGAAATAATCCCTTAAAACAATTTCTAATTATATGAATAAATCCACCTCCATACAGAGACAGGAAGAAATGGAAAAAGCCAAATACATCAAATATCTAAAACATCAATTTAGAACATTTTATGTAGAATTCAAATAAATCATTTTAAAAGGTGGAAATTATTTGATAGTAAAGATGCAAAGTCTAAAAGCCAATTAGTGGCTTTTCAAAAGTGACTTTGCTGAGGTACAATTGAAACACAATAAATTACACATATGTATGGGTGTAATCTGATAGGTTTTGACATATATATATACACTTGAATTCATCACCATTGAGAAAGTAAACACAGCCAGCAGCACCAAAAGTTTTCTTTTTCTTTTCTTTTCTCTTTTCTTTTCTTTTCTTGGAGATGAAGTCTTGCTCTGTCGCCCAGGCTGGAGTGCAGTGGCATGATCTCGGCTAACTGCAACCTCCGCCTCCTGGATTCAAGCAATTCTCTTGTCT
The DNA here is from genome assembly GCF_009761245.1 of Sapajus apella. Classification (NCBI taxonomy): domain Eukaryota; kingdom Metazoa; phylum Chordata; class Mammalia; order Primates; family Cebidae; genus Sapajus; species Sapajus apella. Next base: position 19,532,813 of record NW_022436968.1, on the reverse strand, counting down.
CAACCTCCTTAGTAGCTGGGACTACAGGCACCTGCCACCACGCTCAGTAATTTTTTTAATTTTTGTATTTTAGGAGAGACAGGGCTTCACCGTGTTGCCCAGGATGGTGGTCTCAAACTCCTAAGCTCAGGAAATCTGCCCACCTCGGCCTCCCAAAATGCTAGGATCACAGGTGTGAGCCACTGCGCCTGGCAAAAGTTTTCTTATTGCTCTTTGCAATCCCCTCTACTTCTACTGCCCCCAAGGAACTGCTGACTTGCTTTCTGTAACTATAGATTAGTTTGTATTTTCTGAAGTTTTATATAAATGAAGTCACACAGCATGTATCCATTTTTGTTTGAATTCTCTCACTTGGCATAATTATTTTGAGTTCATCCCCAATTGGTAGCTTTTTATCTCTGATTTCAAATAATCTTCAGCTGAAGGGAATTTTTAGGTTTGTATGAGGACAACATAAAATCTCTCTCATTAGAGGGCCAATCGATTAGAATTGTGAGTTGGAATCTATAGGAGCCAAGGAACTACCAGAAAGTCACCTTTGCTTATAATGTCAGACTCCATATCAGTTGGGTTTTGTGTTGCAAACAAAGAAAACATTTTCTGGAACTTATGAAAAGGAGGAATTTACTGGAAGGGTGGGAACTGACTTATGGGAACAAAAGAAAATGTGAACAACCAGGGCTCTGTAGTCCAATTTTAAGCCACATTTGAGCCTGAGGCAAAAGGAAAAAGCAGCAACACTGATAGTGTCTTTAAAGTTTTGATATTTTGTTTATCATGGATTTTTGCATTAATTTTTATTTTTAAAAATATTGCATTCAACTATTATTAACTTGATTATTGAGTTTTTTGGAGCCTTCTTAAATTTTCCACTCCAGGTGAATGCCTCACTTGCCTCATCCCCTCACCCTAATCCTGGCCCTTTCTCTGCTAGATAAAAATTGGGGGAAACTCTGGATTCTAAATAGTGGCAAACAATGTATATTCTCTTCAGGATATAGCAGAACCTCAGATCAGCTCCCACTGCATTGAATTTCACTGCTCAAAATTCAAATGCCAGGAGGCAAGAGGCTAATGCCCCTTTCTCATTGGCAGATGAGGGTGGGTCACCTTGCTTGACAGTTTTCCCAGAACTGCTGTTTTTAAAAGAAGGTGGATGAGATGCCTGACAAGTCAAAACAGGAGATGTCAATTACAGATTCCAGAAAAGAAAAACAAAAAGGTGTTCAGCTGGAACTTATTGATCAAAATCAAATCTTTGTTATCAGAAAATGATTGAGAAAAGTAAGGTGTGAGTTATCCTTAAGCAGCAGGGTAATTTGACTTCCTTTGGCATTCACATGTTGACCTCTCTTTCCTTCTAGAAACAGGCTTTCTGCACACCAGGCCTCTGGGGTTCTCGTTTTATGACTTCCTTTTCTCAGTGCTTTTCTCTGGCTCTTTATGTTCTCCCCTTTCTTTAAATGCACCTGGTACTCACTTTCCTTTACCCTGTTCTCTTTTCATTCTATTCATTGCTCTGAAGAGTCTCATTCATTGCTCTGGCTTCTCTGGTCCTTTGTGTGCAAATATACTAATAAGATAACTGAGCATAAACTTCTTTCCTGTGCTTGTGACCCATATGTTCAATAGAAAACTGAGCCACAATCATCACCCACCTCGTATGTAAACCTGTTTCTTATCATTTTTTCCCTTGTCTCAACCAGTGGTCCCAGCATGTTTCCAGTGACTCAAGCTTAAAATATGTCATTCTAGACTTGTCACTTTATAGAATTAATTCTCATTTTTGGTGATACTCATTTCTGAATATGTTTTTGGTTTGTTCGTTTTTTTCCCATGTCATTACCTTAGTCCAATAACCTGTCATCTCCTGTTTGAATAATTTTCAATAGGCTCTTAATTGCCCTTTCTTCTTGCATGTTATGCTCTCTAATAAACTCTTTGTACTTCTCCCAGAGTATTGTTTCTGTAATTTATATGTCATCTTCTTAAAATCCTTCAAAAGTTCATTGTGAGCTTTGAGATTGAGAGATCTATTCTTCTGCTTAAATAATGTAGAAGAATTGAAACCATATAAAATAGATACTTAGAATCCAATGGAATTGAATTAAAAACCAACCACCAGCCAGTAATCCCAGCACTTTGGGAGGCTGAGGTGGAAGGACTGCTTGAGGCCAGGAGTTTGAGACCAGCCTAGGCAATATTGGGAGACCCCCTCATCACAAATTAGCCAGACATGGTGGCATGTGCCTATAGTCCCAGCTACTTGGGACGATGAGGCAGGAGGATCCCTTGAGCCTAGGCAGTTGAGGCTGCAGTGAGCTGTGATTGTGCCATTATACTCCAACCTAGGCAACAGAGTGAAACCCTGTCTCAAACCAACAAGCAACACAAACAAAAACAAAACCAACAAAAGGAAACTTGGAAAATTCACAAATATATGGAAATTAGATTACATACTTCTCCTAAATAACCAATGGGTTAAAGAATAATTATAAGAGAAATTAGAAAATACTTTGAGATGAATGAAAATGAAAGCATGAATACCAAAATGCATGAGGTGCTGAGTGTTTAGTGGGAAATTTGTAGTTGTAAATGCCTATAATAAAAAAGAAGAAAGATCTTTATGACACTGAAGAAGGAACTAAACCCAAACCAAAGCAAGTGGAAAAAAAAAAGATTAGAGTAGAAATAAGTCAAATAAAGAATTTAAAAACAATTGAAAAAAAATCAATGAACCAAAAAGTTTGTTCTTTGAAACGATGAACAAAATCGACAATTCTTTAGCTAAATTAGCCAAGAATAAAGAGAGAGAGAGATAAATCTCAGATTGTTAAAATCAGAAATGAAAGAGGGAGCATCACTACTGATTTTTAAAAATTTAAAGAATTATAAAGAAATGCTATGAATGGCTATACAACAACAAATTATATAACACAGATGAAATTGAAAAATTCCTAGAAAAATACAAACTATCAAAATGGATCCAAGAAGAAATAGAAATCTGAATAGACCTATAACAAGTAATGAGACTAAATTAGGAATCCAAAAAACTTCCCACAAAGAATAGCTGAGAACCAGATGGCTTCACTGGTGAATTCTATCAAACATTTAAAGGAGAATTGCCAATGATTTGCAAACCTTCAAACAAACGGAAGAGGAGGAAACACTTCCCAACTCATTCTAAGAGGTGAGCATTATTCACATACCAAAACCAGACAAAGACATCACAAGAAAACTACTGACCAAGATACTTTATGGATATGGATATGAAAGTCTTCAACAAAATACTGGCAAACTAAATCCATTAACATGTACAAATAATTGTATTCCATGACTAAATAAGAATCATCCTAGGAAGGCAAGGTTGAACATATGAAAATCAATAAATAATATACTATATTAATAGAATAAAGGACAAAAACCACAAAATTATCTCAATAGACAGAAAAAAACATTTAAAATCCAACAGCTTTTCATGACAAAAACACTCAACAAACTAGGAATAAATGGAAACTTTTTACAACCAAAAAGGCATCTATGAAAAACCCAAAACTCATGCCATGCTTAGTGAAAGACTGAAAACTTTCCCCTTACAATCAAAAACAAGGCAAAAATGTCCACTCTCATCATTTATATTTAACATTGTACTGGTGGCTCTAGCTAAAGCAATTGTCAAGACAAAGAAATGAAAGGCATCCTGATTGAAAAGAAAAAAAGTAGATGTATTTCAATTTGCAGGTAACATGATCTTGTGTATAGAAAATCCTACGGAATTCACTAAAAAGCGATTGGAACTAACAAATGAATTCAGAAAGTTGCAAGTTCATGTACAAAGTTACAAGATCATACACAAAATTATTTTTATACAGTAGCAATGAACAATCTAAAAATGAAATTAAAGATACAATTTCCTTTGTAATACTATAACATACTTTAATAAAAGAAATATCAGACTTATCAATTGAAAACCACAAAACGTTGTTGAAAGAAATTAAAGAAGCTTTAAATAAATAGAAAGACGTCCATGCACATAGATTGGAACACTTTCTGTTGTTAAGATGGCAGTACTCCCCAAATTGATCTTCAGATGCAATACAATTTCTATGAAAATCCCAGCTAGCTTTTTGCAGAAATTGATTATCTGATTCTAAAATTCATATGAAAATGCAACGGACTTAGAATAGCCAAAGTAATTTTTAAAAAAAGGAATAAAGTTGGAATTTTCACATTTCCCTATTTCAAAACTAAAGTAATCAAGATAGTGTAGTACCAACATCAGGATAGACATAAAGATCAATGAAGTATAAATGAGAGTCTATAAACAAATCCTTACATGTTTGATATTTTTTTTGTAGGGGTGAAAAGATAATTCAATGGGAGAAGGGTATTAATTTCAACAAATGGTGCTAGGACAACTGAATATTCACTTTCAAAACAAGGAATTTGGATCCATACTTCACACTGTGCACAAAATTTTAGTAAAAAAGGATCAAACACCCAAGTATAAGAGAGAAAACTATGCAATTCTTAGAAGAGAACATAGGCATAAATCTTCATGGCCTCGAATTAGTTAATAGTTTCTTAGATATAGCAAGAAAAACATAGATAACAAAAGGAAAAAATTGATATATTGAACTTCATCAAGATAAAAACTCTTGTGTTTCAAAGGGCACTATCAAGAAGTAAAGACAGCCCAAAGAATGGAAGAACATATTTGCAAGTCATATATCTCATAAGAGCCCAGAATATGTGAAGAATTCACAGTTGATGAATAAAAAGACAATAGCTTAATTATAAAATGAACAAAAATTTGAATAAACATTTCTCCAAAGAAGATATTTAAATGAGCACATGAAAAGATGCTCAACATCATTAGCCATTAGGGAAATATAAATCAAAATCACAGAGAGATACCACCTCTTGTTGTGAGTTGAAGTGCATCTCCCAAAGAGATATGTTGACCTTGTCACCCCTGGTACTTGTGAATATGACCTTATTTAGAAATAGGGTCTTTGCAGAGGTTATCAAGTCAAGATGATATCATACTGGATTAGGATGGACCCTAATTCAATATAACTGGAGAAGAGACACAGGGGAGAATGCCATGTGATGAGTCAGAGATTGGAGTGACATGCATCAATAAGCCAAGAAATGGTTAGGATTACTAGGAACACAAGAAATAAGGGAAGGGCATGGAACAGTTTTTCCACTAGGGCCTCCAGAGAAAGCATAATCCTGATGATACCTTGATTTCAGGCTTCTAGCCCCAGAACTGTGATAGAATAAATTCCTGTTGCTTTAAGCCACCTAGTTTGTGGTAATTTGTTACATCAGTCCTAGCAAACCAATACACCACTTCATATCCACTCTGGTGGCTATAATATTAAAAAGCTAGACAATAACAAGTGTTTGTGGGGATGTTAAATGGTACAGTCACTTTGGAAAACAGTGTGACAGTTCCTCAGAAAGTAAACATAGCCAGGTGATGTGGTGCATACCTGTAGTACCAGTTACTCAGAAAGCTGAGGTGGGAGGATTGCTTTAGCCCAGAAGTTAGAGTCCAGTCTGGGCAGCATAATACCCTATACCCCTTCTCTCTCCCCCCTGCCCCCCCTTTTTTTTGAGACAGAGTTTTACTCTGTCACCCAGGCTGGAGTGCAGTGGCACAATCTTGGCTCACTGCAACCTCTACCTCCTGGGTTCAAGCGATTCTCTGCCTCAGCCTTCTGAGTAGCTAGCATTACAGGTACCTGCCACCGCACCTGGTTAATTTTTGTATTTTTATTAGGGACAGGGTCTCTCCACATTGTCCAGTCTGGTCTTGAGCTCCTGGCCTCAAGTGATCCACCTTTCTTAGTCTCCCAAAGTGCTGGGACTACAGGCGTGAGCCACTGCACCCAACCTGATACCCCACCTCTTAAAAAACAAAACAAAACATAGAGTTGTCATATGACCCAGCAATTCTAAGTATATATCAAAGAGAGAAGAAAATGTATGTCTACCTAAAAAATTGTACCTGACTTTTTATAACAGTGCTAACAGGCAAAATGTGAGAACAACCCAAATGTTCATCAATCTATGCTTTGTAGACAAAATGTGCTTTATCTATACAATGGAATATAATTTAGCAATAAAAAGAAATGAAGTACTAACACATGCTATTACATGGATGAGCCTTAAAATATTGTGCTAAATGAAAGAACGCAGTCACAAAATATCATAGACTGTATGATTCCTTTAATATGAAACATCCAGAATAGGCAAAACCGTGAAGGCAGAAAGTAGAATTCGTGGTTGCCTAAGGCTGGGAGTGAGGGATGGAGAGTGACTTCTAATGAGTATGGGATTTCATTTGGGGAGTGATGAAAATCTTCCAAAATTAGGTAGGGATGATGGTAGTACAGCTCTGTGAATATACTAAAACCCACTGAATGTACACTCTAAATGGGTGAGTTTTATGATAGGTAAATTATATCCCAGTAAAGCTACTAAAAATAAGAGTCCATTTTTTTGTGTGGGTACTTCTTATTTTAGTTGTGTAAAACTCACTCTGCTGTTTCTCAGCTCAGATCTTTATACATGCTGTGCTGAGAACTCTCCTCCCAACTTTGTCTACCTGGCAAATTCCCACTTAATCAACACTCAGCTTCCACATCAACCCTCCTGTGAAGCTTTTGTTCTCCAAGGAGAGCAGCACTTTAATGCATTGCCTCTTTATTTGGTACTTGTGTAAAAACAGTTGCATGCTTTTTACTGTATCAACGCTCTTTGTTTTCTTTTTGCTTGGCTCTCTTCTGTAGATGGTGTTCCTCCCTGAGGACAAGGAATGTATTTTACCACATTTGCGTCTATCCTGGGTGCTCATCACTCTGCCTGGCACATATCAAGCACTGAGTAAGTACTTGTTAAATTGAACAGAATAATTTGCAAGCATGGGAACAAAGCTAAGAAGTAAACAGCAAAGAAAGGGTTACCCAAGGTTGTGGTCATGAACAGCATTTCCTAATTAGACTGCTAAGAATGTGGTAATAACATGGCATTCAAGGCACTTGCAGTTATAAAAGCTGTCAAATCTACCCTTCTATCACCCTAGCCAAAAGCCAGCTAGCTTTGTGCTTTCATTCTTTCTTCCCTCCTACTTTTCTTTCCTTCCTCCTCTCTCTTCCTTTTTGTTTATAAGCCAACATATGCATATTTGTTCCTATTAAAATTTTTCTGAATTTCCATTTTGAAGTAATTTTAGGCTCATAAAAAATCACAAATATCAAATAATTATCATATGCCCTTCACCAAGCTCCCTAATGTTAACGTCTTATAGAACCACAGTACAATGAACAAAACCAGGAAATTAATATTTATGCAATACTATTAACTAACTTACTGGCCTAAATATAAATTTTGCCAATTGTTCCATTAATGTTCTTTTTCTGGTCCAGGATCCTATACAAGATCAGAGTCATGCCTTCTTGATCTCTTCCAATCCTCCAATCTGAGGCAGTTTTCCAGTCTTTCATGACCTTGACACTTCTATGGAGTACAGGGCAATTATTTGAAGAATGTCCTACAATTTAACAAAGGCCTATGAGACACTTTTGTAGGCACTGTGCTAGGCTCGGAAGTACTTTAGTTTAGGTTCAGTCTTTGCCCCCAGGAAGTTGATCTTATTGTGGAGAGGAGCTGAGATGCACAAATTAACAGGTAATTACAATGCAGTGTAATAAATGCTATAATAAGGGTAAACACTGAGTATGGAGAGGACATCAGAAGGGGCAACTGGGTATGACATGGGGGACCTGGAAAGACTTCTTGAAAGAAATGACATCTAAACCAAGAACAGAAGCATGAAGAGTGGTGACCCAGACAGAAGGTGGGGGCCCTAGAGAGAAAGGTGGTCCAGGCAAAATTTAATCCATCAAGTATAGCAGAAAACTGCAGTCATTTTAAGGAATAACCTAAATACTCCTCGTAAAAATCTTTATAATCAGGACCACATTTGAACATGTTGAAATCTGCTGTGACCTTTTCTGTCTTGTCAGAATTCATTTAAAAACCCTTGACATTCTGACACTCATCCTGGTACTTTGACAATTTTAGAAGTTCTGTTGATAAAATTGACTTTAAGAAGCACAATAAATGTGAAGCTAAAGAAGAAAAAATGATTTTTTAATCGAAGTGAATTAATGCAAGTAAATTCCAAAGTACATGAGCCTCTGAAGAGCATGATTAGGGATGATGTAAAAGGAAATTAATTTATCAAAGGAACTCTGATCTTGGTCATTGCCAAGAAGCAATCACATAAATGTCATACAATTAGAAAAAAATCGTACAATTGTGTAACCTTTTTGTATCTTATAATACCCCACAGGAATAGTCTCCCTTTGGACCCAAGGGTTATAATAAGTTTGTGCAAGTGGTAGCGTGCCATACTCATTTAAAGCTGAGCATCCACAGATTGACTGATGAACTGAAAGCTGCCATCACTCAGGTTCAACAATTTTTGCTTAGAAACTTTTGAATAAGATCCTTTTTGTTTTTTTGAGACGGAGTCTCGCTCTGTCGCCCAGGCTGGAATGCAGTGGCATGATCTCCACTCACTGCAACCTCTGCGTCCCGGGTTCAAGTGATTCTCCTGCCTCAGCTTCCCTAGTAGCTGGGATTACAGGCACCCATCACCATGCACAGCTAATTTTTTGTATTTTTAGTAGAGATGGGGTTTCGCCATGTTGACTAGGCTGATAAATAAGATTCTTTGCTGTGATTTAGAAACAAATTATCATTTAGGGATGGGTCTATAGGTAAACTGTATATCTAGAGTGGAAAACTTCTTCCCTCCCACCCGCTTCCTCCTCTTTTTCTTTTTTTTTTCTTCTCCATTTTCTCTTCTGGTAACAGCCTTTCCCTATCTTACTCATCCTGCTAAAACTTGACCAAACATAATTCCTCATTTCTTTGGCCTCTGTGATTGGCTTAAAGGTAGGAACAATGTTTTAGCAGGGCCAATCAGAGCTTTTTGCTGGGATATTTCAAACTGGTCTGGAAAGAGAAGCCACCTTGCTCTCTAGCTGTGGAGTGAGATGCATAGGAAACTGGAAGCCATGACTAGCCATGTATGACTTACGTGTTGGGAAAGATCTGCATCCAGTGTGTGAGAAAAACAGAGAAAAGAGGCTGAGAAAGAACTCTGGTTTCGGGTGTTTTCATCCTTTTTGCGCTGGTTTCTTCCCATCTTTAAGGATTTATCCACCTGTCTACTTTGTAATTGCTGGGTTTCAGATTGGGTCTCTGAGTGGACGTTCTGTTTGTTGATGATGAGGTTATTTCTGTTTCTTGGTTTTCCTTCTGACAGTCTGGCCCCTCTGTTGTAGGTCTGCTGAGGTCCACTCCAGGCCCTGCTTGCCTGGGGTTCACCTACAGCAGCCTCTGCGCTTTCACTGGGAGCTGCAATCCTGAGATCCTGAGCTGTTTCTAAACGGACATCTTGGATCCCCCCCCACCCGCCCCCACCGAGAAAGAACTCTGATAGCATTGGCTCCAACCATTCTTTGACAGTATTTCTTTTTGCTTTTTTTTTTTTTTTTTAACAGCTTTACTGGGATATTATTTGCATGCCATACAATTCACTCATGTGAAGTGTACAAATCAATGATTTTTAATATATTAACAAAGTCATTAACCACAGCCAACCTTAGAATATTTTCACCCCCGACCCTACAAAAAAACTGCTGTGTGTATTATTAGTCACTCCTCATTTCTCCCTAACCACCCCAACCCTAGGGAGCCACTAATCTACTTTCAGTCTCTATAAATTTATTTATGCTTTTTTCTTTTTTCCTTCCTTCCTTCCTCTTTGTCTTTTCCTTTCCTTTCCTTTTTCTTCTTTCCTCCTTTCTTTCTTATCTACTTTCTGTCTCTATAAATTTATTTATGCTTTTTTTCATTTTTCCTTCCATCCTTCCTCTTTCTTTTCTTTTCCTTTCCTTTCCTTTTTCTTGTTCCCTCCTTCCCGTCTTTTTTTCTCTCTCTCTTTCACTCTTCTCTTTCTCTTTTTTTTCTCTCTCTCTTCCTTCTTTCCTTCCTTCTTTCTTTCTTTCTTTCTTTTCTTTCTTTCCTTTCTTTCCTTCCTTCTTTCTTTTCTCTTCTCTTCTCTTCTTTCTTTTCTTTTTTTCTTTT
>NW_022436968.1:19192435-19522240 GCF_009761245.1 Sapajus apella | reverse complement strand
TATATATATATATATATATATAGTAGAGATGAGGTTCCACCACGTTGCCCAGGCTGATCTTGAACCCCTGGGCTCTAGCGATCTGCCTTCTTCAGCATCCCAAAGTGATGGGATTACAGGAGTGAGCCACCGTGCTTCATTGACTTTCTTATCCTTGACATGGCATATAAATATAATAATATACCAAGTGGTCTACCAGGACTGGCATCTTTCACTTAGCATGCTGTTTTCAGAATTCATCTATCTTGAATACTACTGCATTCCTTTTTATGGCTGAATATTTTACTGTATGAAAGACAATCAGATTTGTGTCATTTTCTGGCTATTCTGAATATGCTGCTGTGAACATTTGTGTACAAGTTTTTCCATGGACATGTTTTCATTTATTGTGAATATACCTGGCAGTGGAATTGGAGGCTCATATAGCAAGTCAGTTTAGTTTGTAAGAAACTGCTAAGCTGTTTCCAAAGTGACTGCACCAGTTTGTATTTCTGTCAGCAATGTATGAGACTTCTAGTTTCTCCTCGACTCTGCAAACACTTATAATTGTCTATCTTTTTGATTATAGTCCTCCTAGTGGGTGTAGAGGGCTATTTCATTATCATTTTAATTTACAATTCTCTAATGGCTAATGATGTTGAACGTCCTTTCAGTTGCTTATTGGCCATTTGTATACCTTCTTTGGAAAGATTTCTCTGCATATCATTTGCAGATTTTAAAATTTAATTGTCTTTTAAAAATGAAGAGACTTTATTTTTAGAACAGTTTTAGATATACAGAAAAATCGAGGGCTTTTCATCTTTTTATTACTGAGTTGTAAGGGTTTTTTGAAAAATAGATTTTAAATACAAGTTACACATCAGATACATGATTTGTAAATATTTTTTTTCCGTTTCATGTGTAGTCTTTTCACTTTCTTAATGTTCTCCCTTGACGCATAGCTGTGAATTTTGAGAAAATTGTCCTTTGTCCTTTGTTGTTTGTACCTTTGTATAGCCCCAGGTCACGAAGATTTAATCCTATATTTTCTTCTAGGAGTCTTATAGTTTTAGTTCATACGTTTAGCTCTATGATCCATTTGGAGTTAATTTTTGTATATGGTATAAGAGAAGGAACATTCTTTTGCCTGAGGCTATCCAGTTGTCCCAGACCTGTTTTTTGAGAAGACTATTCTTCCCAATTGAATTGTCTAGGCACCCTTGTCAAAATCAATTGACCATAAATGTTATAGTGTGTCTCTGGACTCTTGATTCTGTTCTATTTAATTTGTATGTCTATCGTTATGTATATTTCTTTTTTTGTTCACTATTTTCCCCTGTACTGATTTGGATTGATACCATTTATTTATATTGGTTATTATGGAAGTTTTATTATACATATTTAACTGAACTAATTCTAAATCTACGTAATAACTTAGTCTCTTGTTAAATAAACAAGTCTTTCTAACAATTTAATTTGGATCACACCATCTCCATTTCTGACTTGTTTGTTATCCTATATCTTAATTTTGTCCTTTTCTGAACTCATAAATTAGACATTATTATTTTTGTTATTATTTAAACAGTAATTGCATACATCATTACCGTATTATTTTCTCACTATTCCTTCTCCTATTGCAGATTAGCATTTTACAGAGTCATTTTTTTTGTTCCCAAAGTACCTCCTTTTATTTTTCCACTTTCTTTCTTGAAAGATAATTTCAAAAGGTACACAATTCTAGATTGAGGTTTTCTTTTCTTTCTCTCAGTATTTGAGAGAAATACTAGCTCCTAGCTTTTATTATTGATATTAAGAAACCCACCATCAGTTTAGCTGGCACTTCTTTTTAATCTCTTCTTTTTCTCTGACTGATTTAAAGATTATTGTCTTTGCTGTTTGGCATTTTTACATGATGTGTCCAAGCATGAATTTCTTTTTATTTACACTTTAATTCCAGGAAAATTTTGGCTACTATTTCTAAAAATTTATTATTTGATTATCTCTAATCTTTCTTTCTGGGACTGCAATTAAACACTGAGAGCTACCTTATATAATATACAAAAATAGTTAGAATTAAGTCTTAAAGACAATTAAAAAACTTTTTTAGGAAAATATTTTTATGACTTTAGGGTAAGGGAGAATTTCTTGAACAAGAGACAAAGCACAGACTTACAGGAAAATATTAGTGAATCTGACTATGTTAAGGTTAAAAAAAATCTGAACACAAAAGGACACACCATTTGAAATATAAAACATTTTTTTTGTTTGGTGTCATTATGAACTTGTGAATTTACACACATAAATTGTATTTTAATTCTTTAATTATTATTCTTCTGAATGTTCAAACTACCCTCTTTGGTCAGTGGAAAACTCAAGTTGACTCTTGAGCACTGTTGATGCAATATTAGCAGTGTTTATAGTGTTCTTATTTTCAGTTATGATGTAGTAGACTTATTCCATATATTTTTTGTTACAGGTTAGGAGATAACCATTTATTTAAGTATCCTTAGTTTGTTCAGTAGGAAACAATACCTGGAGCCCACAATCTATTCTCTTTTGTGGGATCATAGGAAACCATTTTATGATATTGAAAATGGTTAAAAGAAAAATAACATTCATTTTGTCTTTCTTATTCATATGTTGGTGCTTGTACTTGTACCACATATGAGGTACTTGTACATCAGGGTACCAATAGCTCATTAGAAGAAGTTTTTTTTCCAGAGAGCAAATGAAGATAGATTGATAGCATTAGAATATCATCATTTTGCAAGTCCTAATGAATGAATGGATCTGGGCAATGATCATCAGTAGCTGCTAGCATCTCACAAAGAGAGCCAGCTAGAAGTTATGTATCTCTTGCTGTAACTACACTATCATCAGTGAAGAACTTTATTTTATTTATTTTTTATAGAGATGAGGGTCTCACTATGTTGCCTAGGCTGGTCTAGATCTCCTGGGCTCAATGATCCTCCTGCCTCAGCCTCTTGAAGTGCTGAGCTTACAAGTGTGAGCCACCACGCTTGGCTCAAAAGCATCAATGAAGTAATCTTGTCAAAATAGTTGAAGTTGAATCTATTTAGGGATCTCAATTTAATTACCAATTTATGGAAAATACAGGGGACAGAGGAACATGCTACACTACAACCACATAGATTCAAACAACAAAATTCCAGCTTCATAAACTGCACAGGACAAAAGCCTGGCTTTATCAAAAATAACAAAATATTTCAAAAAAAAAATGGAGAGAGAGAGAGGGATGAAGAAGTAACCTATAATTTAAAATGTGATTAAAAGATATATCAACCAGTTGTAGTGGTTACTGGATAATGATTGTTGAACACTGATGGTAATTGGTTGTTTGGATATGGACGCAAACAAATTGTAAAAACATTTATAAAGCAATTGCAAAAATTTGAACATTGACTGAATAATTTGATTATACTAAGGCACTGCCTTTTTACATATTATTAGATTGATGATGGTATTATGGTTTCAGTTTTATAGAGTTCTTATCCTCAGAGATTCATAGGAAGTGACATGATGTCAGGGAATTTTCCTCTAAATAACCTAGTGTGGGAGGATGTGGGTGGTGATATAGATGAAACACGATTTCTGTGAGCTGGGTGATGGGTACTTTGGGATTCATTATATGATTCTATTTTGTATATGATTGAAGATTTGCATAATAAGACTTTTTAAAAGTGAAGAGACAATCTACCACCTGGGAAGAGATATATCTAATGTCTAGAATTTAAAAAATTAATATCAAGCATATTTTATAAAAGTTTTTATATTAATAAGAAAGAGGCCAAAACCCCAATTTAAAAATTAGACAAAGAATATGAATAGATAGTTTACAGAAGAAGAAGCTCTAATGATTGTAAAAATATTAAAAGATGCTGAGCTTTACTGTTAATCAGGAGAATGCAAATTAAAACCACATTGAGGTGTCTTTATACAACTATTAGTTTGGCAAGCATTAAAATGCTAGATGACACCACATGTTGGAAACTGTAGGGAAGTGGGAACTGTCCTTTGTTGTGGTAGGAATGAAAATTTTAATATCTACTTTAGAGACCAGCTGAATAATAGGTAGTAAGTCTGAAAATTTGCATATTTCCCTGTAATGAAAAATTGCAAGACACATGCCTTCCTAAGCCTTCTGTAAAGATGGGATGCAGGTGTTTTACTCAGTCTGCCAAACAGATGCACCAGCTCCAAACTGTATGAAGCGTGAATATAGTATTAAAAAGTAGGAACCAAGCAGAACCCCTGTAGTGAAGGGGGCAGCAGTGATGGCACCTATGCACACTTTCTGGAAGCAGCAATGACTATAGTGCAGAAAACAATACCCATCACCCAGCATGTGTCATTTCAGAAATATAAATTGCAGGAAGTGTGCTCATAAGCAGTGCAGAATCCACATTAGGTCAAGTCCATAGTGTCATATTGAGTGGTTTACCTTCAAGTTTGGTTCTCAAGCCCTTCCTGAAAGTCTGTAAGCTATCCAACATCCTTTAAAAAAGAAATTTTCTTGTTTGAATCATCCATAATGGCATTCTCTTGCTTAATTAAGAATCTTGATGATGTGAAAAGCAATTTGGCAATATCTATTAAACTTGAGAATATGCATACCTTACAACTCAATATTTCCACAGCTGCATGTACACTTTATGGCAGCATTGTCCAATGGAAGCTTCTATAATAATGGCTATGCCATCCAATATGCTAGCCACTAGCCACATGTAACTACTGCACACTTGAAATGTGGCTAGTGTAACTGAGGAATTGAAATTTTAATTTTATTTAATTAATTAATTTTGATTAATTTAGTTGATTTTAATGAATTTAAATTTAAGTAGCCATATGTGGTTAGTGGCTACTTTACTGAACAACACAACCCTAGCAAAATGCTTGCCCACATTCACTGAGATGCTCATTGTAGCAATATCTGTAATCATAAAAAAAAAATCAGAAAAAGTCATATTCACACACAAATATGTGAAAGCAGTCAAAATGAAGAAATTGAGTTTGCATTATTGATATGGGTAAAACTAAATAATGCAATTTGGAGGGGAAAAGCAAGCTGCTTTTATGGAGGAAAATTTTGGGTCGGGGACAAATAAGCTAAGTTATGATATGATGTGAAATCACTTTACCTAAAGTCAAAGAAGACACCTTGTTATTCATTATATTGTGTATTGATTTCAAAATGTAGTAAAATTTTAAACAGCATAGAATTGAAAGACTCACACTAAATTAAGGAGGGAGTTTCCCTCTGTTAAGGAAGGGGAAAGAATTGGAGGCCTCTAACTGTATAAAGTCTAAGATTTGTTAAAGCTGGGGTGAGTATACACTAAGTTGTTTTATTATTATTGAAATTTTTGTATATATAATATATGATAATTCATATAAAATATTAAAAAATATATACATATGTATATATCGTCTTGTACATTGAGGAACAGACTAGACTGCCTCTTCAACCTCTTTTCATTCTATTGATTATAAGGATCATCTATCCACCCAAATCTATCTTCCCTTCTTTCATAATAATGGAGATTTGGTTGAGATAAAACATCCCATTTCCCAGCTCTCACTGAAGCTAGATATGTGTGTGTGGCTAAACTTTTGTCAATGGAAGGTAGGTGGAAGTGATGTGAGCATCTTGCTTCTCACAAATTCCTGGCCCTGGACTTCCAGGCTTCCGCCCTCTTGAGGCTGGAATGGCAACAACCAAAGTAATTTTGGAAATCACAGGTGGAAGCGGGAGGGCTGTCACCAGCCTCAGTCTCTGAATGGCTGCATGGCACAGTGGCTGCCTCCCTACCTATGACTGCTATCTGAGAGAGAAATTAACTCCTGTGTTTCTTAAGCCTTATTATTGTTGAGTCCTACAGCATCTCCTTTATATACGTAATCATCTCTCTCTTTTTGTTTTCACTCACTATGTTCAAAATTAACTTCTGATACCTTCTTTGTTCACAGTGTTTATTATTCTACTAAAATAAGAGATTAGAAATAGGTATAAAATAATAGTAATGCTCACCCCTATTATAGAAGGTAAGGTATGATACATTTTTACAACTGCTAGACATAGGTGGTGGAAGAGTGAGTAGAAAAGATAATACTAGTAACATTTTCATAGCAGTAAATAGGTTAGTGAGGATAATCATAGGATAGTGAGTAGAAGACAATACTGGTAACATTTTCATAGCAGTTATAATTTATAGGAATTTTACATGTGACACATGTGGGTCTGCCTCTAGTTCAAACCTCTTTTTCATAAAGAAACCATGGCCCACAGTTGTTGTACTTGACTAAGTTCACACTGTGAGTTAGTGGAAGAACCTCCTGGTTTATTTCCTATCCCATCTCTCAGCTCCTCATAATGCCTCCCTTGCTTGGAAAGGAATGTAGAGATAATTTGGTTGACATATGATGCTTAAATTTTAACCACAGTAATTTATTGAAACATAAAGACAAGATGCACATACTCCTGAGAATTCATAGATTTGGGTCACTCCAAATGTTCACTTACACACATATTAGAGGAATAAACTCAGAGCTAGTAAGAAGTTTTGGAACACAGTAGTAAGTCTGACTATAAATTCTGGTGCACTGACTTGAAGCTAAAGTGGTATTTTTCACAGTAGAATTTGAGAAGTCATGTTAATTCTAAGGCAATGACTTTCCAACTTTTCCCTTGAAGTTTCCTGGTGACCAAGCACAGTGATTATCCCTTTGCATAGTGGCCAAGGTGAGAGAGGGGTTCCAGGTGTAAACTCTAAACCTCCTTGCTCATGGGCAAAATTGATTTGAAGGATTGTATTTTACTTTAAAAATTCATGCTGATTTTTGCATGCTCCTCCATAGTATGGCTGTAATTGCTTTAATATAAAAAGATAATTTAAATCATCAGTTAAATTTCTTAATTACTTCTTCAAAATCTTTGTGGAAAGTTGATACATCATTTGTCCTGTGTCCAAATACACTTCCTCATGTTCTCAAAGGGACAAGATTCCATTTCTATAGTCATTAAACTAAGATATTTGGCATGAGACTACTTGATGATCTTCATTCCAGAGTATTATCTCTCCCTCATCCTCCTGAGATTCAGGCCCAGAATTAGAAACTTTTTGCAGGGGTTGTCTGAAAATTGGGACTGACTGTATGCCCATAGAAGTCTAGAAAACTTTTTAAATTCTTTTTGGTGGGGGCAGGGGGAGAAGGCCGGTCATGTGCATTTTGGCTAGGTAGAAGAATATGGACCATAGAACATTAGTACTAGAAGGGCTGGAAGAGATTACTTAATACATAGCATTGATTTATAGATGAAGAAACTAAAGCCAAGATAGATCATGGTTCTTGTCCCAAATTACAAAACTGGCCAAGTACTAATATTTACTTTTTCCTTGATTAATAGTTAGGATATCTTTTGCCCACATTCTATATTACTATATAGTGGCCATCAGCTGCTTCCAAAGTTATCAAGAAGTTGATGAACATTTATAGTTTATTCACTCTTCAAGGTGGTCATTACAGTTGAGATGGCATTTTAATAGATATTTTATTATCTTTTTGTATTTGAAATGCCATTTCAAACCAATGTTATTTTATGCAATTTCCAACAACACCTAATTAGCATTCCTGAATTATAAGAAAAATTGGCTGGGTGCGGTGGCTTACGCCTATAATCCCAGCACTTTGGGAGGCCAAGGCGGGCGGATCACCTGAGGTCAGGAGTTTGAGACCAGCCTGGCCAACATGGTAAAACACTGTCTCTAGTAAAAATACAAAAATTAGCCAGGTGTGGTGGCAGGCATCTGTAGTCCCAGTTGTTAGGGAGGCTGAGACAGGAGAATCGCTTGAAGCCAGGAGGTAGAGGTTGCAGTGAACTCAGACAGTGCCATTGCACTCCAGCCTGGGTGACAAGTGCAAGACTCTGTCTCAAAAAATAATAATAATAATAAAGAAAATAAAAATTAATTATTTAAGTAGAAATAACATGTGATGCCATAATTCAAAGGCCTAGAGCAGAGGTTGGCAAATGTTTTCTGTTAAATGTTTATGGATAGTAAATATTTTAGGTTTTGTAGATCATACAGTCTTTGTTGAAACGACTCAACAATGCCATTATAATGTGAAGGCAGCCATAAATGATGTGCAAAAGAATGAGCATGACTATGTTCCAATAAAACTTTCTTTACAAGACAAGGCAGTGGGCTGAATTTGGCCCTCAGGCTGTAGTTGTCTGACCCTAAGGGTCCTGTATTTTATAGGTTTTAAGTGATACGTGTGTATGTCAAGTGATGCTTGCTTTAAAAATGCTTACTTTAAAAATGCAGATAATCTTTTGTTTAGCTAGTTTTATTTTTCTTTTAAATAGTCCTTACATATTTAACTAAATTGAATATAAATACAAGTGACAGGGTAGTTCTAGAGATATGTATGTGGCCTGGCAAGGGTTCATACAATATGACTCATCTCAATTACCTCATCTATAAAATGGCATATCATATAATCCTTATTTAATTGCTATTTCCAAGCTAGTGGGCTCGGGGATGGTAGCAGGATGCACTAAAGACACAGAGGGCATACTATTTAGTGATGAATTTGTTATATGTATCTGCTTCTTTATTTTGTACCTTGAGAATGTCAAGTTTCTATGCCAGCCTCTTGTGTGACCTCCTGTGAGTTATCTCTGTTCCTTTATCTGAATCATAAAGAATGATGCTTACCTACATCTTATGGGTGTGGTATGGAAATTTGTAGGGTTATGACAAATGTCATCTAGCACTTAAATGCCATTGGAAAAATGGACATGGCCACACACTTTAAGTGTTGCATACTGATGACTGCCAGGCCTCAGTCTTATGGCTTTCCATCAGACAACCTGAGAAGGGAGATAAAAAGGAAAGTAAACTAATAAAGCAGAAGAAGAAAGATGATAAAAGGTAAGGATAATGGTTGAGTGGATAATGGCAGGGAGACGTCTTTAGCTACCATGAAAAGTATTAAGCCTATGTGTTTGTTGAATTCATTTTGTTGGTGGTCATTTTGTGTTTATTCTGAACATCCAGCAGTTAGCTAAGTAAACACACATGACTGATGAAAGAAGAACGGGAACTATTTTTACAGGGGCCATTAAACTTTAACTACCATCTGGCAGGGAATGATTAGAGAAGATCAAAATTAAGGCAGTCAACACAAATGCTGTGTGAATACCTCAGGGAATTAACATGGATAAAGACAGTGAACTTGTGGTTAAATAAAGAGACAGACATAAGAGGGAAGTGGTGAACACATCCTTTATAGCTTTGGACCTCATGGTCATATTCATTGCCAAAGGAGCTTAAAGGGGAAAATAACAAGGAGGCCGTGAGAAAATCTGAAACACCTGGAAATAATCAGATGCTCTGCACCAATCATAAAAAAGAAAGTTAAAGAACTACACAGGACCACATCATTTGGGCTTCCTCCCTACCCAGGAAGGAAATGTTTATAGGAGAGCTGTGTTGAAATTGGCAGGTAGTTAATATTCAGATTAGCCTACTATTTAAAAGTAGGAAATGGTTGTATATACTGCTGGGAAAAACATTAGGCACTATATCCTTGTGAACACTAAAGACTCCATAATTTCTAGGAATCACTGTTTGCCCACTAATTAAACAGTCACCCAGCAGGTAGTTTGAGAGAGGATATGAAAAAGGGAAGTGCGGCCTTACTCTTATAGGGGTGCGTCTCTGTCTTCCATCAGTTGATAGCACAATGCTTAACCCTGTTAAAAGCACACATGAAAGATGCACACACGAAAGCTTCACTTTGTTAAAAGCACACACGAAAGATTCTTGGAGAAAGCAATTTTTTTTTTTTTAATGCAGCTTATTTCTGTATTCAGGTGGACTCAGAGGCCAACCTTCAGAACTTCTAAAGAGGAACCATGACAGGATAGCTGTGTTGGATGGGTCAGTTAGCCTGCTCTAGGTTCTGAAATAAGGATTCCCACCCTGAAAAAGTCCGGGGCCCTAAACTTTAATTACTAAAGTGATCAAGACAGGTTTGGAACAATCAAACGCAAGCTAGTCTATTCTACGTATCAAAATGGAAATATCAGGAAGGAAGGAAGTATATATTACCTGAGTTGATTCATGTGTGATTAACAATGTGTGGTTTCTTCTTATTTAGGATTTATTCTCAACCAGATGCAAAGTGTGTTTCTCTCTATTATCGCATTTAAACATCACCACTATCTTATGCGGTGTGTACTATAATCCCCATTATACAGGGAAGAAAACTAAGAACCAAGATATAGAGAAGTTAGGTAACTTTTTTCTCAGGGTAAGGTCACATGGTTTACTAATGTTTGTGTCAAGATTCAAACCTAGGCCTTAGTTATAGCTCTTACCCACCATTGAAAAACTTCCCTCCTGTGGCTCTATGGGGACCACAATCCTAATGCAGGTTCCCTAGCATAGTGGACTCCATGCTTTTCCCTTTTTGAAGGAGACTGGGCCCAACTTCCCTTTAGGGTGAGAGGGTTAAAGATAATATATACCTGGAATACTATGCAGCCATAAAAAGAATGAGTTCATGACCTTCACAGGGCCATGGATGAAGCTGGAAACCATCATTCTCAGCAAACTAACATAGGAACAGAAAACAGAACACCACATGTTCTCACTCATAAGTGGGAGTTGAACAATGAGAACACATGGATGCAGGGAGGGGAATATCACACTCTAGGGCCTGTTGGGAAATGGGAGGCAAGGGGATGGATAGCATTAGGACAAATACCTAATGCATGTGGGGCTTAAAACCTAGATGATGGGTTGATTGGGTGTAGCAAACCACCATGGCACATGTATAGCTATGTAACAAATCTGCACATTCTGCACATGTATCCCAGAACTTAAAACATAATAATAAAAAAAAAGATAATATATACCACCTAGGAAAGTGCTGGAGCAAACCTGCTATTATCCCTCTATAGCAGAGGGCAAAGGCTCCCCTGCACAACCAGGGAGACAGAGCCATGCAGGACCTGGCAAGCCATCCCTACAAAGGCAAGAATACCTGGCCCAGGCCACTTCAAGGGCTTTTGCAGATGAAAGTCAATAGAAAATAAAACAACGAATTTTTTCAAGCTTTGAATAATATTTAGTAGAGTTTGACGATAAAAACATTTCCCTTATTTCTTATTTTTAGGATAAAACATTCCAGAGAAAAATTCTATTTTAATTAAAATTCAAGGAATGGTACAATTCATGCATATATACCCAATGTGCAAGAAAAGGCAGTGTTAAAAAGGAAGATAATTCAAAGGTATGCCAGAAACCTCATCATTAACACATTTCCTTCTGCCTTTGTACTTCTGGAATCTCTGAACATCTGGTGATTTTACCATCAGGAAACAGTGCACTGTCCATCTGTTAAATCAGGCTTTGGCTTGATTCACCTGGGAGGATCAACCAGATGTGGGCGTCCTTTACATTATTAATGATTTCAGCCTTCCCTTTGTATGTGCCCTGTGAGGCCACAGTGCAGTGTACAACCTATAAATCACTAAAAAGTGAAGAAGTCATATTTTACTTCATTTTAGGCCTAATGAAGAACATTTCTTTTAAAAAAAGTCAGAGCATAAACAATTAGAATCTGTTTAAATGTTTGCCATCAGAGGACTTTCAACTATATTTTTTCTTTGACAGGAAAAGCTTGATAAACATTATCTCAACATAAAAAAGATTCGCCGATGCTCAGACAGTGGATGTTAAGTGAGTCAATCTGGCAAAGGTGTTCCCTAGATCTCTCATTTGGTGGCAGTCTATGTGATCTTACAACTTATTTACAAACAGCTTCGTACAAAATTTCAGCCCAAGTCTTTCCTATCCCATCATAGTCACTAATCATGCCCATAAGTTACAACATCCCTGTGATAAAACACTGACTTCAGTCAGGTTGGTGGCCTGTGACAGCATGGCATAATAATGATATCCTGGGCTCTGTCCATTATGACAGTGGCCTTTGGCGAGTTACTCAATCTCTCCAAACCTCATTGCCTCCTCTGAGAAACCCAGATGCTGGTAATGATAGTACCTACTTTATAGGATTGTGTTCAGGATTAAATGTGACAAGGTGTGTAACTGCTTGACATATAGTAAGAAGACAGCAAAGTTAGCTATCATTAAACAGTAACTCAGAACAAACTGCTTTTGAAAAGCTTTTCCAGCAAAACTGAGAGGAAGGTACAGAGATCTTCCATATACCCCCACCCTAAAACATGCAGTTTACCTCTTTATTAATATGCCCACTCCACCCACAGTGGTACCTTCGTTACAATCGATAAACTTATATTGACACATCATTATCACCTGAAGTCCACAGTTTACACAAAGGTTCACTCTTGTTGGCATATATTATATAGGTTTGGGCAAATGTATAACAACATGCATCCACGTTTACAGCATCACACAGAGTAGTTTCACTGTCCTAAAAATCCTCTGTGCTTAACCTATTCATCCCTCCTCTAACCCCTGGCAACCACTGATCTTTTTACTGTCTCCATGGTTTTGCCTTTTCCAGAATGTCACATGGTTGGAATCACATGGTATGTAGCCTTTCAGATTGGCTTGTTTCACTTAGTAATATGCATTTAAGATTACTGCCTGTTTTTTCATGGCTTGATAGTTCACTTCTTTTTAACATTGAATAATATTCCATTGTCTGGACATATCACAGTTTATTATCCATCCACCTACAGAAGGATGTCTTGGTTGCTTCCACGTTTTGGCAATATTTTATGAGTAAACTATGAATAAATAGCATCCATCTGCAGGTTTTTGTGTGGATACAAGTTGTCAATTCATTTGGGTAAATACCAAGGATTGAATGGCAGGAGTATATTTAGTTTTGTAATAAACTGCCAAGCTGTCTTCCAAAGTGACTGTGCCATTTTGCATTACCACCAGCAATGACTGAGAGTTCTGTTTAATTTTGCTATGAACCTGTATTAGTCCCTTTTCACACTGCTGATAAAAACTAGGAAATTTACAAAAGAAAGAAGTTTAATTGGACTTACAGTTCCACATGGCTGGGAAAGCCTTACAATCATGGCAGAAGGCAAGGAGGAGCAAGTCATGTCTTACATGAATGGTGGCAAGGAAAGAGAGAGCTTGTGCAGGAAAACTCCCCCTTATAATAACCATGAGATCTTGTGAGACTTACTCACTATCATGAGAACAGCATGGGAAAGCCCTGCCCCCATGATTCAGTTACCTCCCACTGGTCCCTCCCATAGCATGTGGGAATTCAAGATGAGATTTGGGTGGGGACAAATCACATGTCCTCACATTTCAAAACCAATCATGCCTTCCCAGTACTCCTCCAAAGTCTTAACTCATTTCAGCAGTTACTCAAGAGTCCACAGTTAAAAGTGTCATCTGAGGCAAATCAAGTCCCTTCCACCTTTGAGGCTGTAAAATCTAAAGCAAGTTAGTTACTTCCTAGATACAGTGGGGGTACAGGCATTGGGTAAATACACACATTCCAAATGGGAGACATTGGCCAAAACAAAGGGGCTACAGGCCCATGTAAGTCCAAAATCCATCAGGGCAGTCAAATCTTAAAGCTCCAAAATGATCTCCTTTGACTCCATGTCTCACATCCAGGTCATGCTAATGCGAGAGTTAGGTTCCCAGGGTCTTGGGTAGCTCTGCCCCTGTGGCCTTGCAGGGTAGCCCCCATCGTTGCTGCTTTCACAGGCTGAGATTGAAGGTTTGTCTTTTCCAGGCAAACAGTGCAAGCTGTTGGTGAATCTACCATTCTGGGGTCTGGAGGATGATGGCCCTCTTCTCACAGCTCCATGAGGTGGTGCCCCAGTACGGACTCTGTGTGGGGGCTCTGACCCTACATTTCCCTTCTGCACTGCCCTAGAAGAGGTTCTCCATGAGGGTCCTGCTCCTAGAGCAAACTTCTGCCTGGGCATTTAGGTGTTTCCTTCTGTATTCTGAAATCTAGGCAGAGGTTTCCAAACTTTAATTTTTTTTTTCCTTTTTTTAATTCTTTTTTTAAAATTATACTTTAAGTTCTGGGGTACATGTGCAGAAAGTGCAGGTTTGTTACACAGGTATACATGTGCCATGGTGGTTTGCTGCACCCATCAACCTGTCATCTACATTAGGTATTTCTCCTAATGCTATCCATCCCCCTTCCCCCACCCCCTGACAGGCCCCAGTGTGTGACGTTCCCCTCCCTGTGTCCATGAGTTCTCATTTTCAACTCCCACCTATGAGTGAGAACATGTGGTGCCAAACCTCAGTTCTTGACCTCCGTGTACCTGCAGGCTCAACACCACGTAAAAGCTATCAAGGCTTGAGGATTGCACCCTCTGAAGTTTGAGCTCTACATTGGCTGCTTTCAGCCATGGCTGGAGGGCTGGGATGCAGCGCACCAAGCCCTGATGTAGCACACAGCTCAGGGAATCTGGGCTCAGCCCATGAAACCACTTTTTCTTCTTAGGCCTTTGGGCCTGTGATGGGAGGGGCTGCCATGAAGACCTCTGACATCCCCTGGAGACATTTTCTATTGTCTTGGGGATTAACATTTAGCTCCTCGTTACTTATGCAAATTTCTACAGCCAGCTGGAATTTCTCCTCAGAAAATGGGATTTTCTTTTCTATCATATTGTCATGCTGCAAATTCTCCAAACTTTTATGCTCTGTTTCCCTTTTAAAACTGAATGCCTTTAACAGCACCCAGGTTACTTCTTCAATGCTTTGCTGCTTAGGAATTTCTTCCACCAGATACGCTAAATTGTCTCCCTCAAGTTCAAAGTGCCGCAAATCTCTAGGGCAGGGGCAAAATGCCACCAGTGTTATAGCTAAAACATAGCAAGAGTCACCTTTGCTCCAGTTCCCAACAAGTTCCTTATCTCCCTCTGAGACTACCTCAGCCTGGATTTTATTGTCCATGTCATTATCAGCATTTTGGGCAAAGCCATTCAACAAGTCTCTAGGGAGTTCCAAACTTTCCCACATTTTCCTGTCTTTTTCTGAGCCCTCTAAACTATTTCAGCCTCTGCCTGTTACCCAGTTCCAAAGCCACTTCTACAGTTTCGGGTATCTTTTCAACAGCACCCCACTCTACTGGTACCAATTTACTGTACTAGCTCATTTT
This sequence comes from Sapajus apella, assembly GCF_009761245.1. NCBI lineage: Eukaryota > Metazoa > Chordata > Mammalia > Primates > Cebidae > Sapajus > Sapajus apella. The sequence goes on along the minus strand of NW_022436968.1, from coordinate 19,507,087 downwards.
CATGCTGCTGATGAAGACATACCCAAGACTGGGCAATTTACAAAAGAAAGAGGTTTAATTGGACTTACAGTTTCATGTGGCTAGGGAAGCCTCACAATCATGGCAGAAGGCAAGGAGGAGCAAGTCATATCCTACATGGATGGCAGCCGGCAAAGAGAGAGCTTGTGCAGAAAAACTTCCCCTTATGATAGCCATCAGCTCCTGTGAGACTTACTGTCACAGGAACAGCACCAGAAAGACCCGCCCTCATGATTTAATTACCTCCCACTGATCCCTCTCACAGCATGTGGGAATTCAAGTTGACGTTTGGGTGGAGATACAGCCAAACCATATCAGAACCTAAAGCTGCTCTAAAAACAAAGCACATTAAAAACTTTAAAAAGGAAGCTTTTTTCCTTGCAAATTTTTTTTTTTTTTTTTTCATGATACACTTGCTTTCATGGTCTGGATCAGTGGCTCTGTGATCATGGGCATGGCCAACTTAATCATTCAAAGTTTCTAGTTCTTTTGAGTGTGTTGGTGAAAATTATAGAAAGATTATTACACTTGTGAACTCTTCTAGAGGTATTAATTTTAAGAACTATTACTGTTTTCTCAATGACTGTTTACTGAGAGCTTTCCACACGCAGATCTATACCAGAGGCTAAGACGTATAGTGCAGGTCAAGATAGGAAACGGGCATGGGACAATTCACAACCTTCAGTATTGGATACTCTGACATATAGTTTGTATCCTAAATGTGTAAAAAGAAAAAGAACTTAAACATATATAAAACAATTTATATAATTCTGGCAGAAATATAAACTTTTCCTCATTTTCTTCATGAGCATACTTTAGTCTAGAAAATCACATTCAACAATGAGAACCAGTTCATGTCACTTCCAACCTCTGAGAGACATAAAAACTAGGCATTGAATGTCTCTTTAAAAGCCAGTATGAACAATGTGATAAGCCACCAGTTTTTCTGTTTGTGTTGTGTTAATTATTGTATTACATATGTTCTCAGCTCTTCACTCTCTCTCAGGACCTGTGGATACATTTCACTGGGTTGTTGGCTTTAAGTATTTACTCTTTTCTCTCTCCCCCTCTCCTTTCTCTGATTTGTAATCAATTCCACTCCTGCCCTCATCCTGTTCTTGCTTCTGTCTGGGACACAACTGGGACATCTGTCATCATTCTCCAGCTTCTCCAGGGCTTGATTGAATATCCAGGAGTTCATGTCGGGAACCACTCTACATTCCCCCTCTTCCAGAACCCCTCCCCTGCTTCTCAGCTCCCTTTCCCCACTTCTACTTCTTTTTTTGTTTGTTTTTAGGCAGGGTCTTGTACTGCTACCCAGGCCGGAGTGCAGTGTCATGATTATGGCTCACTGTAGCCTTGACCTCCCTCCTACCTATCCTCCTAATTCAGCCTCCCAGTAGCTGGGACTACAGATGTGTGTAGCCACACATGGCTTATTTTTAATTTTTTTTGTAGAGATTGGGTCTCGCCATGTTGCCCAGGCTGGTCTTGAACCCCTGGACTCAAGTGTTCCTTCTGCCTCAGCCTCCCAAAGTGCTGGGATCACAGGAGTGAGCTACTGCTCCTGGCCTCCACCTCTACTTCTTAGACGTCTGCTCCTTGTAGTTCACAGAGTCTCATTGCTGCTCATGATGGTGGTACCTATGGTTATGTTTTACAGCTTGGAAACCCCAACTCCCTCTATATGACAATGGAGAAGGGCAAAGATAGAGTTGTTGTGTTCTTCCAGGGTGGCAGCCAGAAGAAGTACATCACTGGTACCTTTGTCCCATTTTCTGAACTCATTTTTCAAGAAAGATTGAACCAAGCTGTATTTATTTTCTGCAGTGTTGATAGACTCCATGCTTTGTTTGCATTCATTGTTAATGGAAATTCTGTAGCTGACCTGATACACACTAATTCACAAGACATTAGAAACACAGCTTTTTACTAAAAAGGTACTGTGGTCACCAACAATATTTTATCCAGATTTGTTTGGATATAGCTATATTTATAGTATCTTTATTTGATCTGAGTTGCATTTTATCAATCTGATAACATGTAGCTTTATAGAATATTCTATAATTGGCTCTAGATTCAAATATATCTGCCCAACTATGAATTGGCCTTTATCTTTGCATGTCGATCAGTGGAAGAGAAGAGATGCAGAGAAAACTCTGTGGGTTGGATGCTGTCAGGTTAGGGTTCTCTGTGGGTGCAGTCTCCTCAAACTCTATCTTTTGTGATTGGGCCACAGGTCCTTTTGGGAGCACTTTTCAGATGTCTTGCAAACTATTACTAATCCAGTAATCCCAAATCCAGAATTTTACTTTTTCCCATCTTGAAGTTAGGCCAAACTCCTTTTTATTTATGTAGCTAAGAACTGCACATGAGATTAAGAAAAATAAATGGAGAATATTAGCCAGAATATTGTTTATATTTCTAAATTGAAAAAAATACTCATTTACTCATATGGGCACACCAATATCTAATTATAAACATTAGCAAGTAAAAATATTAATTGAACTTGGTTCCTAATATTTAGTTTATGATTTCATAATATAAAATTTAAAATGTACTATTATTATATGATACTGACTCATAAAATGTAATTCAGATTTAGTGAACAATTGATTAAAACTGGAAACAATTTAAATGTGATAGTAATTCATATTTGAAATATTTTTTTCTCCATTTGTGTATAAATAGAAATGGGAATGTAAAATGTGTCCTACATGTTAACCAGAAATGAAACTACTATAGAATGATATTGAACATACTTTGAATTTTTAAGGTTTTGATTGATTTTCATACATTTGTATTTTGAAAAATCAGCCTCTACTTCAAGATGTAAAAGAAAAAGCAAGCAAGAAGATAGGAACTCATTTAAATAAGGTAATTTCTATATTTTAACAAGTTTCTAAATAGAGATATTGACTACTAAAAAATGGAGATTTCTTATGTCATGAGAAGGTCCTACTTTATGGAAAATAATGACAATATCATTTATTGAGCACCTATTATGTGCCAGTCATGATGCTTCATGTTAGTTAATTTTGTAATACAATCCTCAATATAATTTTTCAAGATTGGCAAGTTTATCCAAAGAAACTGCTACTCAGGGAAATTAAGTAGTAGGTTATAGCTTATAAATACCACACAAAGTTTGGTTAGCAGCACAAGGCTTCCTTGCCTTGGAATTTACCTTCCCATTGAATTTATAGCTTTTCTTGAACTCAATTGAAGAGAACTATTTCAATAGCACAGTCAAATGCAAATGCCTCCTTACTCACCTTCCCTGTTTCAACATTACATTAGTAATGTTGAATTAGTAAACATTCATTTAGTACACAATTAGAGGTCTTTTAAAGCCAAGTCACTTTCCTCCTTAAAACCTTTCAAAGGCTTCTCATTGCACTTTAGAAAACTCAAGTTAATAGATCTTACAAGGGCCTGCATGATCTGGCCACAGCCCATCTCTAATGCCATGCAGTTGCACTGCCCCTAACCTGCTCTGCCTCAGCCACACCGGCTTCCCTGGGTCCTGGGAACACCCAGGAATCCCAGGGCGCTTTCCTTGTGTTCCCCTTCTTGGAAAGCTCTGTATGTTTCTCATTTTGCAGACTGTGGCTTAAATGTCATCCCAGAGAAGCCTTCTGTATTTGACCATCAGCGTTCCCTGCTCATTCCCTTCACAGCATGTATTATCATTTGTAGTTGCATATTTATTTAACATCAGTATCTCTCATAGACTGTAACCTACCCAAGGGGAGGGAGTACATCCCTATGCTTACTTAGTGCCTTGCTCACAGTACAACCTCAATAAACACATGTGGAACGGATAAATGGGCTTATGAAAAATTGGAGACTGAACAAGAAACTGAGAATTTGAAAGAAGAAAGCCCAGACCTTATTTGACTTCAGGACATCATAACAAATGAGAGAGATTAGGACATTTGGGCCAAACTTGACGGATGACTCAGAATGAGTTCTTACAACTTGTATTAAAAATGAACCAACCAAACAAACCCAGATGAAGGTGGCCACAGTATTTATTATCTCTCATAGGATTGTTATCTGATTTAACCAACTCTTAAATACTTGTTACATTGTACTTCTTGATATTTTTATTCATCATAAGTTTCATGATTAAAACCTCAACACTTTGAAAAGTTGGGAAACTTGGTCCCGAATGTCTTATGCTAACTTTCTCTTAGCCCTGTCTGTGCCCCAGGGGCCCAAAGGCTGTGACAAAAAAGCATTCTGCATAGAACATTTACACGCTTGATATAGTACTTGGCAGTTGCTAAGGAAGAAAGCCAGAGGTAATGAACACTATGAGAATTATGTGCAGATCTTCTGAGCAGCACTTCCCCTCTGTAATTGAACTATCCCCTCCTGATCCTTCAGGTGCTATCAGCTTGATTTTCTGCAGACTTCAAAAAAATCCCTGAAGGGCCAAAGACACTTTTTTGGTGTTACAATCCTTATTTCAAGTGAAGCTAAATGTTTGACTCCTGAGTATTTTAATAAGTTTCAAGAAAAAGGAAATTCTGAGTTGCAGTTCCTTCTTCCCCACCCCATACAAAAATGGAGAAATAGATCTTTATATCTATTTATCATCAAAATGTAAGAAATGCATAATATTCAGCATTATACAAGAATGAGAAGTGGAAATTTGGTTTTCCAACTTAAAGGCACAACATATTTGTTTGTGTTTTTTTCAACTCTTCTTTTTAAGGGGAGGTGGAAGGGAATTAATGTTCTATTTTTTAAAAAGTGCAATGTCGGCATATGAGTTCCAATGTGCAATTTCTAAACCTAGTAGTGGAATACATAATGCCTATTTAAATGTAGAAATTGAATTTTCTTTCACAAATGAAGACTATACGTTTCACTAAAACAATAGGAAGGTCCCAAAACTATGTCTTTGTCATAATCCATGCTTGTCTCAGACACTCTGTAAAGTTTACAGGCATTTTTTGACTTACATTAGGTTCTGTAAGTGTCATGTATATTAATGGGAGTACAGAGTCCACTTGGTACTTATGGCCTCAGCAAAGAGTCTGAGTATAAAATAAATAATAATAAAAATTCTGTCTTTTTCTTTCATCTCCTGGAGTTGACTTAAACAGGATAAAGATACCTACCTATCTACACATTGCATTTTGAAACTCTAGCATTTAGGTTTGCCTGCTATTTGTTCTTTCTCTATGTGTCCTAAAAAATATTAGCTTTCTAAACATAAACCTCATTAGAGTAACCAATTACATACAAAATTCCCTAACAATATTGATGACCATGACTTTTTGAGCTCTTATACACCAATTTATAATTTATACACCAATTTACAATTTGTATACTGATTGACAATTCTCTACTTCAAAGAATGGTGATAAGGATTGAGTGAAGTAATTGTAAATTATTTAGCTATTTCGAGTGTATATAATGGAATATAAATATTCCTATTAGTCAGCGTATAAAATAGGTGATATGGTTTGGATGTATCCCCACCCGAATCTCATATTGAATTGTAGCTCCCACAATTCCCACATGTTCTGGGAGGAACCTGGTAAGGTAATTGAATCATGGGGGTAGGTCTTTCCCATGCTATTCTCATGATAGTGAATAAGTCTCATGATATCTGATGGTTTTATAAAGGGGAGTTCCCCTGAACAAGTTCTTCTTGCCTGCTGCCATGTAAGATGTCCCTTACTCTTCCACCATGATTGTGAGGCCTCCCCAGCCATGTGGAACTGTGAGTCAATTAAACCTCTTTCCTTTATAAATTACCCAGTCTCTGGCATGTTTTTTTATTAGCAGCATGAGAACAGAATAATACAATAGGAATTAGATATTTTTATTTCACATTTGAAAAAGACTCAGAGGTGAGAAGAAACTTGTCAAGATCCTTCCTATGTATTGGTTTAGTTGAGGCATGGTTTTAAACCCAACTTTGTCTGGCTCTGAAAACTGGGCTCTTAGTCACCACATGATTCTGCCACCTAATCATTTATGTGTTCCTATATTTTCCTTTTTTTCAAGAATAAAAGAGAAAAAGGGGAAAAAACACATTTTTTCAGGTAAGGATTAATTTTTAATGACATACTTTCCTGTGTTAAAATGTGAAGTCTCTTTTGTCTCAATGTCAGTCAAGTATTTAGTTTTCAGTTTCTTTACACTATTTGTATTAAAAATATACTTGATCTTAAAAAAGTAGGGGAACACTTAATTTAGTCTGTTTTCAGATTCCTGCCATTAATTTGGCACACATTCAGAATGGTCAGATGATTTAATTACTTATTATTTTCATGAGTTTAGTTATTCCAAATTAGTTTCCAACCTATGGATCTTAGTTTCTAGGAGTCCTTAAAGTTACTGTGGTGGTTAGTCTGTGAATAGATTTAAAATAGGCTTTAAATACTGTCTCCCACATACATATATTGCTACTTTCCAAATATATGTAGATGTTGTGATTAATTGCAAGTTAATCTCAAATTAAATTAATCATTAAATTGGTAGTAGCTTTTCATCATTATATTAATTCCTAATCAGCAGACACTGAAAGTTTAGACTTTCAGCAAGGAATCCTCACACGAGGAAACTTCAAAAAGTTCACGGAAAATGCATATTATGAAAAAAATTATGCATGGATTTAAAAAAAATTGCACCAAAATAAACTCCTAGTGACTTGTTGTAACATGTACGATGATGTTGAGGACCATGTCCCACAGTGGCAGACCATCCACATCAATTTTTGAGGAAAAAAATAAACTTGTTCATGCCTTAATTAAAGAGTACTGGTGATGAACAGCAGGAACAATAGCCAACACCATAGACATCTTAATTGGTTCAGCTTACACAATTCTGAATGAAAAATTAAGTTGAGCAAACTTTCCACTTGATAGGTGCCAAGCCATTGCACCCAGATAAGAGCTGCAGATAAGAGCAAGAGCAGAGTTTTCAATGAAAATTTTAAATAAGTGGGGTCAAAATTCTGAAGCATTTCTTTGAAGAATTGTAACAGGAGATGGAACATAGCTTGACCAGCACAATCCTGAAGACAAAGCACAATCAAAGCAATGGCTGCCAAGAGGTGGAAGTGGTCCAGTCAAAGCAAAAGCAAATTGGTTAGGAGCAAAGGTCATGGCAACAGTTTTGGGGGGCATTTTGCTTGTTGACTTTCTAGAGGGCCAAGGAACAATAAGATCTGTTTATTTAAGAGTTTTTTGAGAAAATTAGCCAAAGCTTTAGCAGAAAAACGTCCAGAAAAATCTTTGCCAAAGAGTCCTTCTCCAGCATGACAATGCTCCTGCGAATTCCTCTCATCAAACAAGAGTTTTGAGGGGAAATCATTAGGTATCCAAAGGTTCCAGTCTTGATTTGGCTATTTCTGATTTCTCTTTGTTTTCTAATCTTAAAAAGTCTGTAAGGGAATTTATTTTCCTTCACTTAACAGTGTAAAAAAGACTGCATTAATGTAGTTAAATTCTCAGAATTGTCAGTTCTTTCGGTATGGACTAAAATAGCTGATATCTTCACTTAAAAAAGTGTCTTGACCTAGATGGAGTTTTTTTTGAGAAACAAAGTTTATATTTTTTAATTTTATATTTTAATTCCATTTTCCACAAACCTTTAAAAGTCTCCTTGTGATTAAGAAGGTTGAGGACCTTGTTACAAATGATTACTTTGAGATTCTCTAATAATTTCTAGAGATTTTCAAGTGTTTTCTTAAATATTCTCAAAGACATCCACTCAAAATTAGAAGCTTCTCTCATGGTACTCTCTTTGTAAAGTATTTTCATTTTTGCTGGGTTCAACATTTGGAAGAGAATCCAAGAAACACAAGAAGTGTGATAGGCATTATGACTTTATCAAATCAAGATACTTATGGAGAGAAAAATGGGACTTTAATTCAGTATTGAAAGGTCAATCAGCAGGATGTATTTTATTTGGCTTTCTGTTTAAACCATGATTTATTGCTTTGGGAGGATATAAAATTTGTATCTGCTGAGTGTCCATTTCTTGTCTTGTTTGACTCTACCTCAACACTAAAAGGAGAATGCTTCCTTTACTCCCATCCCTGCTGAATGCTGCTCAGAAAGGGGGGGGAACACAGCTTTCCTGTGCCTCTTACAAGTAGAGCAGAAGAGCCTGCCATGGAGATTCTGTAGAGGTGGCCCTCTGTGGATAAGTGAATACAAGTTAACATTGACTGCCAACTCTGGCCTCTCTCCTTTTCTGCTGAGCCCCATCTGGGCCTCTGAAGCTAGATTTGCATTCAGGCAAGGGGGAAAAGATATGTTCTCCCCTTCCTAGTGTAAACCTCGGGGGACTGTCTCTGGATCTGTGACAGCCTGGTCTGAGCCGAGTGGTTGAGTAGATATTCCTTAGTTGAGTTTGTAGGCAGTATGGACTTATCAGTTTATTCAGCATTAAAGATTATAAAGCATATATTTTAATCTTGCTTTCTGATATTATGACTAGACAAGAGTAGATTTTTGAGTGTGTGTTTTACAATTCTTCCTTTCTCTGGACCTCAGTGGTAATTTGATTTGCATCTGGCATACATAAAATGCTGTTTTTAATGCCAGTATGCTCACTTCTAACAAGACTTTTCTTCCAGTTAACCAAGCTTGTTGGAATGTATATAAAAATAAGAGTAAATACACTATAAATAAGGTACCAAGGAACTTTGTCACAAATGAAGTGGTTGAGCTTTGACCTGATTTATTCTTGTTTCTTAGTTGCCTTTTCAGTTTTCTTCTGGTTCCTTGGTTGTTGTAGTCTATAGAATGAAGTAATCAGATATGTGAGATATAGTTAAATAAAATATTACTATGCTTTTGAAAATATAGCTGAGTCTATTTTCTCAATTGTTGACAAAATCAATAAAATAATACAGTGTATTAATGTGAAGTCTAAAGGTCAGGTAGGCCAGATTCCATTCCAATTAAGAGTTATGGGAATAGAATTCATAGAGTGGAACATGACAATTTCATCCATCTGTATTACCTAACATTGAAATGTAGTCAAAATTGAGTTGATCTCATGGAAGGCTTTATAGAGGCAAAATATTTGCCAAAGCTTCTATTCATAAAAATAATTTTTTGCCATTGAATGGGTTTTATAGTTGTAAAAACATAATAATTTCATATTTCTGGTCTTTATTCTTTAAGATGTAGGTAGCATATGTTCTATAATAAAATAAATTGACATTTTAACTATGAAAACAGCAATTTCATATATCATATTTTAAAATATAGGTAGTATCTTTTCTATGATAAATTGATGCATTTTTACATTTTTATTCAATTTGAAAAACAAATATATATCTTTAGAACTAATTTCTGTACCAAAACCTTTTTTAATGAAAAGTTGTCAATTGTAATAGTTAACAATGATAAAATTACAGGTGTCTTTATGTTCCAGCATATAAACTTAGGTTGAACCTTCTTACTGTCATGTCACTGCTCTTCCCTGTAACCTTGATAGATCACCCCTATAAATATCTCTTGGGGTGAAAAGTAATTTAATCTGCGGATCTGTATATTACCTCCTCATGAACATCCTATCAATTGTGCCAGAGTGCTTTCATGATATGCAGTGAACTGAAACCATCAAACCGATTTCACTGAGGATTGTTAGTTAGACCAGAATCTTTGGTCTCAACTCTGTCATTAAATTTTGCTAAAAGATTGTGCACTTATGCATGTAAAAAAGCTAAGTTCGTGATTTGGTTTCAAAAGATTCTCTCCTTATAGTCTAGGTGACTCCTGGGAACTGTATTATTCATTTGTTTTTATCTTGAGCCTGACCTAATTAGAACCCAGTTTATAGTTCTGTACAATAACAGAACTCTTATCACTTCCTGAATGATCTTGAAACTTGGAGTTTTGAGAAAATAGCCCGCCTTCTAAGTATCAGCATAGTGGATAATGATAGAGTGGTCCCTTTTGGATCAAAAAAAAAAAAAAAGTCTCAGAAGAGGACTATGCCTACATTTGCACAATTTTAGCTGAGCACTAGCTGGAGGTCTCTCCAGAACCTGACTAGAACTCTACCTGGCCTGTTCCCTCATGCCATCTTTCATTCATTGACAGAACCCTTCACTGAAATTTGTCTACAGCTCTCAGAAGATTTGGATTCATTGAGAGCTGTCTGAATAGGGTATTGTGAAGTACAAATATGGACAAACCATCCAAGACAACATCATTAATAAAAAACTAGATTATTTAAATAATTTTCTTGATGCCTTTTTTATTAAATAGTTCTCAAGAGACAGAGGCTTTTGAGCCTTGTTAGAAGAAAACTCTCTTTTCCACTAACTAGTGTATAACTTGGGGACAATCATTTAAACTCTCTGACCTCTGTTTCTGTATTTGTCGAATTAAGTTGATAGTCTCTGCTCTATTTCTAGGGGTGTTAGGATACAATATGATAATAAATATGAAAATACGTTTCAGAGTTAAAAGAACACTCATGTACATGAGTATGCAGTCTCAGGGATTCCACTTTGAATATTTTTTTTCCAATTTTTTTCTTTTCTTTTCTTTTTTTTTTTTTTTTTTTTTGAGACAGGGTCTTGCTCTGTTGCCCAGGCTGGAGTGCAGTGGCACTGCAGCCTCCGCCTCCCAGGTTCAAGTGATTCTCCTGCTTCAGCCTCCTGAGTAGCTGGGATTACAGGTGCCCATCACTACACCCAGCTAATTCTTGTGTTTTTAGTGCAAACGGGGCTTCACTACATTGGCCAGGCTGGTCTCCAACTCCTGACCTCAAGTGATCCACTTGCCTTGGCCTCCCAAATCTTGCTCGGATTACAGTCATGAACCACCATGCCCAGCCTCAAATTTTTATGTAATATACATATTACGTTGAGATAGGAATTATGTCTCAGGAAGTTTTTTTTTTAATCAGATGGTATGTGGGGTATTTGTTGTATAGAAATTATAGGGGAGAATGCAGTAGTTTGGGTAGCTACTAAATCTTCACTATGTCTCTATTAAGTGTTCCATTTTTATTTATGTAAGCTGTGGGTAATAATTTGTATAAGTGATGTTATAAATTACTCTGTATAACTCTGGCAAATATTTATTTTTAATACAAAATAGCTCAATTTTCAGTGATGAAAAGACTAATTAATTCAACCACAGAAATATCACTTAATCTTTAATGGGAAAACTGGCTAGCTGTAAACCAAGACATTGGTTTTATTGCATAAGTGTCCAACAATAAATTTAGCTCTAATATAAATGGCAAAATTGTGGTAATAATGATATTGCCCTCATTCTTAAATGCTCTGTAAATTTATCATCTTTCACTACCAGCAGAGGGAGCCCTGAGAATTAAATCGTGCCAAATGGCTTTGCTAATTCTTCTGTTTACACATTTAGCTCATAATAAAGAAATAAAATCCCATCACAGATTAATGGAAAGTCATTATGCTTGGATTAGGCTGTAGATAATTTGATTCCTGACTACCGATTATAATCAGCTTCGATAGAGAAGGAGTATCTATAGCCTGCCTCTACTCTGCCGTCAAAGCCTCAGTTGCAAACTTCCATAGCCAGAAAACTTCAGTAATATAACAATGCACAATCCGCTTCACAAAACATCAGAAGGAATACACTCCTCAAACCATAGTTTTATCAAATAAACTGCAACAGTATTCTGAATCGTCTATTACATCCACATGAGAATTGGAAAACATACACATATTGTGTAATCAGTTTTTCCTAATTTAAACATAATTGTCTACATTTTATTATGTATTTTAATAGATGAATAAAGTAAAATAATATGAATGAATAATAAATCATGAAATTACAGCATTTATGACTCAATGTAAAGCTTCTTTACAGTATCTCATCAAAAAATAGGTTTTCCAAACCCCAAGGAAAGAGCCTATTTATAGAGAACACATTTTCATTGCTTTGTTTCCTTTAATTAGATACTACAGTGCAATGAAATGTATATATTATGCACCTGTAACTAACGAGGCCTATTGAAAATGGAGACTGCAATAACTGCATTTTGATATTGTATAGCAACTCTCATTTTAACAATGATGCAGTATTTTAACATTGGCACAACTCCCAACCTAATATCAAAAACACCTTTCTCTTGGCATCAAGAAATTTACAAGCACATGTCTTTGCATTCTAGGAACTTACATAATATAGTTGGAAATCTAACAATGATTGATTCTCTCCTTCATGATAAGGAATTTACTTCCACAAACTTTTATTGGGTAGTTTTTAGGCACAAGGCATTGTGCTTAAGTGAAGAGGTACAAATGTGAATTTGTACTATAAGCAGGTACTATACCTGCTCATAATCAATAGACTAAGGCTGATAAGCAAGCCAGTGACTATAACGCAAGGTGGTACAGATATAACGAAGGCAACCACTCTGCTGGGCTTTAAGATTATTGAAGGTAGGTAACATGTCTGATCTTTCTAACTCCAGAACACTCTAGCACTTAGCACAGTGTTTTGCATATAGTTAGTGCTCAATAAGTATATACTGAATTAATTAGCAACACGTGGAATATATTAGTAAAGCATCTTCTTGGTAATTAAGCGACTTTCATGTTTCCTACTACTTCCTCTTCCCATCACTCCAGTTCTCTTTTCCCTAGTTCTCACAACTTGTGGGATAACCGTGCTTTCCTTTTACATAGCATAGCAGCTGGGCAACATAATAATTGATGCTTGATGATTTTCTGTTCCCTGGACCTTTTATTTGCTATTCTCTATGCTGTTAAGTCTTGGAATTCATGAGATGGATGTAATAAAACAATAAAAAAAAACAACAAAATTGTAGTGACAGGCATTCTGCTAAGTACCATATATTCATTATCTAATTTGATTCTTAAAATACTCTCATTATTTCTATTTTCAGGAGAGAGATCTTGCACTGAAAAGTAACTTGCTTCAGGGCACAGGTCTGGTCAGTAGCAGAGGTCAAATTTGAATCCAGAACTCTCTGACATCAGAATTCCTGCTCTGAATGACTGTACTCTATGGCCTATTTATTTAGGTTGCTTAGAGGCAATTTGAATTAGTAGTGGAAACATTTTCTTGGAAGAGATGGTCTACTTCCTCTGAAAATACTATGAATAAAAAATTTTAATCCATAAGATACACTTAAGCCTTTAGAATTATTTTATGAACACAATAAAATAGTTTACGGAAATACAAAAGAATCAATAACAGATAATGCCTTTAAGTAAACTATTTCTTTAAAAAGTAAGAAACTAAGAAATTTGATTTCTATAATAGGCAAAACATCTTAAAATGTATTTTCAGATGCTCAGCAGACCCCCAAAGACTCCCCCAGTCCTGGACTGCAGTGCAGTCTGCTGTGGAATGCTTTGCAGCTTTGTTTTCCTGACTAGACTCATTAGCAGCGCCAGGTGGTAATAACTATCCAACTGATTCGTAACAGTAAAAAAATCTGCCTCAGGTCACCATGGACTCTTTCCTCCATTCTCTGCTTCATCTCTGACCTGATATGCTTTTGCAAAATAATTATGCATGGCAGGAAGTTGCCATACAACAGAAAAGGATTGTTGTGTCCTGGGATTATATGGGATCTCAGATCAAATAGGTTTTATTATGTGAAGAATAAATTGGAAAACATGGTTTTCACCAGCATAGCACAGTGAAATTTATTTCTTTCCTTTTCTTCTTTCCTGTTTATTTCACCATTAAAGACCCAATAAAGAAAATTATTCACCAATTTGGGGAATGTTAGCATTGGTGTTTAGCATCAGCACAATTACCTAGATTCAAGAAACAAAAACAGCTCCAGGGTCTGTCAAAGTTAACTCAAATAAAAGAGCAGATATTTTAAAATGAACTTTTTTTGACACATTATACATTGTTGTTCATCAGGTAAAAATATAAAGTGGTACATGAAAGTAATCAGCACTTAGTTAGCCATTCTTTATCTAGGAGGAATCTTCAGTTAGCTAAATTTTGTTTGTGCTTTATTCTTTATTAAATAGAGAAACAAATGGGAAATAATTGTGAGGCCATGTTTTAAAAAGTAACTTTCCACTGACTTCCAAAGAAAATATAGTCAGTCAAACTCCTAAATCTGCACTCTCCAATATAGTAGGCATTGGCCACATGTGGTTATAAAGCATTTGAAATGCGACTAGTTCAAATTGAGATATGCTTATGTGGAAAATACATAGTAGATTTAAGAAATGGAATGTGAATAAAATAGAATGTAAAATATCTCATTAAAAAGTATTATATTGGTCAGGTGCAGTGGCTTACTCCTGTAATCCCAGCACTTTGGTAGGCCGAAGCAGGTAGATTACCTGAGGTCAGGAGTTTGAGACCAGTCTGGCCAACAGGGTAAAACCCTATTTTTACTAAAAATACACAGATTAGCCAGGTGTGGTGGCACATGCTTGTAATCCCAGATACTTGGGAGGCTGAAGCAGGAGAATCACTTGAACCCGGAAGGCAAGGTTGCAATAAGCCAAGATTGTGCCACTGCACTCTAGCCTGGGCAACAAGGGTGAAATTCAGTCTCAAAAAAATAAAAAGAAAAAAAAGAATTTTATTAATTACAGGTTGAAGAGATAATAGTTTGGATATGTTGGGTTCAGTAAAATAGGTTATTATAATTAATTTTATCTATTATTACTTTTAAAAATGTGGCTATTAGAAAATTAAAAATTACACATAAGACTCACATTTTATCTCCATTGTATGGCAATATCCTAGGCTTTTACTTTGTGACATTATTGCTCCTCCAGAACCAGCTGACCACAAACAGCAGCAAGAGCTTCAATCAGAATTAAAACACTTTTGAAGAGCATTTCAAGATACATATTAGGAGACTACAGTGTCTAAACTCTTTGAAGTAAGAATTACACTTCTAGTCCTATGTCCTAGAAATTCCATTTCTTGTATATACCCAAGAAAAATGAAAATGTGTGTCCACATAGAAACTTCTACACAAATGTTTCTAGCAGCATTATTTATAATAGTAATATATGGAAACAACCCAAATGTCCATCAACTGACAAATGGATAAACAAAATGTAGCATATCCCCACGGTGGAATGTTATTTGGCTACAAAGGAGTGAAGTACTGAAGGCTACAACATGTATGAGCCTTGGAAACATTACACTAAGTGAAAGAAGACAGTTACGTAAGACCACATATTACCTAATTCTATTCACATAAAATATCCAGAACAGAGAAATCTATGGAGACAGAATGCTGACTATTAGTAGGGGTGTTTGAAAGGGGATGCTGAAAAAGGGTAGGGAAGTGATAGCTAAAGAGTACTGGGTTTCTTTTGGGGATAATAAAAGTGTTCCAAAATTGTCTTTGGTGACAGTTTCATTTATCTATGAATATATAAAAAACCATTGAATTATACACTAAAAAGGGGTGAATTACGCAGTAACTGAAAGGTACTCAATACATCTGTTTAAAAATAATTATATTTCTGGGAAATCAAAGTTGAGAAAATGATCCTAAGTAAACTAGAAAACTCCTTTTTTGCACCGTTGTTGCACATTGCTACATTATATATAATAGTAACAAATTTAAAACAACCCAAATGACCAAATAGGTGTGTGGCTAAGCAATGTATATCCTCATCATGGAATGAAGATGCTAAAATGCTTCATGTAAGCAAAGTCTTGTAAAAATTTATAGTAATTTGAGAAAATTTCTGTTTTCTATGAGTAAGTGAAACAAAAAAGGCAACTGTGACATTTATTATTCGCATACTACCATAACTGCAAAAAAAAAGCCTAGAAAAAAAAACTAGAAGGAAATACTGGCCCCCAAAATAATAGTGTTTGTGTTGGGGCTATGTGAAAAATTTTCTTTACATGTGTCTTTATTTTTCATGTCTTCTATAATTAACCTTTTTTCTTAAAATATATTTTGTTAAAAAATCCATATACATTCTGTTTTTTTTAAAAGTCAATGTTTATACTTTCATTGCCAAGAAAGGAGAGTAGACTGATTTTTTTTATAAAATTCAAAATCAGAGTTGGAACAAGGCAGAATTTGTTTGAAATCTTCAACAAACCTTCACTTAACCAAGACATTGTTAGTATTCCATCCCATTAATTAAACACCACTGTCCTTAGTATATGTACATGAAGATAATTCAACAAACTGAGGCGATAATTATATTAGCTAAAAGGAAGGCATTGCATGTTATTTTACTGTGTTGAGACCATCAAGCCCAAATTCTAGCATTTTCAGCTTCTGTGAAATTTTCTTTTCTTCCTGTACCTAAAATCTAGGAAGAAAGAAGTTCCTTACTCCTCCTCTATGTGTATCTTTCTAACTCTGCTCTCTTTCTGCTGCTAATTTTTCATATATTTACAAACATGTTCAAATCTCCCCTCTTTACTATGGCAAACTTTCCTTCCCCTTGCTACTCTGTTGCCACTTCAAGTTCTCATCTCCTTTTTCCTCCTCATTTTCCAAGACCTCCACGTTCTTTCCCCCTTGGAAATCCTGATGATATTGTTATGACCCTTGTAAAATAGTGTTCCAGAATATTTCTTCTTACCTGCTTTCACCAAACCCAGCTCAGTAGGATTCTAAATGACTAGCATTCTCCCTCCTTCAGGCAGTTGCCTCTGTCCTCAGTTACTCAGTTGCCTATTAACTTTTTACTCAGCCTTCAAGTCCAACTGGTAACCACTTCTTGCTAGAGCTTTTTCAGATTCTGGCTGGCAAAAATGCTGTGACTCTGTGCTACGTGAGTGAAGGGCATGGATGAGTCTTCTTCACTTTGTTCCTATTTAGTGGAACGTTTTTCACAGAGTAGTTAATGTTCCAATGCCCAAAATATTGGAGTGGCTTACAAGACAAAGGGATGTTAAGCTTTTTCATCTGCTTTTGGAGCTGTTCAAGAATTTCTATCATTTGAGAATCTTATTCCTGAAATCGAATCTTAGAGTAGGAAAGAGCAGGTCTAAACTTCTCATTTATCCATGATGAAACCAAGGCCCAGTGGCACTGAGGCCAGTCAGACTGGCTCCAAAGATAAGTTACTCTTCCCTGCTTATTTTGTACTTCCATTGCCTAGAAATTGCAGAATTTTTTGTGTCCTTTTGTATCTTTTACACTAAAAGCAATAAAAGCAATTTACTGAGGACACTACTGTCCTCCTTGGTCTGTACACTCAGATTTTTCCCTTTGAAAATCACTTCATTGGATATTTCATTAAATACTTCATGTGTACCAGATACATTGACTAGCTGTTTTGGTTTGCCTGGGATTGAGAGTTTTCCTAGGACTTGGGTTGCTAAATGAAACTTGAGAGTCTCAGACAAACCAGGACTTTTGGTCATCCTAGTATCAGGCATGCTACTAAGCACTTTAATATATCTTATATGATTCACATGACAGCCCTGTGAAGAGGTATAATCATTCCCATTTTACAGGTAAGGAAAACTGAGGCTCAAAGGGGATGAATGATTTGTCCAAGGACATGTGGCTTCTAAGTGGCAAGAATCAAGATTAAACCCTAGATGTGTTTAGGCTCATAATCTTTCCACTACAATGTGGAAGTGTGGGTGCTTTACACTGTTAAATCTGCACAGGGAAAGATAACCCTGTGAAATAACTTAGTTTAAAACTTGGTTTATTATAGACTAGTTTCTTTGAGGTCTTGCTAATTTGCATGACTGACATATAAGCAGAAGAAAAGCAGCTGCTTAAAATGCATAAATTATTGAAATTGATAATGAACCAGGTAAAACTTAAATTACTCAATCTCAATCCATTTAGTTTTCCTTTCTTAGAGTGGAGGGTGGAGCTGGTGAAAGACAACATGACAGTTATTTATATATCTGGTAAGAAATAAATCCAGTTAATTTTACTAAGCTAAATTTGAATTAATGGCCATACATTGCAGTCAAATGAGCAGAGTAAAAAGTAAAAAATATTGGCAGTTGCAGTTGGAGTAGTAGTTTGATGAATTAGATAGTTTGAGGAATTAGATCTCATTCAAGGGTTGACTTACATAGCTTAAGCTTTAAGGGCTTGATTTTCTTCCTTTCTCTAATTCTGAGATCAATTTAGTGATTCATTCTTTTCTTTTTCTGGAAAACCCCAGTAATTATAATTAATGCTGTTTTAAAAAATGATCTAAGTGCTTGAGTTTTATTTTTATGAAAATATAATATGTTGAAATAGTAAGAATAAAGCATAAAAGGCAATGAAAAGTCTCCCTTCCACTCCCAAGCCAGACCGCATAGTGGCTCCCCTCTACGCAACCAACCACCGTTGTTCATTTCCTGGATGTCCTTTCAAAGAGAGTGCTATGCAAGTAAACACACAGTGATGGTCCTTTTCCTTCCACTAAGATGGTAGCACATTAAGAACATTATTCTGATTTTCTTTTAAACACAATAGCATATCTGAGAGATCTTTCTGTATCTGTACATAAAGAACCTCCGTATTATTTCACGGCCACGTAGTTTTCCACTCTATGAATTTACCATATTTATTTCACTAATTCCTGCTAATAGTAGGTACATTACTTAAACAACTTTTAATTAAATTCATTGAATAAGTAATACATTCATATATTTCAAAAATTATATATACGTATAATATGTATATATAAACATGTTGTACTCATTCATGTCATCCATCCATTCCAGTGCCCCCAAGCACCACACATACACTCAGGTAAAAACTTTATAGTTATAGTTATTATTGTTATTTTTTAAATTTTTAATTTTTTGGGTACATAGTAAGTATATATATTTGTAGTGTACGTGAAATGTTTTGATACAGGCATGCAATGTGAAGTAAGCATGTCATGAGAATGGGATCTCCATACCCTAGTTTTAGATATAGTCTTCAGAGTTTCCTTATGCACACAGAAGTAAGTGCAAATGTATATTTGTAATTTTCCTCTCTTTTTGCAGAGAAGATAGCTCCTAAACCCAGTATTCTGTGTTTTGCTTTGTTTACTCAACAAAATACCTTGGAATTTTTATATCATAGAGAGCTTCTTCAGTTTTTGTTCATTTTAACAATTGCATAATCTTCAACTATGTGGATATACCATATTTTATTCAACTGGTTCCCTCTTAATTAAAGGTCATCAAGAACAATTTTGCCTATTCAAATGCCCCGTGGCTCAACATGCTGTGACTATTGTCTGGCATACAGGATATTTGATGACTTCAGTTTACGCTTAACTGCTTCTTTACTTTCACTAAAGGTTTTTCACACTAAGGGTTAAATATCTGCTGAATTTTGTTATTCTGCGCATGGTAGAAACCTCTTACCTTAAGCATCATAAATAGTCTCTCTGAATATTATTGAAATGCTGTTGCTACCACAACGAGGAATTACAAAAGATGTTGTAGGAATTATTACATTACTCTTCTCTATTGATTGAGCTGTTGCAGATGGTACCAGATGTGAGTGTGCTGGGAATGCTTGACAATACCCAAGCAATTTGTTTTTAATCTTTTTTTTTTCTGTTGGGTGTAAAGAAAGTGAAGTCTCCAATATTCACTGATTTTTAAATATGTTCCCTGACCAGGATCCAAAATGATAATTCCCAATGATCCCTAATTAATTACTTAAAGAGCTAGAGTCCTATATCACTAAATAATGCAGAATGTATACAAACCTTCTTTTAGATTTGTTTTAGTGGAAACACTTTACGTGTCACCTACAATACTATAAAATCCTTCTTATGCAAGGGCCATTATGAGAAGACTTTTATTTAAAAAGCTAAGCATAAATTATGGTAAAGTGGCTTTGACCACTTTTGGTAAAGATGGTTAAAATTGTAATAATCAGGGGAGGGGAGGGATTCATCTACTTTTCTAAAATAGAGGCATGTTTTGCAATCAAGATAGGGCAAACTGCTATTTTAGAGAGGATCTTCAAGTCCGATGTATAGTTACAATGATGGGAATAGTCTCTATCAAACGTAGTTTGGCAGCATAAAGTAAAAGAAATAGAATTGAAATATAACAATAGTTATTTAGTTTTCACATAAGGATGGGTCTCTGGGGGTGTAAACTTTGTTACTAAAGAAGCAAGTCATAGATTTTAAGCTTTATGTTTTAAAGAATAAAGATTTAGTCTTCAGTGATAGTATGACCTCTTGGCATCTGAGAGGCAAAGTGGTGCAGTAGTTAAGAGGGTATGCTTTGGAGCTGGCTGACATGGGTTTGAATTCCAGTTCCAAGGTTTTGTAACTTCAGGAAAACCTCTGAGACTCAGTTTTCTCATCCATCACATAGGATTTTTGTGATGAACTCAGTGCCTGGAAATTTCAAGCTCTTAATCAGTGGTATCTTCATACAGCTTAGCCACTATACTCAGGCACTTCTCCAAAGCTTTTGATTCTCACTTCTGATTTGCCCCATCGTTAAGGTGTGTTCTGCTGTCACATTGAGATGAGATGTCAGATAAGATCCTGGGAAATAATCACGAAAGCCTGAGTGCTAGGAGGCCACCTCTCTCTCCATCCATTTGGCAAGCTTGGGTTGTTTTTGTGAGTGTTACACTGAGAACGGAGGTGGGAAAGGCTTAGTAATCCCTCAAAAGCCTCTTTCTCTAATTTCTGTGCTGTGGCAAGGCACTGATTCCTTTAGTCCTGGAATTCAGAAGACTGCCATCAGAGTATTCCTTCCATTGGGTGAACAGCACACTGTGGGATAAAGAACATAAACTCAGTATCGTCTGCTGAAACTCCACTCCTTCATCTGGTCATATTTATCTGAGCACTCAGAGGAAATGGTGAGAAACGGATGACCAGTTTATTGGAATTTAAAAGGGTGCTTTCCATTTTTAATTCCTACATTCTAAAGGAGCTATATAGTAACCTGTCAAGCATTTTCTTATTTCTTTAATACACATAATAAAGAATGAAGAAAAATAGGGTTATGAAAATCAAAGTGGTATTTTGACTAGTTTGTGTATGTATTATAAAGAGTTCATAAGCTATCAAAAGGCTCTATGATACATACAGAAGAATCAAAACAGCATTCAAAGAGTATGCCCTTCAGAAAAGGTCAAAAAAGCCAAGCCCATGGTTTAGAAATGGTAACAATGTACAGATTTAATAAAAAGTTTTAGGTTATGGCTGATTTTTAAAACCATATAAACTCTAAATAGAGGTGTGAAGTAAGCAATATATAAATATAGGTCTGAAATTTTTCTTGTATTTGTAAACTTTGATCTTTAGGAAATGAGCTACATTTTTATTCACTATTTATCCCTGGCAGATATTAGTTACTTAATATGCTTGATGAATGAATGAATGAATGAATGATCTAATGTTAGGGTCTAAAAACTCTTGACAAATTATAACATTTACAGTATTTTCAATGTGAAAATAGCAAGACTCAGATCTACCTCTTGAATGTCAAATGTCTTATGGTTGGGTGATAAATCTAAAAATAAGACAAAAAGAATTCTTCAGTATTTTAGGAAAAAACCATAAATGTCACCCATAAATTTGCTGCCTATATAAAAATGAAGACTTTTCATTAAATATGTAACAAAAGATATGTCTTATGACCATATTACTTACATTAATTGTAAGTAATAAAAGTTAAATATGTTAATAATTGTAAGTAATATGCTACAAGGGGCAAGTTAATAATGTGTTATTAATAATATGCAAACAAAACAAAACTTAAGCTAGACTCCTAGAGTAAGTACAGTGAGGTCAAATACCTATACTACTCCTCCTATTATTTTTTGCTTTTTTGTAGATTTTAGGATCCAAGATAGAAACAAAAATAAAAATCCGTTTTCAAGTAGTACATTTAATTCATTTACTTTATTATCTGGAGATCTTATAAAGTAATATTTTATGTTGAGTGATTTTTGCAAGCAATTTGAAATTAAACCTTTTCCTTGCACCTGTAAAAATGTGTAAATGATGGAACTGGCAGCATGATGATCACTTTACAGAGAAGCATTTCCTTCATCATCTTCAAGGTCGTACAGATTTATGATCTAATCACCCATGGCTCTTTAACAGGATGCATTTGAATCTGATTAAAAAGAAAAACAAATAGCCGTATGGATTTATTAATAAAATGTGCCTGACCTTTTCACTTATCTACCTCTTTCAACATATTGTGAGTTTAAACCAGAAGGGAGTTTCTGGGGTTTTAATCTTGAATGTTTCAGCTTTAGAGTTGCTTCAGGAGACCCCGCCTACCTATTGGTGTACGTGGATCATGGAGGGCTATCTATTTCCCCCCTCTTTCTCTTTCGGGTTTAATTACTTCACCCACATCCTAATTCAGGTAACTCATAAAGCTTAGCCTTTGTTGTAGGTCCAACAGCTGTCTTATGTCAGTAGCAAGTAAAATGTTCACAACGTATCGGAATGCTGCAAGACGGTTTATAGTGCTGCAATAAAAGGTAAATTGAATTTACAAAGATGCATTTGTCACTGATTAAAAACTTACAAAGTTAATTGGAAACACTGTGGAGGTGTTACCACACAACTCGAGGTGTAATGGGTGGTTCTAATTCAGCCTGGAGGAGAATTGCAGGTCCCATTATAGTCTCACACAGTAAGATGCCCAGCGACACCATCCAATTTAAGTAGCAAAGCAACACAGTAAAGATTTCAAATATTTTTAATATGAGGTGAGTGTAAATTTACTCACAATTATTCTTTAAAATAGCTAGAGGAGATAGCTTTCTGTGTTACAGAAACACCGAATGTACTAATCGCATGACTTCCCCTTGAAAAACATATTAAAGGGATTTTATTTTCCCCATCTGCAACTTTTCTTATTTTCCTGCCATTTGCTTTGGCAGCACCATGACAAGAAGCATATCAGTTGAGAAGAAAAAAATAAGACTGAGACAGCCAGCAATCTGAAGTTAGCAGGACCCTCCCTTGGGACTTTGGCGAATTATCTCCACATAATTCACTTAACCTTTGCCATTTGGAGACTTGGGAAACTGAATGTTATTTCTAAACTTGAGGCTTTTAATTGCTGGTTTTAGTGTCACTAGTCCAGCTCAGTTGGAGAGATGATGATTGAAAAACAGTTCTAGGAGGCTTTTCACCTCTGGTGCGCATCCTGGATATAATTAAGTTGGTGGCCTGGGTGGCTTTTAGATTTCTGCAGACAGGAGTGAACAGTTAAGCCCCAAGTGATGGGCCTTATGTAAACATTCTGTGTGTGTCTTCAGTTGAATACCTTTAATTTTAATTTTAGACTAGATTTTTGTTAAGAGATTAAAAGGCAAGATAACGAAACTGAGTAATTGCCTTTGGTAAACCCATTATACCAATAACCAGTACCAAGTTATCATGGAGTCATCGAATTTTTGGACTGGAGTCTTAGAGATCATGTTTAAATTTAAATCTGTTGTACTGAATTTGATATATATTTAAATTTTTTATTTCTATATACTCTATACTTTTAAAGAGTTTAGTGTTATTTACCAGCAGTATTTTTGGTATCAGAGATGGTAGTGACTATGGAATTTTCATATGTATCTAATTGGTTACCTCAGTTGGATGGACAGAGTTTTAAGTCTCATTGATTCTCCTAGTCAACTATAGGCTATATAGTCTAAAGAAGACCATACAGCTACATAAATCTATATATTTTTAAAGATAACATTTATTGAGTGCTTGCTGTGTGCTAAGTGCTTCTTGTGTTTAGCCCCATTTATTACTCACAACAATGCTATAAGGTAAGTGCTATCATTATTACTGTTGTACAGTTGAGAAAACTGAGATTCTAAGATGTTAGGTAACTTGCCCAGGTAAGCATTGCAGCCAGGATTTGCACCTTGTATTGTCCAATTACAGGGGAAGGGCTCTTTGGTATATGACCTTATTACCACTGCATTTGTATGTCAAAGGCCTATTGCAAATATGTAGAGGCAACTATTTCCTTGAACTTTGCTGGTTCCTCAGGATTTGGGGACTAGCTGGCATCAGTAACTAGATGAATATTAGGAGCAAAAGTCAAGTTCATTTCTAAGAGTTAATGTGGTATGGGAGGGGCACAGAATTTGGTATTTGAATCTCAAACTCTTCTCTGACAGTCTTCTATTGATTTAAATAAGTCAACTTCTTAAAACTTCAGCTTTTTAATCCGTAAAACTGGGATAAGATACCTCATGAACATTATTGTGAGGATTAAGAGAGATAACATGGGAAAAATACTGGGTAAAAGTAAAGTCCTATTTAAATATTAGTTACAATTTTCTTCTTTTTCATATAACATCTTTTTCAGGATTTTCAGCAAAATCTCTCTTATAAAGTAGTTGTACTCACAAGCTGTTTGATGAACTGACTTTAGCAGACTTGGATGTAGGAATGAATATGGATCACTGGTTGCAGTCCTAGGAGGACTCGTTTGACCTATAGTTACCTCTTTTGGTTGGAATTTTCCAGCAGAGCTTAGGATACCTATGAGGAAATTGCCTTCTTGAATGATGTGTATGCATTTTCATAGGAACCAATCACTTTGCAACCACAAAGAAAATTGGAGATAGAGGTAGATTTCAAGTTAAAAAAACAAAAGTTTGCAGAATTTCATCAGAAAATCTGAAAAAATCAGATATGCGTCATTACAGAATGAATGTTAATTATTATATGCCTGAGATGTAAAGTGTGGTTCAGCTGAAGAAAGTGTCCCAGCCAGCAGGGAGCTCCATTTATCTTAATTCTTTCTACTTTTCTTAAGCTCCTTTCTTTCTTTTCATCTTGTATCTGTGGCTTATTGAGTTTTGTAAGGTCCTTATTTTTAAAACTGTCCTTTTATTGATGCTGCTCATTAAATAATTATAGTGGTAAGGCAAGTCCATTATTATACTTACAAGACATCTACTATCCACTGTTGCTAACTCTTGGCTTCCATTCTCAACAAGAAGCCAGGAGAATCTAAATGATTTCAATCTAGAGATAATTAAAAAAAAACAACAAACTTTAGCCCTTACTCTTTTTCCCATCAAGCTCCTGGTCAAACAGTTAACGTGTTGTAAAATAGTCAAAAGTTAGGGTGAAATTCACAAACTTAGTAATCAATGCTCAAAATCTATGTATTTGAGTTTTTCTTCCCCATGAAGTATATATTACTATTATTCTATTTTTCTTTTATGAATAAGGAAATCAAAGTTTTAAGAGATTAAAGGACTTGTCTGAGATTAGTAAAAGCCAGCAGGGAAGAGCCTGGGATTTATATGACAAATCCTTTTAGAGAAGTGCTCACCGACACTTCTCTGCCACAAAGGATAATGATAAACAAATTTATATTATCATCTTTGAACCTAAGGAAGTAGCATCACATTGAACAAACAAAAACAAATTTATTGATATATATACATATAGATTCACATAAAAAACAATTCTGTTTTAAAAGCATATATCCCAACAAATCCTTATCTTTTGAAAATATAAGACAAGTAAAAAGTGGAAGATAAATTACCGATTACAAGGAAAAGTCTGAACAACAAAAACAGTAAAATAAATAAGAGTGAACTTTCCTTGTTTCTAAGTAAGATATGTTCTCTATTCTCAGAGAGTTATCTCTAGGTGAGACAAAGATCCAGAAGATTTTAAGACTTGAATGACTTTATAATAATATTTTTAATTCTTATGCAACCTTTTTTGATTAAGGATTTGAAAATATTTATGAACAAATGGACTCAAATTTCTTATTACTCTTAAAAGATATTGGTAATATATATATATATTATCCAAGTTATGCTAATTCCAGTAAGAGGAGCTGAGCAGCTAAAAGATCTCAATATGCAATTTATATTTATGAGGTAAGGGCCTTCTTTATTACTGACTCTACAGCACTATGCTTCTTTTTCATATAGCTGAATTTTTACTTTAGATAGTATGGAATCATGTTTTAATTTAGAAATTAGTTTAGATACCAGTAAAGATGAGTAGCTGTGTAGTTTGAACAGTCACATAACCTCTTTGGGCCTTAGTTTTTTTCATCTTTAAAGCACATATGTATACAGGAGTGAGGACTGGGAAGAAGGGTAAGATACACAAGCTCAACATTTCTAAAACTCTACTCCAAGGAACACTGGCAGTGGTGTGCTGGAGCCAGAAGCTTGGAAGCCAGTTACATCATATTGACAGTTTGTTACTGGCTATGGCTGGGATTATTTACACTATGGAAATGGACAAGTGCTACAAACCAGGCCCCCTCCCTTTTCCAAGAGCTGGTTGTTAAGCATCTGCCAGAATTTCTGCAGTGTTTACAAATACTCTTTGAAAAAAAGGTTCACAAATAAATTTTGGAAGCAAAGGGTTAGACAAACTTAAACAGTTTCTTTCTCTCTTCATTCCTCCTTTCCTCCTTCTTTCCTTTCTTCTCTCTCTTACTCTGACAAGAAATGTGATTCTTAAGGACACCAACGAAGAGATATATAGCACTTCACATAAAACTTTATAGAAATGCTCGTCAGACATATCTCTTGATTTTTACAGTTATATTCCTCATTGGGACTGATCACATCTTTCCCTATGTCTCTTTCTTCACTTTCTCTGAGATCTATTTCATCATTTATTATACATGTAGCATGCAATATTTTTGTGCAAAACAATATTTTTGTATAAAATAATAAATACAAATATATTCAGAGAGTAAAATATAAACTCCCCCCCTTGTTTTTTTTCAACTGCAGATCTTCTCAGCCTTATTACATGCTAAAATGTGCACCACAAGCTCCCAGAAAAAACAGTTCAAATTTTATTTGAACACAGACATTGTTTCCTCAAACACCTATTAGCATGTTTAAGTACATGAATATTTTTTGGAAGGCGGTTTCAGAAATAATGGATGAGTGGATTTCTAAGAAACCCCTGAGTTGCAAAATTATATCAAGTGTATGATGCTAAAGATGGTAATTATTTCAGATAGAGGATGAACCACATGATGCACAGAGGTTCCATTTTTGGATATGTTTGTGAAATAAGAACAGATGATTCTGTTGATTTATTTGTAGGATGGAAATGATTTCTATTGTTTCTAAGTGTTGGAGTGCTTAGCTCTCACTTGATGATTATCTAGAGACATCATAGATGTGGAAGATTTTGTGAAATTTCAAGGGAATGCTGTTGCTGTAACCCAAAATATCCTAGAAATGAAGTCTGTAGTGGAAAATTAAATACACTAAGAACTAAATGTGTTTAAGGATATATCTATACACATTTACCGATAGATACGAGATAGGCTGACAGACAGATCAATTGATTAATCTATTAGTAAATATAAATATAGTTTTAAAGTTCCCAGAAGAAACTTTGGATCCACAAATTCTATTTAAAGCCTGGCTTTTACTTCTACTGATCCTGTTCACTAAATTTAAATTATTTCTGTGGTACATTTGCAGAACGTACTTTTGCAGTTTTTATGTCCACTGCTTCAGCTAGTGTTAAGAGATGTTATAAAACTACATTTTCTTCTTAAGAAAAATTTATCCAATTAACACCTTTGATTTGTTGTCAGAGATCTTTTAAAGATAAATTGTAAAGTGTGGTTATGAATACAGTTTACTTGCCTGTGAAATATGGTATAATTATTAAGTGCAATATGAATACCTGGTTCAGTACTTTACTTGTAATAGGCTCATACTACAGGTCTTGTTAGGTTGAATTAGTATATGGATTCTGATAACTGCTATTAAAATAAGGTGTAATGTTAAAAGACTAAAGTAAAGCAAAAGGCCAAGGGAGATGACAACATGGATTAAAGGAATTATTGAAGTCTTATTCTGGAACACACAGATAAATCTTAAAGATCGCTTCCTTTAAACTCACCCTGTATCTTATTGAAGTAAGCAATAAAAAACTCGGTCTGGTCTCAATGTGCTAAATGCTACTGCTGAAAGGGTGTTAGACTGAAGGAATCCAGTGGTAAGTTGTAAGTGACACATGCACAGAACTGTTAGCAATTAACCTTTTTCTCCCTCATGGAATTCACAAGGGACTGGGCCCACAGGAAGCTAGAGTTAGCTTTCTTCTCCTTTCAGTTAGGAGTAAATGCCTTTTACAGAAAATACTGCCTGCTGACCATATTAAAGATAAAGTTGAGAATAATTTACTGCAACCTCAGTATCCACAGGTTAGTTAAGTGTTGAAAGAAGTTGGCATGGATAGAGGCTGGGAAGAGTTACTCTTAAGAGCATAGGCACTGAATAACGTTGAAATCCAAGGCAAACTGAACAGGGCAAATGAGGATATTACAAACAGACTCCTGTCAAAAGCAAATATAAATGAGGGTGATTTTCCAATTATTTCTGAATATTTCTAAGTTACGGATTACAAATTCCTGCCGACTTTGAGGATAAATGTACATGAAATGCCAGTTTTATTGCAAAGGAGGAACTTTTTATTTTCTCTCCTTTTCCCAAAAAGAAATAGTCTCAGTTAACGGAACTGACTTCTATGAAAACAGAGTTGTTTTTAGGAAAAAAAGAATAAATGATGAAATTAGCTGAATATCTGTTATAGGCAATTAAAATTATTCTTTGAAAGCTTCATGCAATTTTGTGAGTTATTGTATACCTAGTGTCCAACATATATTAGGCAAACAATATATATTTACTGAGCAAATAATAAACAAATGAAGGCATGAATAATTTTTTTTTTAAAAATGTAGGTAGGTAGATAGGCCAGTGAGAAAACAGAAAAAATATATTGAAAGATAACTGGAAGTCTTTATACATATCCAATACAAGTCGGTGGCTTTAATTTTCTTTTGGCATTTTAATGTTACTCTTCTTTATAATAAACATATAGTTCCATCATGCTTTGCTAATACTTGTGATATTATTGTGTTTTTCCCTTTGTTTAAAAACTCTTATTTCCACCGCTAGTGATGACAGTCAACCGTAATGCCATGAATGCTGGAGGAATCTCTCTTCAGGGGCAGTGGATATCCCTAATTCACAGCAGGGCCAGGTTACTGTAGGAAGAACTCCCCTGAAGGGTCTGTAAGAACCATCCCCACCCTGACACACCTCCAATGATTGTCCAGTCAACTTCTGTCACTTCTTCAGATCCCACATCCTATTTGCAATCCTGTTTGCTCTTGTATCTGTGGTTTTAAAGTCCCTCTGCCTTGTGCTGTTTTCACAAGTGCTCATTCTACAGCAGGAGGAGGGCAAACCTGCTCTCAGCCTCCCTTTCCACCCACAGATCCTAAAACACCAACCTCAGTTAAAAACCTAGCCCTTCTTCTATCTTTGGAGGGATGGTCAGATTTTGTTCCCAGTTCCCTCAAGGGGATTTAACTAGCTCATCTCTAAGGTCATAATTAGCTCTAACAAACTATGAATTTTGATTTTTATGGTTCTAGGATTCTATGACCTTAAGTAATAACCACGCTATATAATTATATATTTCCATTTCAAAGACCTGGCCCATATGTGATTGACCAGGTGGATGGAAGGAATGGAAAAGCTGCAGGATACCCCTGAGAAGGTTGCTGTGGCCAGCAGCAGACATGGGCAGGTGACTTCTCCCCAAGGATCCTGCAGAAGGGATGCATGCAAATGCTGTCGCTCCCGGGGTGGGGATGTCAGGGCTTGTCTGCTACCTGGTCCAGCCCCTGAAAAGATTATGATGCCCCCTCTACCTAGTGTAGATTCTGAAGTGAAAATATTTCTTTGTCATAAAACTCAAAATTTATACAGATGTTAAAATGAAAATCATGACGGTTTATGTTTTGAAAATCATGAGGGTTTATTAAGGTTTCCTGATTGTAAAATTCCGGACAAGTTCATAGAAGTGAAAATTTTCTGACTACTACTGTATCACACATTTGGGTCTTTCTGTTTAAAAATTTCACATTGACTTTGAGCTTGTGTTTGAAATTTTATTTTTGTCAAATGCTAACTCTGTTGTTCTTTCAGTTATCCAGATATGGAGAACTATTAGTTTAAAACCATTCCCATGTGTACTCTACAGGTGCACATGTTAACCCCATGGATGTCTCTAGCTCTGTTTCTATTTTTGTAATTTGGTAGCATTCTCACTTGTTCTATGGCTTCACTGATTACTTCTATGTTGGTCATTCCAGAAAGCCCTCTCCAGGTCCACTCTAGATGACCTCCAAGATTTCATTTTTTCCTTGTGCTCAAACCACCAATTTCTTCAACATTCTCTCATCCATGTAACTCACAAACTTTGAGGTAATTTTTGACACCTTCCCTTCCTTTTATGCAGTCAGTCACTGATTCCTGTCTTTTCTACTTCTTTAAAACATTTGTCCATTTAGTAAGTTGTGACTGCCTGCATTTTATGCACTGGGCACCGTATTAGGAGCTGGGGATACAACTGGCTTTGCCTTCATAAAGCCTGCAGACAAGTAGGTTTGAAATATCACTTGAATCTTTCCCCTTCCATTCTGTTCCCTTAGTTCCTGTTTCTGTGGCCCTGGACTGATGCTGTGTTGCGCTAATGCTGATCTTTTAAATTCCAGTTTACATATGGGATTGACAGATTGATCTTCCTGAAACACAATGATGATCATGCTATTTATTTGCTCAAAAACCTTCAGTGGTTTCCCATTTCCTACTGTGAAGCAGCCTGTTACAGTGGGAGGATTCTGTGCCAAGAGTCTGCAGTCTGCTGTGGGTTTCAACCCTGGCTCTGCCTGAAATGCACTGTCTGACTTGGGATAAGTTTATGATCTTTGTTTTCTTATCAGTAAAGGGATAGGGGCTGGAGGGCTGGGTGTGTTGAATCCTAACTCCCCTTCTGCTTCAATTTCGTATTTATTGCTATTGTTTTATTTTTAGAGCCCTACCCCTCTTTAGACTTAGGGGGCTTCAAACTTTGATATATCTTCTAGGATCTGCATATAATATGGTTTGGCTGTGTTCCCACCCAAATCTCATCTCAAATTGTAATCCCCATAATCCCCATGTGTTGAGGGAAGGACGTGGTAGGAGGTGATTGAATCATGGGAGGTACTTTCCTCCATGCTGCTCTGGTGATAGTAAGTGCATTCTCAAAAGATTTGATGGTTTTATAAACAGCAGTTTTGCCTGGGCTTTTCTCTCTCTCCTGCCACCTTGCAAAGAAGGGTGCCTGCTTCTACTTCCTCAATGATTGTAAGTTTCCTGAGGCTTCTCCAGCCATGCAGAACGGTGAGTCAATTAAATTTCTTTCCTTTATAAATTACCCAGTCTCAGGAAAGTTCTTTAGAGCAGTGTGAAAACAGACTAATACAGCATAGGAGTTTTCTAAAGAAATTGAATAACATTTTTCTAAGGACTTCTGCTTTTTGCCATGAAGTTGGAAAAGCTCCTTGATTTATCCCCAGATGGAAAAGGTTTAATAATCCTCTGCTCTCTTCTTTCTTGGTATGAAAATAATTGTCAGGGCAGCCATTAGCTATTGCACATGCCTGACTTCCTGAAGTCAGTACAGGTATGTCAGAAGGGAGAATCAGGGCATCTGAGGCTGACACTATTGTTTCATTGATCTAAATGCTTACGATTTCAGACTTTGAACATAAGCTCATCTTCTTGTGCTGAATGAACATTAAGGCAGGTTGGAAAACAACTGCTCTCTCCCAGGTTAAGCTGTAGCCACTCATCTATGTAAGGGTGGTTTTCCTGAAGCACTCAGCTCAGGAACACTAGTAGTGATTCTTCCTTTTCCTAAGAGCTTGTAGTTCTTTCTATATTGCTCAGCATTTCAGTGACAGAAGTGACAAATTTGGCGTGGTTAGCCTTTGGAACATTGATATTTAAGAGTAGCCACTTCTATACATGAAGCAAATATGGTTGTGAATATCTTTGGATTTATATTAGAAAAAAATCATATGTTCCCAGAACAGACATATGCAAGCCTACTCATATTCCCCTCCGCCGCCTTTGAAGGTTCTACGACAAATTTGTTGTTGAGTTATAGTCATCACAGCCACATAAGTAACAGCAAGAAAAAATGATAGTCCATCATATATTATGATGATATTCCCGTGTTATTCGGGGTGATTATTACTGATTCTAGAAGTATATCATATTGACTACCAGCTCAAGTCTTACCCACTGCTGTGCCCCCTCTGTGACCTCCACAGCTACAGAGTCTCTGCCTGCTGGCTTCCTGGAGATCTTGTATGTGCAGAAAAGAGCATGATGGGGAGATAATGAGAAAGATTTCTCGATCTTATTATTACATTTGTAATTGTATACTTGAATTTCATGGAAACAACAGCAATTGGTAGTTTTATTTAGAGAGAAAACAATATGGTATAGAGAAAACAATATAGAGCCTGTTACATAGTTTACAGAGTTTTTTGATGATTTCCTTGTAAAATCGTGCCTTATAAAACCATGTCCAAATTATTTTGAAAATTTCTTAGCAGAATGTATTTAAGCTAGATTATTTTGATGGCTATGATGTATATGTGAATAAAATAATTCACAGGAATTTTATATTTGCCCTGTATTTTTCATTAGTCTGAAAAGTTAGACTATGCTTTTCTTCTTTTAATTCTAGGTATGTCTTACTCCTACATTTAGTTATTTTTCTCTCCAAATAAGGTATTATTACCCTTTCTTAGTTAATATTCATAAACCACTTAGAACACTGCCTGTTGCATGTTAAGTATTAAATAAAATCAGTAAATAGATGCAAAAATTACCTAAATTAATTAAAAATAAAATCCCAGCAACATTTTGGGGAAAAATTCCGATAACTTTGGCATAGTCAGTAGCTCACATGTGAAAGTAATTTTAGGATTTATCCCCAAATAAATGAGATTTAAACCAAATCTCATTTTTGATAAAAGTCAAAATTTATTTTTAAAGATAAATATGTAAATCTATTTTATACAAATTCTTACTCATGCTTATTGTAGAAACTGTCTACAAATATAGATGAAAACAAATTTCCACGACTCAATCGTCTTGATATTTTGTTGTCCTTTTATCTGAAATTTTTCCCTCTGTATATACATTCTATATATATGTAAACACTAAAAAAGAATGTGTGTGCATATTAAATTATATTTTAAAATACACATACATATGTATGCATATTTTGAATATATTTTTTAGTTGGATCGATTTTTTTCATTCACTAAACAAATCCCTCCAAAGCAGTTTAAATTGCCGTGCTGGTGACTATGTGGCTGACCCTGAGCTTGTGTTCTACTCTTGTTGTTTTGTCTGGTCTTTACAGCTCCTATGAGGTAGCTACTGCTGTGTCTACTTTACAGAAGAGTGTCTGAGGATTACTCTAGTTCTGTATGAACTAGAATTCGAATCCACTGCACTCTGAATCACTAGGCATTCATGCTAGATATCTCTGTGAATTAGAATGATTAATTTATTACATTTACAATATTTAAGACAACACCTTCATACAAAGGTGTATAAACCAGTCATCATGAGCCACACCCTATAGTCAACCCATTTTCAATACCTGGGCTTAACTTGCCGACTAAGATTTCCACAGCATGAAAATAAAAAGATCTGGGTTTTCATCCTGCTTCTAACTAACTGTATGACCTAACACAAGTTATTCGGCCTCTACTGGCTTTTCTTGAATGTAACATCCCTATTGGATTGGGCCATGAGCTATTTATTTGCCTACAATTTATCGAACACAATTGAAAATACAAGTTAGACCCTGGGATAACAAAAGAAATAAGATATAATCCCTCTCCTTAAGGAACTTCCCTTTTAGTAGAATAAAGACCACTGGGCTTCAGGGTGCTGTGTGCTTTGACAGAGGTGTGAACATGGTATTGATGAAGCTCTGAGGAAGGAGAGATGCCTCCTCTCACCACCTCCAGCTCTGAAACGCATGACTCTAAAAATGACTGAACTTTACACAGATGTATCTCTTCTCCATCCTTTGGAATGTAATCCATTTCAATGTGAAAAATATGTGTTTACTGAGGGCTTTAACATAAAGCCACATGAATAGTAGCTTAGCTCACTTAAACACTTCGTCAGAGAAAATTGCCATGGCAACTTAATGTTAGCCATTTAGCTTCTTTTAGGGGTAGAATTAAAGCTTTTATTAAGTTTGAGTTAGTGTATTATAAAGTAAGAAATGATTTGGGCTTTACAGAATTTATAAATTTATCATTCCTTTTCATTCCATTGAAAAATAAAGCCAAAGTACTATATAACAATTGAACTCACCGTATACAAAAGATTTGTGTTTTTTTCTTTGTAAGTAGTGTTGGAAAGTATTTAGAAAAATTATTTGAAATAGAAACTTTACATTTCATATTTCTTGGTAAAATATTTGTAAAGGGAAAATATTCAAATCTTATTTTGTTATAGTAGATTAACATGCATTTTCTAAGGAGAATATTTACATTAAATTATTTTCTTCACATGCTACCTCCTTCTATAAAGAGATCATATGTAACTTTGCTTTTTAGTTAAATTAAATTGTAAACCCTTCTCACTCGTGTTGGAAAAGATTTGCACATTGAGTTGCTAAATATCCATAACCTACTGACTTTGTGACATTTACATCCCAAGACGTTCCAAGTATCAGCTTGAGAATACTTTGATAAATAAGATGACCAAATTATCATTCATTTATTTAAGATAGAATGAAGTAGTAATATGGTTATCATAAAGATTGAGTAATTGAAAACGTTTGCATTCAATTTGAATTTAAGGAGGGATGTCTATGTCAGGAAGGAGGAGAGAAAAATGGGGTAGGCCATATGCTTAATTTGTGTTTCCTTGTGGGTGACTTTGTTCACAGGGTACCCAAAGTCCCCAATCCAATATGTCTCCATTCTTATCACTAATGAAGTAATATCCAAAGGCACCAGAACCCTGATCTTTTAGATCTTGTTCTAGTGCTCTTTCTATTATACCACCTTGTAAGGATTAGTGATTTTTTTGGGATGAGCTGGGGAACAGGCCCAAATGAACTCTACTTAGATCTTTAGTTCAAAAAAGAATAGTGAAAATAATGGTCTTATTATTAACTCAAAATGTCTGCCAGGAATCAAGCACCAGGTATTTTTAACCAGAAAGCCAAAAGAACAAAGTCAATGGTAACTAACTTTAAATGACCAGCTGGGTGCGGTGGCTCACGCCTATAATCCCAGCACTTTGGGAGGCTGAGGTGGGTGGATCACGAGGTCAAGAGATCGAGACCATCCTGGTCAACATGGTGGAACCCCATCTCTACTAAAAATACAAAAATTAGGTGGGCATGGTGGCACACGCCTGTAGTCCCAGCTGCTCGGGAGGCTGAGGTGGGAGAATTGCTTGAACTCAGGAGGTGGAGGTTGTGGTGAGCTGAGATGGTGCCATTGCACTCCAGCCTGGGTAACAAGAGTGAAACTCCATCTCAAAAAAAAAAAAAAAAAAAAAAAAAAAGTAAATGACACAGTCAGGTGCAGTGGCTTACACCTGTAATCTCAGCACTTTGGGAGGGTGAGTCCGGTGGATTACCTGAGGTCAGGAGTTCGAGACCAGCCTGGTCAACATGGTGAAACCCCATCTCTACTAAAAATACAAAATTTAGCCGGGCATGGTTGTGGGTATCTATAATCCCAGCTACTTGGGAGGCTGAGGCAGGAGAATTGCTTGAACCCAGTAAGTGGAGGTTGCAGTGAGCAGATCGTGCCACTGTACTCCAGCCTGGGTGACAAGAGTGAAACTCCATCTCAAAAAAAAAAAAAAAAAAAGTAAATGACACATAAATTGTAATTGTTATAAAATGCAGGAGAAAAATACAAAATTATCAACTCAGATTTCTAATTTAGTAGTCCTAAACTTCACAGCTGCCCTTTGAAAATTGAATCTGCACAGGTCACATCTCATTGATTAGATTTCATCCTGAGCTGCAAAATCCTTCAATGAACTTTAATGCATAACATCTTTCTGGGTCTATCTGGAAGAATATGCACACTACTTTGTGATTATGCAGAGATGAATACCATGAACTTATTATTCTTTGAGTGCCTTTTCCTCCAGGTGGCTGCATGTGTTTTTGGTTCTGATTTGTAGATGGAGGGGAATGTGGGTCACAGAAAGCTCCACAGGAAGAGGTAGTATATATAGAGATTAGAGAAGCCCCTCATCTCCTTTTCTGATAAAAATATTATTTGACAAACCATTAATTTTCTAGGTGTTTTAAAAGAATTAATAACCATTTTCAATCTTAGGTCTCTGATTTTGGAGATTTATCTCAGGGTTAGGCAAAGAAGATGATTACCCCTCAGCTGGGCTGTGCAATGGCTTAGTTTCCTGATTTCATTGTGGAGCTGGCCTCTTAATTTTCCCCAGCTGGGTCACCTTGGCTCAGAGGAGACTTCCTTGGTTAATGCCAGTCAGGATGCTGTTATTTTTGAACAATTAAAACACAATCCACACCTCCTTTAATCGATAAGCCTCAATGATTATAATGAAAGAACTTCCAATATTTTAAATCTAGAGTGGCTGTGAGCTGCTGGGTACCAGGAAGCCAAGGAAAGATGGGTGGATGGGTCACCTGACACAGGGCCTGGCAATAAAAGAAGAACTAAAGGGGGTGAGATAGGTGGAGATAAAGGTGAAAGCATGTTTATTACTTGGCAATCCATCATTTTAAGGAGGAGAGAGCCCCAAAGAATAGTGGAACTATGCGGATATGGTGAATTTGGCTGCTGAAGACACAAATGTTACTCCACAATAGTGTTGTCAGTTGACAACATCTATTTATTGAACACAGCACAGAGCACTGTACTAGGCATTATGCCAGGGCTTAAATTACACAGACACTCTCAGACTCACACCCCCTTTCTTCTTGTAACCTGGAGAGAAGGGAAACAGGGAAGAAATGTTTGCCTCCTCCCTTTCCTTACGGTTTATACTGTAGTGAATTACATATTCCAATGAGATGATTTTACATAATGACAGTCTTTCTCAACACTAATATCCTGTTAAGGAAAGATAACTCTTTCCTGAAGAGAATATTAATACAGTTTCATAAATGACAGTTATAACACAGAATGAAACGAGGATAAAATAACACTTTCGTTTATTCTTAGACAAGTTTTCCAAGTCGCTTCCTTACAAAAGTAAGGAAGTGGGTGTGAAGGATAAAAGCGGTTACTCACTGAGGAATCCTGAGTGGGCGGTTTAAGCTATGGCTGGGAAATGTCTCTCCCTCCTCATTCAATTAAGCACAGGTTTTGTTTTTTTTTTTTTTTTTTTTTTTTTGATAACTAGGTTCTCTGTGGGGATATGGAGCATCTCTTTGGAGTGCTAAGCTTTTTACTCACTTTCACCTAATATTAATTCAAGCAAATCAACACCTGACTCAGGGCAAATATGCTTTGATGCTGGAGCAGAACAAATGCAAAGATGTGAAGATGCTAGTGCAGAAGAGAAGGCTGGAAGGACCAGGACAGGAAGAAAGCACGAGAGAGGGTGCTGGGACTCCACCCACATCAGCCTTTCTACTCTAGACTGGCTGTAATTCCCACTTCTGCACACCTGGGATCCCAAAATCTTCCTTAAAGGTTGGGAGGTGTCTGTGTTATGATCTTATGTTGTTAGGGGCTAAATTGTGTGTTTTCTACAAATTTCATTGTTGAAGCTCTAACCCCCACGACCTCAGAAAGTGACTGTAGTTGGAAATAGTCTTTAAAGAGGTGATTAAGTTAAAATGAGACCATTAGCGTGGGCTCTAATCCAGTATGACTGGTGTTCTTTTAAGGAGGAGACAGACACAAAACATCAGTGCACACAGAGGAATGATCATGTAAGGACACAGCATAATAGTGGCCACCTGCAAGCCAAGGAGAAAGGCCCAGGAGAAACCAGCCCTGCCAACATCTTGATCTTAGACTTCCAGCCTCCAGAATTGTGAGAAAATAAATTTCTGTTGTTCAAGCTATCCAGCCTGTGATATTTTGTTTTGGAAGCCCTAATAAACAAATACATACATGATGAAGCCTTGGACAACAAAGGACTCTCATTTCTCTGGCATATTTGTAGAATTCATTCCAATTATATAGAGCTCCTACTCTGAGTGCTAGACACAGTGCAAAACACTTTCCCTGTGTTATCTCATTTAACCATTAAGATGAATCTTCCAAAACCCTTTGGAAATCAGACTTAACTAAGAAACTCAGTATTGTAGTGGAGCTACTTTAAAAAAGAAATGAAGGCTTTTTTCTTTATCTTATAATCTGTTATAGTCTGTTACATTTTATGATAATACTAATCTAAGGACTGATAACAATTTAACTTGCCAGAATCATTAAACCAAATAACATCTTTAATAGTGGCTGCTAGACAGGGGCAACTGTATATTTTAATGCCATATTTGGGGGGAAAAACAGAGTAGAAAATGAGAATTAATTGCTACAAATTACCTGGGAAGGGAAAATTGTCAAGTTGATATAAAAAATATTATTGACCCATGGATTTACAGCAATATAATAATTTGGTACCTGGTTTATTTCTTGAAGACGTAGCACATTTCTTGTTCTTTTCTCCTACTATATTATGTGTACATTGACATTTCAATAGTCAGGCAAAAAAGATGTATGCACCATCCTAGTCTTTGTTGTCTAATTAAAACTTTTTATGCATAGCAATTTGTTACCATTTTGCATTATCACCAGAGCTCATTTCTCATGGAAAAAAAATTAGCATCCGTTTAAAAAAATATTTCTTTAATCAACAGTTCTGATTGTCAGTAGTATCATTTTGTAGATAGTTTTTAGCTGACTAACAAATCTTTTATTTTATTGGCTGTCTCATTTTGCTCTCTTGCATATTTCACATTTATGGTCTATTCAGACATTCTCCTGTTTTGTTAAGTAGAAATCTGTGTGGTCTTTGATGTAAGACATAATTTATTTGACAAGGAAATATGAGTCTGTGCCCTGAATCCACATTTAACTGATGGATTGAGAAATTTTAAAATTGCAACAAGATAGACTCTCCTCCAGATTGCCATACTACTTGCATTTTGCTAATCTATTTGGGAGTGAATTTACATATTTGTGTCTATATATGAATATATCGAGAGTCACACAACCATGCAGCTACTCGTGCAATTTTTCTTCTTTGTTAATAGCAAATGCAGTCTCATTTTATTAGTCATTAATGGTTCCTGTAAAAAAGTTTTAAAGAATTTTTTTCTGAAATCAAATTCAAGATACTTATTATATTTTATCTTCATATAGTTATAGCAGATAAAGAGTGTCATAATGTCTTCAAATCTATGCTGCTCACTCCTCAACCTAGTAAATGGAAGTTCTGTTAGCATTTCAAGATTTATATATTTCATGCATTCTCTCAAGTCTATGTCCCAGTTCTGGTAATTGGAAACTTACTTGCAGCTCATTCCCTCTGCTCAAACTGCTTGTCAATTAACCTTTGCAAAATGAAAGTTTTAAAAAATATGACTTTCATATTTCAGTCATGTTCATTTTCAGTCATCAGAAAATGCAGAAATTGAATAACACTTTGGGGTCCACAGTGCTTTTTATATATCATTTAAGGTTTTAAACATCTCTTTGATGTTCAAATATGACTGACATTTATATTCAATCTATGAGATTAAGTGGTAAAATTACTTGTACTGGGCATGCCCCTGCTTTGTTTATAGGTGTGAACAAAATACTAAGCATTTTTCACAAATACGCACCATTTTCATTGATGTTTTTGACTGCTGTCTGTGACAAAGGAGGCCATACTAAGTAATGGGGAAGAAAACACGGGTCCTACTATGATATTAAAAATTTACATTTTGATGAAGTAAGTAGAATTGTTGACTATCCTAAACTGTTGATTATGTGAAGGGAAAAAGCTAACAACTTCTAAGAATAACAGGAGTGGAAAACAGGAAAGAAAACAAATGTTAAATGCCACAGATTGGCAAGTGCAATCATTGGTAGGCAGACAGTGGCTACTGAGTCTATTGTTTTTTGAGAGGTTGGGGCTACTGTCTCCTAGGATAGTAGCTAAGTAGAGGGGAAAGAGTTTCACCATTTAGTTCAGACAGGTTGACTAGAGCCTGTGAACTATTTTGCATGGTATCGTGGTTTTACAAAGATGAATTAGACCCCAATTTTCCCTACTTTAGCAGCCCCCCTCTACTTACCCCTGCTGAATTATTTCCCATCCTGGACTGCTTAATCATTTATTTGCACACCCATTTCTTCCTTGGAGTACATTTTGTTTTCCTAACCTGGCAGAGTGGAGAATACTTCACCATGAACATCACAACTCTAATATTCATCCCCGAGAGGGAGAATGGTAAGAACACAACCATCTCTCAGGGTTCTTGGGAACATCTCCAAGTAAAATTTTATGTTATTTACCTGCCTTCTGCCCTTTTAGATCTTTTACGTCTTCTTTCAAACAAAAGCTCTCATTCTTAGAGTGCCTTCTCTTCCTCTTAGAAAACCCACCGTATAATATTCAAACTCCATTTCATAACCACCCTTACCCTTAGGGAAAATTTTCAAACTTTGCCTAATCATCTCTTTGTCTTAAACCCAATTGACTCTTCAACCTGCCAGCAGAGAAATCATGTATCGCATACATGTGGTCTCTTACTCTCTTGCCTTTTTCATTTTTTGTTTTTCCTTTCTCATTCATCATTGAATACTAGCAGAATCAAAATCAAATGATAATTTCTGGCCAGGCATTGTGGCTGACACCTGTAATCCCAGCACTTTGGGAGGCTGAGGCAAGTGGATTACTTGAGCCCAGGAGTTCATGACCAGCCTGGGCAACATGGCAAAACTCTGTCTCTAAAAAAAAGAGAGAGAGAGAGAGAGAGAGAGAGAGAGAGAGAGAAAATAAAAAAATCCAATGATAATTTCTTACAGTGATTAATAAATTTTTATATGTGATTTTATGTAAAGTAATAGGGAATTGTAGAGTCTGATAGACATAGATTTGTCTCTGACTCTGGATACTATACTACTGTGTGACTTTGGAGAGCTCATATCACTTCATTGCCTCTCAATTTCCCCATCTGTCAAACCTAACTTTCAGAGTTAAGCAAACAGAAATAAAACATTTAGCATAAGCCTGACCCAAAACAGTATGTTCAATAAATGCTATCTTCTCAAAAGCAGTGTAGAACAGGTTAGTGGCGTAGACGCTGAAGCTAGACAGCCTGGGTTCATAGTTCCAACTCCACCAGCTGTGTGATGTGGCCAAGCTACCTAACTTCTTGATGTGATAACAATTTATTTCCTGGGGGTGGGGATTTTGTGAGGATTACATTAGTTAATATCTGTAAAACACTTAGCATAGGGCCTGGCATCTTGTAAGCATTATTTTGGTGTGACGTACCATTATTTTCTGCTTCTTTCTCCAAGATATGACCCTGATCTCATGAGCAAGATTAAGTGTAACCATTGTTTCCCAATGACTTGAAGCAAAGTTGAGCTGCAGACTTGGTGAAATATAGCCTTCTTTAGATGATTTTCCAAGCAATGCTCTGATGAGAGCACTTTAACTTTTCTCAAGAGAAAGAAAGCATAGAGGACACATTTTATCTGTTACGAGCTATGAATTAAAGAGATGGCAGTGTAGCGGGAAGAAAAGAGCTATCTTTCCCTCACTTATCACAAGGCTCATGGCTAAGCCTCTATAATAAAAGACAGATTAACAAGAGAGAAGCACACGAACGTAATTAATTTAAGTTTCATGTGACATGAAAGCCTTCAGAAATGAAGACCCAAAGAAACAGGGAAACCTGTGTATTTTTATGCTAAGTTAGATGAAGAAGTGGATAGTGGTACAGAAGCATGATTAGCTAAAGGCTGTATGATCTAATGGTAATAAACTAGGGGAACTTAGCAAGGCCTATTTGTTCAGATTCTTTTCTGTGTCCCTGTATCTTCATAGATAGGGACATTCTTTTCCTCCCTAAGGTATAGGGAGGGTATCTCTGAAATGACTGTTTTATGACCTACTTTGGAAGGTGAGATAATTTGTTGAGGGCCTACTTTAGGGAAGAAGGTGAGAGTGACCATCCTGCTTCTACTGTTTTCTCAGATGCCAAGGTGCCATATTTTGGGATTTTGTGTTTACATCACATTAGTGGCCTTTGCTAGGACACTGAATAGATTGGTTGGTTGTAGTTCACAATTGTTCTTATGCATATGGGAATCCAGGAAACCAAGCTGAGATTAAGGAAAGAAAAGCCCCTAAGAGTGAATCTTTGAATACAAAATTCTACATGTATCAGCATTCAAAAATGTGAAAGGAGAGTTTCTAATTATTTCAGCAGTGCAATAAGCCACAGGCAACCTGGTTTATTCATGTAGGCTGGAATTGACAGTCAAATGAAATCCCAGTGAAAACTCAGGAAAGAAATTCAAGATGAAGCTTGTTTTTCTACAAATCAAAGAGACACCATTTAAAAATGTAACAGTGGTTGGGCACAGAGGCTCACGCCTGTAATTCCAGCACTTTGGGAGGCTGAGGTGGGCAGATCACCTGAGGGCAGGAGTTTGAAACCAGCCTGATCAACCTGGCAAAGCCCTTTCTCTACTAAAGATAAAAAATTTAGCCGAGCATGGCAGCATGCATCTGTAATCCCAGCTACTTGGGAGGCTGAGGCAGGAGAAGCACTTAAACCTGGGAGGTGGAGGTTACAGTGAGCTGAGATCATGCCATTGCATTCCAGCCTGGGCAACAGAGTGAGACTCTGTCTTAAAAAAAAAAAAAAAAGTAGCAGTGATACATGTATTCAACTTGAAGAGAGTGAGATGAAGGTATGAGAATTTACCAGTCAACTTCTAGGCCTGGTGATGCATAAATTACACAGAACCTATGAACACGAATTAAAGATAAAAATAATGTATACGGCATTGAGCTTTTGGAATTCTAACTAGTTGTTCTCATTATATTTTGTCTGAGCATCAGTGTGATTAAAGCAATTGAATTTTCCTTTATAATTTCATCTTTTTATCCTTCATCAGTAACCTCTTATAACCTTTATTCATTGCTATAAACAAAGGCCATGGCTTGACTTCATAAAGCCACTACCTTTTTTCCTTGGTTTTATTTTAGAGCTAGTTTTGACCCATGATGAATTGCTGAATGGTTGATTTCCTCACACTCCTTTTTGCTAACCTTTCTTGACAGCTTCTGAATTGCTCTATGTAGTAATTTGCTCCATAATAATGGCTACTGTGAGATGTCTCCTATTTTGTTTATTTTTAACAAGGATTCTTAACACCCTCTGTAGGTAACAATATGCAATTAC
Source organism: Sapajus apella (assembly GCF_009761245.1). NCBI lineage: Eukaryota > Metazoa > Chordata > Mammalia > Primates > Cebidae > Sapajus > Sapajus apella. The sequence goes on along the minus strand of NW_022436968.1, from coordinate 19,463,871 downwards.
AGATATAAAGTGTTCCCTAGGGGATGGCTGCTCACAGATGCCATTAGGAATTTTGTAATGCAACTGTTAAATGTAATGAAAACAAAGAATCAGATTCTCCAAACATCCAGTTCAAATAAAATTTTAATTAAAAGTTATGAAGGCATTTTATTGATTAACAATTTTAGTAATTAAAGAGTGTGGTTGACATTTTTTTTTCCAGTTAGATTTGTTCTTCCTTTGAGATCTCTAATTGTTGTATGGTTTTACATTTATTGATAACTCTGTTTGATGAATGCAGATGCCACCTTTTACGGCCGTCGTTGACAGAGTAATCATATTGTGAGAAACACCAGGCTTATGTAGTAACAGCTGTTGCAGTTATCCATGCTGACATCCATTGGGGAAATGTGTTTGCTGCTATCATGGGTACACGATAAATGGAAGGTGCAATAAAGCACAAGCTAACATTTTGAATATCCTTACAACTCCGGGAACTTTATTGCATATTACAAGCACTTTGATCTCTGTCCAGTACTTAAGTCTTAATTATCAGACTAATTGCACAGACTATGTTCATTTTCAGTGGTAATCCTTTTGTGATTAGCTTCTGTGTTCAATAACTGACTTATCCTTTAATTAAAAGGACTATTAACCTTAAGGCTGCTGCTGTGTCTTGGGATTAACCCATACAGAGTTAATGTTTAATATCATTGTAAAAGCTTTTGCTGAAAGGTGTAGCATAAAAATGTGTAACGGGAAAGCCATGAAATGTATCTCACTTTTCTGATGTGCAGAAAAGCCCTGCTAAAGGTGAGAGTTTTAACAAATCCTCCTTGTAGATTAAATTTCCTAAGGGCCTACCTAACTGTACGGCCACTGGATTAACCCTTTGAACCCTATTCTCATTTACAGAAAGAGAGCGCTTACTTTAGGATAAGGCAGAGTTTTCTCTTGATTTTCAAAATCATTATATGTGTACGTGATCAGGGTGCTTAGCTGACGGGAGTCCAGAATAGAGAATTTCTTTTTCTTTCTTTCTTTTTACCCCTACAGCTGAAAGTTTTTTTGATATTGATTTCTTTGGAAAGGTTCACAGCAGCTTGAAAATAGACATAACAGTGGCACCTTTATCTATGTTCCAAGCAGCGTGTGGTCAAAGTGAGTGAAACAGTTCACAGGTAACTAGTAAAACGATTAAGGAGCAGATGCAGGGAGAGTCAGTACCAAAGTGTGGAGAGCTTGCCAAAAAGCCAGATGCAGCTGCTGAAAACACTCTATTTCTTCTTCACTTTGGCATCTGGGTTCTAAAATGAACATTTTTCCCCAGTGTGCCTGATGGCACAGGGTCTATTGCTGTGCAGGTCACTCAGGATGAAGGAGAAAAATGGTTTCTCCAATTCCTCCTTCTCTTGCTCATATCCCTGCCTCCCAGAGGTACAGGCCCTTCATTGATTTCTCACCCCTGGTGTCTTCACATGTAAAACGCATGCCTCTGGGACTGCTGCAGGGATGCCTCTATTCTAAAGCTCCTAGGTTAGCAGGTGACCCAGTAGATGCTGTTCTTTGTCCTCTTCCAAATTTTACTTCTTCTATTAGTAATGCAAAAGACTAGCTTGACAAGAATTTTCCTTCGATAGTACATGTTTTTTAGGAATTGGCAATAACATGAACTATTTACGGAATAATCAGTGCATTCTTTGCAGAAGGACTCTGGTGAAGTAGGCAGTGAGTTTCCGTCCTCTTGAAGCTTAGAGTCTAGCTAGCAGGATAGTAACTGCTTCCAACACACTACACTCACTGTTAGGGAGGGTAGCATAGCAAGCGGATTGATCATACCTGAATAGGTTGTTTTCTTCCTAGATTTAGAATTCACTGGTTATTTTGTTCTTAATAGTGAATAAAGAGTTTACATGTGATGAGTAGGGCTGGTATAATTTTATCAATGTTAGGGGGGAGAAAGTCTACCCAGGTGGTTTAGAGCATCGGCTCTGGAGCTAGATACCAATTCAATCCCAGCTCCATCAATTACCAGCTGTGTGACTATGGACAAGTTACTCCTTTATGGAATTTTGGATTCCTCAATTATAGAATGGGGATAATACTAGTGTTGCCGTAAAAAATGAATGAGATGGCATATGTGAAGCATTTAGCACAATATCTGAAGCATAATGTTTAATAAATGGTGGCTATTACTATCCAAATTTAACTTTCTATATCTTGATACACTGACTGGTAGCTATGAAATGAGTAGAAGTGTATTACATATAGTGATTGTGATGATAATAATTTCTTACAATATTGGCCTGCAGATACTCTATTGATCCTTACAGGAGTATCATGAAATAGGCTACTTGACTAATGAGGAAATTGAGGCTTGGGGTAGACATGTGGCTTACTCAGGTTCATATATTAGAAATGGGGGACTTAAGACTCAAACCAGTCTCCAAGCACTTGATTGCTAGAAATTCTATCAAAAGTAGAGAGAGCCATATGGTTCAGGAGGCTTCATTCTTTTTCAGGCTTTCTTGCTAACTCACAGCCCAATCACTTATCTCCTTTTCTCTCAAGGCATTAAACTTTTCCTAAATAGAGTAATTTAGGTGTATTTATTAATTATATATTGATTTTATAAAATCATAATAATTTCTTGTAATTAAAGGATGCATTTATATTTCTAAGATTCAAAAATCTATCCTGCTGCCAGTATGTATTTCAAAATATATTTCAAAAGAGCTTGCAAAGTGTATCTGCATTTAGTAGAGAAATTCTGGTTATGCATTTAACTCCTATAGCAAATCTACATTAATTACATGAGATTAATTTATATCAATTATAATTTATCAAAGCTCAAATTGTCTTGGAAGGAAGTGATACATGAAAAATTGTATTATTTGTAATACATGGTTACATATTATGTTGTATTAAAAACAGAGCTAGGATGCTGTAATCCATATTCATCTATTGTTAAGGAGCACATGTGAAGGCATTTTTAAATAAAAAAAGCTTAGTCCTTTTTATTTAAAAATTTGAACATCCCATTTGATCTAAAACATTCCTCTTCCCTTCATACGGACTAGCTTTGGGACTCGAATAGCTTGGACTAAGTGTGTTTTCAAACTGCACAGCATTTTTTCACAAAAGAAAAGTGGCTTAGCATAACACTGGGTAGAAATGAACATGTCTAAGACAACATTCTAAGCTAATTTTTTAGCCCTAACCATTTCGAGTTGGGAGTAGGAGGATGGAATATATTGACACACATATATAGGAAAATGGCTGGAAGTGTAAGAATATCTACAAGCTAAATATATGTGTCTACACTTTAATTTCTGCTTATTATCTTAAGTAAAGATGAAGATACTATGATATGTTTTAAAAATAAGATGCAGTTGCCACAATAAGCAGCCAACCTCTAACAGTACAGGACACAAACAGCCATGTTAGAGAAAACCCTGCCTAAAAATGGCTATATTTTAAAAGGCTGTATTCTATGTGTTGCCCAAAGGTTTTTTCCTTGTATGTGTATGTGTAGAGGGTAGTCTCTTTACTATCTTTCCTGGTGTTTGAATCACACATCTTATTTATGCGGTATGGTTGAGGAATTTTAACTCATTCAGATATAAACTGCTATCACAGAGCTCTGTACTCTAATCACTGCTGTCATGGACTCTTGATATTTCTTACATAGGAGCTGCCTTGATAATGGCTCCCTCTGATTCTCAACTTTCTCAGTCACTTGTATTATAATTAGTAAAGTGATCTCATTTTTGTTATTAAAACTTAGTCCTTTTTATTTAAAAATTTTAATATCTCACTTGATCTAAAACATTCCTCTTCCCTCCATACAGACTGACCCTGGGACTTGAACAGCTTGGAGTGATTGTGTGTGTGTGTTGCACGGTTAGCTCTGTCACACACCACTTTGTCCCCTTCTTGCTCTTATTCCTCTGGTGTAGGGGCAAGGAGGAACAAGAGAAGAAAATCATGTCCTTGTAACTCCAGTGCTTAAGGTGTCTTTGTCAGTTGTAGTTGCTGTTTCCATCCAACCCATCTGACCCCTTTCCGATCACTGTTGCTCCTTCTCTGTGATGGATCAACTGTCCAAATGCTGGTCTCTTGTGTGGGTGTTAGGGGGTGTTTTGATGAGTTCTTCTGAGGGCTGAAAGTTTCCTTTACCTGAATAGTCCCCTGTAAGAGTCTGAGAGCTCCCGGAGGCTTGGTTTTGCTTTCTCCCTCAGCCCTTGTCCCAGACTGTCCCCTCAGAGGATGGCCCTCCTTTATCCTTTCAGCAGACAGCCAAAGTCCTTGAGAACATCCGGAATTACTGACTGGCAACCTCATGATGTTCCAAGCCTGTTCTGATATTTCCCTGCCTCTAAACATGGAATCGTCTATCTTCCAAGTAGTTCTGATTCTTCCTAATAAAGAACAGTATTGGAGATTAAAGTCTGAGTACTCTGGGATGTTCCAAGTTGGTTCTGATTTTTCCCTGCCTGAAAACTTAAGAATTGAGCAAAGGTGCTGCTGTTTCTCTCAAAAAATCTTTAGTGGTAGAACTGGAAAAATGTTTCTTTTTAAAGGAACACACTCAAACTTATTTATAAACGTTGTTTTAATATAAACAATTTCATTTTCCCTATTACATCCTTACTTTACATGTTAACCTTTAAACTGAACTGTAATTCTGTCTTTTCAAAAAAAATTCTTACAGTCTCAACACTCATCATTTTGTAATCACTTTATTGATACACAGGAGGATATGCTAAAACATTTTATAAGAGGGAATAATATAGTAACATGTAAATACGTAACAAATATATAATGTATACAAAATATAGAAATATATAATAAATATTTCATGTTAAAACTACTTATTTGTGGATTTCAGCAGAAAATAGCCAGATAATGGAGAGGTCTAATGAACTTCCTTGATCCTTAAATAAAGGTTTCTTATTGCTACAGACACAAATAATTAAGAATTTTCATTGTAAGTTCTTTTATTTTTGTTGGCTGCTGATGGACAGACCAAAGGTCTAATTCTCATCTTTTCATTCCTCTTTTGGCATTAACAAGACACCACAAATAGAAGAATTTCAAATGGCCATAGCCACAGTTGGCCTTTGGCAAGGTTTAGATAGCATTGCATCTTAATGACTACCGCCTAATAGTGGGGGAGCCTACTTATTTCTATGCTTCTAAAATGTTTTTTAGTTTGTACATTTCTATTGCCATTATCTTTCTTTGGACACTTGTTACCTCTACCTCAATTATTGCAATTGTTTTCCCCTTCAAATGTGACAATTTTCTTTTTGACTGTGGCTAGTTAAAATTTACCCATCCGTTTAGGGGTTTTATGAAATTTAAACAATTATATTCATTTCCAGGATTTCTAAATCTTTTTTAAAACATCCCTGCACTTGATTAATTGCTGCCTGCTTTGTTTTACAACCTACTCTTGTTTTAAAACATATCTGAGGATCTCACAAATGTTCTTTTAAAATTACTCTATTGTTTCAATTTCCAAAATAAAAGTAAATTCATTTGTGCCTTGAGTTGGCTGACTGTCTTTCATTGGGTGAATTTTTTTTTATGTGCTTTGTAACTCTCGTTTGCAAACTCATTTTGAGTGGAAATTTGATTTTTTTTGTGTGTTTGTTCTCTTCCTGAGCTCAGCCTTTCTTTTAGTGATTTTGTAGCTGTCTTCTGCAGACTTCAGCCCATAACCAGATCATATGTTATGTGATCAACTTAGAGCTGTTACCCCGAGGGGATGTTGCCTATTCATCCCAGAACCTCAACTTTTTTTCCTGGGATGCACAGCCCCTTTCAATCTCTGATTCCCTTCCCCTTGTGGGAAATGTTCAGTCTTCATTCCCCCCTCCATGAATTTAATTCCCCTTCTATTCTCATTGTCAAGATCTTTATCTTGATTTTGAGTGTAACTCTGTCTTTTAAATATTTTCTCTTCTTATTTTTATCTCTTTCTAGCTATACATTTCGAGGACATAGCGGTAGTGGTTGTGAGGTGGAGCTGAGGAGTGTTTGGTGTGAGCTACTCCATCCTCTTGACCAGAAATCTCTACACTTAAATTCATAATTGGTATTCTTACCTCTATTTCATTCTCCATTTTCATTTATACTTTATGCTACTGCAAGACTCAAATTCTTAAGGCATCAATTTTGATCTCTATATTACACTTATTAAAAACCTTAAATGATTCCCCACTGGTTATTAAGAAAAATGCTCTAGTGTATTGTAATTACATATAATATTGACTGTTGTTTTAAGATTACAGAATTATTTCTAAACTTCATAATTTTAAAAATTATAATAACTCACAGACCTACTTTTTTCAACTTAAGAGCCAGGCACTTCACCCAAAATAGTTGTTAGTAAATATCAAAGAAAGACAAATATATATATATGTATGTATGTATATAATTGCACTTTAGCTTCTGGGGTACATGTGCAGAATAATATATATGCATATATATATATATATAATTGCACTTTAGGTTCTGGGGTACATGTGCAGAACAAGAATGTGCAGGATTGTTGCATAGGTACATACATGGCAATGTGGTTTGCTGCCTCCATCCCTCCCATCACCTGTATCTGGCATTTCTCCCATGTTATCCCTCCCCAACCTCCCTACCCCCACTGTCCCTCCACTCTTCCCCCACAACAGACCCCAGTGTGTGATGCTCCCCTACCTATGTCCATGTGTTCTCATTGTTCAACACCTGCCTGTGAGAGAGAACATGCGGTGTTTGATTTTCTGTTGTTGTGTCAGTTTACTAAGAATGATGGTTTCCAGATTCATCCATGTCCCTACAAGGACACGAACTCATCATTTTTTATGGCTGCATAGTATTCCACGGTGTATATGTGCCACATTTTCCTTGTCCAGTCTATCATCAATGGGCCTTTGGGTTGGTTCCAGGTCTTTGCGATTGTAAACAGTGCTGCAATGAACATACATGTGCATGTGTCTTTATAACAGCAATTAACAATCCTTTGGATATATACCCAGTGATGGGATTGCTGGGTCAAATGGAATTTCTATTTCTAGGTCCTTGAGGAATTGCCACCCTGTCTTTCACAATGGTTGAACTAATTTAAACTCTGACTAACAGTGTAACAGTGTTCCTATTTCTCCACATCCTTTCCAGCATCTGTTGTCTCCAGATTTTTTAATGATTGCCGTTCTAACTGGTGTGAGATGGTATCTCAATGTAGTTTTGATTTACATTTCTCTAATGACCAGTGATGATGAGCATTTTTTCATATGTTTGTTGGCCTCATATATGTCTTCTTTTGAAAAGTGTCTGTTCATGTCTTTCATCAACTTTTGAATGGGTTTGTTTGCTTTTTTCTTGCAAATCTCTTTTAGTTCTTTGTAGATTCTGGATATTATCTGTCAGATGGGTAGATTGCAAAAATTTTTTCCCATTCTCTTGGTTGCCAGTTTACTCTAATGATTGTTTCTTTTGCTGTACAGAAGCTCTGGAGTTTAATTAGATCCCATTTGTCTATTTTGGCTTTTGTTGCCAATGCTTTTAGTGTTTAGTCATGAAGTCCTTGCTTATGCCTATGTCCTGAATGGTTTTGCCTAGGTTTTCTTCTAGGGCTTTTATGGTGTTAGGTCTTATGTTTAAATCTTTAATCCATCTGGAGTTGATTTTAGTGTAATGTGTCAGGAAGGGGCTCAGTTTCTGCTTTCTGCACAGGGCCAGTCAGTTTTCCCAACACCATTTATTAAACAGGGAATCCTTCTCCCATTGCTTGTTTTTGTCAGGTTTGTCAAAGATCAGATGGTTGTAGATGTGTGGCATTCCCTCCGAGGCCTCTGTTCTGTTCCATTGGTCTATATCTCTGTTTTGGTACTAGTATCATGCTGTTTTGATTACCGTAGCCTTGTAGTATAGTTTGAAGTCAGGTAGTGTGATGCCTCAAGCTTTGTTCTTTTTGCTTAGGATTGTCTTGGCTCTACAAGCTCTCTTTTGGTTCCATATGAAGTTTAAGGAGTTTTTTCCAGTTCTGTGAAGAAGGTCATAAGTAAGTTGATGGGGATAGCATTGAATCTATAAATTACTTTGGGCAGTATGGCCATTTTCACAATATGGATTCTTCCTAACCATGAGTATGGAATGTTTTTCCATCTGTTTGTGTCCTCTCTTATTTCCTTGAGCAGTGGCTTGTAGTTTTCCTTGAAGAGGTCCTTTATCTCCTTTGTTAGTTGTATTCCTAGGTATTTTATTCTCTTTTTAGCAACTGTGAATGGCAGTTCATTCTTGTTTTGGCTCTCTTTAAGTGTGTTATTGGTGTATAGAAATGCTTGTGATTTCTGCACATTGATTTTGTATCCTGAGACTTTGCTGAAGTTGCTTATCAGTTTCAGGAGATTTTGGACTGAGACAATGGGGTCTTCTAAATATACAATCATGTCGTCTGCAAATAGAGACAATTTGACTTCCTCCTTTCCTAATTGAATACCCTTTATTTTTTTTTCTTGCCTGATTGCTCTGGATAGACCTATATTGAATAGGAGTGGTGACAGTGGACATCTTTGTCTAGTGTCAGATTTCAAAGGGAATGCTTCCAATTTTTGCCCATTCAGTATGATATTGGCTGTGGGTCTGTCGTAAATAGTTTTTATTATTTTGAGATATGTTTCATGGATACCTAGTTTATTGAGAGTTTTTAGTATAAAGACCTGTTGAATTTTGTCAAAGGCCTTCTCTGCATCTGTTGAGATAATCATGTGGTTTTTGTCTTTGTTCTGTTTATGTGGTGGATTATGTTTATAGACTTGCATATGTTGAACCAGCCTTCCAACCCTGGAATGGGGCCTGCTTGATCATGATGGATAAGCTTTTTGACGTGCTGTTGCAATGAGTTTGCCAGTATTTTATTGAGATTTTTGCATTTATGTTCATCATGGATATTGGCCTGAAGTTTTCTTTTCTCGTTGAGTCTCTGCTGGGTTTTGGTATCAGGATGATGTTGGTCTCATAAAATGATTTGGGAAGGAGTTCCTCTTTTTTTATCGTTTGGAATAAGGTCAGAAGGAGTAGTGCCAGCTCCTCTTTGTATGTCTGGTAGGATTTGGCTGTGAACCCATCTGGACCTGGGCTTTTTTTGGTTGGTAGGCTATGAATTGCTGCCTCAACTTTAGCCCTTGTTATTGGTCTATTCAGGGTTTCAACTTCCTCGTGGTTTAGGCTTGGGAGGGTGCAAGTGTCCAGGAATTTATCCAATCTTCCAGGCTTACTGGTTTATGTGCATAGAGTTGTTTTAGTAATCTCTGATGGTAGTTTGTATTTCTATGGAATTGGTGGTGATATCCCCTTTATCATTTTTCATTGCATCTATTTGACTCCTCTCTTTTCTTTTTTGTTAATCTGGCTAGAAGTCTGTCTATTTTCTTGATCTTTCCCAAAAACCAGCTCCTGGGCCAGGTGCAGTGGCTCATGCCTGTAATCCCAGCACTTTGGGAGGCCGAGGTGGGTGGATCATGAGGTCAAGAGATCAAGATGATCCTGGCCAACATGGTGAAACCTTATCTCTACTAAAAAATACAAAAAGTAGTAGGTGGTGCATGCCTGTAGTCAGAGCTACTTGGGAGGCTGAGGCAGGAGAATTGCTTGAAACTGGGAGGTGGAGGTTGCAGTGAGCTGAGATCACGCCACTGCACTCCAGCCTAGCAACAGAGCAAGAATCTGTCTCAAAACAAAAACAAAAACAAAAATAAAAACTAAAACAAAATCCCAGCTCATGGATTTATTGATTTTTTGAAGGGTTTTTTATGTCTCATCTCCTTCAGTTCTGATCTTAGTTATTTCTTGTCTTCTGTTATCCTTTGAGTTTTTTTTTTTTTTTTTTTTTGATCTTACTCCTATAGCTCTTTCAATTTTGAGGATAGGGTGTTGATTTTAGATCTTTCCTTGCTTCTCATGTGGGCATTTATTGCTATAAAATTTCCTCTAGACACTGCTTTAAATGTGTCCCAGAGATTCTGGTACGTTGTATCTTCATTCTCATTGGTTTCAAAGAACATCTTTATTTCTGCCTTCATTTCATTGTTTATCCAGTCAACATTCAAGAGCCAGTTGTTCAGTTTCCATGAAGCTGTGCAGTCCTGAGTTAGTTTCTTAATCCTAAACTCTAATTTGATTGCACTATGGTCTGAGAGACTGTTTGTTGTAATTTCTGTTCTTTTGCGTTTGCTAAGGAGTGATTTACTGCCAATTATGTGGTCAATTTTAGAGTAGGTGTGATGTGGTGCTGAGAAGAATATATATTCTGTGGATTTGGGGTGGAGATTCTGTAGATGTCTATTAGGTGCACTTGGTCCAGATCTGAGCTCAGGTCCTGGATATCCTTGTTAATTTTCTGTTTTGTTGATATGTGTAATAATGACAGTGGAGTGTTGAAATCTCCCACTATTATTGTGTGGGAGTCTAAGTATCTTTGTAGGTCATTAAGAACTTCCTTTATGTATTTGGGTGCTACTGTATTGGGTGTATATAATTTAGGATTGTTAGCTTTTCTTGTTGCATTGATCCTTTTACAATTATGTAGTGCCCTTTTTTGTCTCTTTTGATCTTATTGGTTTAAAGTCTATTTTATCAGAAACTAGGATTGCAACTCCTACTTTTTTTTTGCTGTCCATTTACTTGGTAAATCTTCCTGCATCCCTTTATTTTGAGCCTATGTGTGTTCTTGCATGTGAGATGAGTTTCCTGGATACAGCACACCGATGGGTTTTGACTTTTTATCCAGTTTACCAGTCTGTGTCTTTTGATTGGGGCATTTAGCCCATTTACATTTAAGGTTAATATTGTTATGTGTGAATTTGATCCTGCCATTTTGATGCTAGCTGGTTGTTTTGCCTGTTAGTTGATGCAGTTTCTTCATTGTGTTGATGTTCTTTACCACTTGGTACGTTTTTGGAGTGGCTGACACTGGTTGTTCCTTTCTATGTTTAATGCTTCTTTCAGGAGCTCTTGTAAGGCAGGCCTGGTGGTGACAAAATCTGTCAGTAATTGCTTGTTCATAAAGGATTTTATTTCTCCTTCACTTATGAAGCTTAGTTTGGCTGGATTTGAAATTCTAGGTTGAAAAATCTTTTCTTCAAGGATGTTGAATATTGGCCCCCACTCTCTTCTGGCTTGGAGGGTTTCTGCCAAGAGATCCACTGTGAGTCTGATGGGCTTCCCTTTGTGGGTAACCCGACCTTACTTTCTGGCTGCCGTTAGCATTTTTTCCTTCATTTCAATCCCGGTGAATCTGACGATTATGTGCCTTGGGGTTGCTCTTCCTGAGGAATATCTTTGTAGTGTTCTCTGTATTTCTTGGACTTGAATATTGGCCTGCCTTGCTAGGTTGGGGAAGTTTTCCTGGATAATATCCTGAAAAGTGTTTTCCAGCTTGGATTCATTCTTTATGTCACATTCAGGTACACATATCAAATGTAGATTAGGTCTTTTCACATAATCCCATATTTCTTGGAGGCTTTGTTCATTTATTTTCACTCTTTTTTTCTGTAATCTTGCCTTCTCGTTTTATTTCATTGAGTTGATGTTCAATTTCTGATATCCGTTCTTCTGCTTGGTTGATTTGGCTATTGAAACTTGTGTATGCTTCATGAAGTTCTCATGTTGTGTTTTCCAGCTCCATCAGGTCATTTATATTGTTCTCTAAGCTGTTTATGCTCATTAGCATTTCATCAAACCTTTTTTCAAGATTCTTAGTTTCTTTGCATTGGGTTAGAACATGTCCTTTTACCTCAGAGAAGATTGTTATTACCTACCTTCTGACGCCTGTTTCTGTCAATTCATCAGACTCATTCTCCATTCAGCTTTGTTCCCTTGCTGGTGAGGAGTTGTGATCCCTTGGAGGAGGAGAGACATTCTGGTTTTGGGTGTTTTCATCCTTTTTGTACTGGTTTCTTCCTATCTTTGTGGATTTATCTACCTGTGGTCTTTGTAGTTGGTGACTTTCTGATGGGGTCTCTGAGTGGATGTCCCTTTTGTTGATGTTGAAGTTATTTCTTTCTGTGCTTTAGCTTTCCTTCCAACAGTCAGGCCCCTCTGCTGTAGGACTGCTGGAAGTCCATTCCAGACCCTGCTTGCCTGGGGATCAGCTGTGGTTGCTGCAGAACATTAAGGGTTGCCGTCAGTTTCTTCTTCTGTTATCTTCATCCCACAAGGATACCTGCCAGATGTCGGCCTGAGCTCTCCTTTATGAGGCGTCTGTTTGGATATATGGAGATTGGGGAGCTGCTTGATGAGATAGTTTGTCCCTTATGGGAGCTCAAGTGCTAAGCTGTGAGCTCCATTGTTCCATTCAGAGCTGCTGGACAGGTATGTTTAAGTCTGCTGCAGTGAAACTGATAACTGCCTTTTTTCCCAGATACTCTGTTCAGGGAAGATGGGGCTTTATTTATAAGTTCCTGATGTGTTGCTGCCTTTTTTCAGAGATGCCCTGCTCAGCAAGGAGGTTGCCTAGTCATAGTCTGCCAGCAGAGGCATTGCTGAGCTACAGTGGGCTCTGCCAGCTGCTATGTGAACTTCTTTGCGGTTTTCTTTACAGAGGTAGAGTTAGAACTGTCTCTGTAATGGCAGTCTGCCTCAGTAATGGTGGCCTGCTTCTGTAATGGCAGACTGCCTTGGTAATGGTGGATGCCCTTACCCCCACAGAGCTGGACCATCCTGGGTCTAGCTGTGCTTGCTGCAAAACTCTCAGTCCAGAGCGTTTCAGATTGCTGGTCTTTGTTGGGGTGGGAACTGCTGAGCCAGATCACCTGGCTCCCTGTTTCAGCCCTCTTTTTTTCAGTTGAACGGGTGGCTCTGTCTCCCAGGTGTTCCATGCACCAGTTGAAACAGCCACCCAAATTTTTGTGAGTTTTTGTGTGGAGACCCACTGTGCTGGCTGAAACAGCCATGTGGAAACTCATGGTTCCTTTCAGCCTGGGAGTCTCCTGGTCTGTAGGCAGTAATAACTCATTTGGAAATGCGGTGATCCCTTACCCTCTGTGTTGTTTTTTCTGGAAACTGCATTCCAGAGCTGTTCCTATTCGGCCATCTTGGATCCTACCAAGTTTTTTTTTCTGTTTCTTTTTTTTTTTTTTTTTTTTAATTTTTTGCTGGTATACTTTACAATGAGCTCTGATTATATTTTCCACCTTAATATTTAGAACTCTACAGAAATATAATTGTTATCTACCCACTGCTAATTTGGCAATTCTTTTGATTTATTTTCTAGTGTTTATAATGGATAATATTGATTGTTTTATATTTTCTTGGCCACATGTAAAGGTAAGACTTAGGGATACTCTCTATGTTAATGGATCAAATTAAAGTTAATGGTTTAAATGAGATTAGACTCCTGAATTTGACATCACTTATATGTTGCTCTATCTCAGGACTTATGCACTTTGTGGTAATCAGGAAAAACATAGTGATTTACCTAGGAGGCCACTTGGGTTTGCTTGATGTCAAAGGGATGTCCTGAACAGCTGTGTGACTATGCCCTGCACAGAGTGTTTGAATGGAGTCATTGCAATCCAGGATGTGATTCTCACCTTTTCAGGCTTGCAGACTTGATTTTGCCAGTATACTCAGAGTTCTTCCTACTTAGGGGAATTAATGTACTTGAAGGAAGCCATAGGCAGCTTGGTAAGCACATCAGTGTTGAAAGTAGACAGATGATATGAACATGAATCTTAGTTCTGCCACTTACTATGCCTCTCTGAGCCTCAATTTTGTCATCTCCATGATGGTAATAGGTGAGAGTTTTTACCTTTTAGGGTTGTTGTAAAGCCTAGAGATAATATATGCAAGTAAAGCATCTGGTATCCAGGCTGCGTCTTTGCTTTATGTGGCTCTTCCTTCCCATGACCCAAATTCCATATAACTTACTGAAAGGAAGATCCAGAACCTACCTTCTCATTGGCTCAGGGCTATGTTCTAGGTTTTGTCTTTTATCCTCTTTTCCTGTCTAGACTCCCTGTATTCTGCCTCCTTTACTTCATACCTGATTCTCTCTCTCTGCCTAACATCTATAGATGACTATTTATTAGATATTCTCCCTGGATTTTCATTTGCTATGTTCCTAAGATCTCCTCTCATCACCTTCCAAAACCATTTCCATGAACACAGTCCTTGGATAAGGGATGTCTCACTCCTATGTCTGAGCTTGGGAGTATTCACTCCCAACCTATGCCTAGGACCCTAATTATGTGGCATAGCAATACACATTTACCAATGGTGGGAGGTCTAAACATTTCCAGAAGGTTGTGAACCCACTCTAGATGTCCCTGGAGGTTTCCCCAACACTATTCTGTCTTGTACCATTTCAGCCTCCTTAGAAGACTGCTTTTCCCTGGCTAGCTCCTTAAATGTTCCCCCAGAGTTCTGCTCTTTGCCTTGCTCTTTCTTTACACACATCCCGGAAAACACTCACTCACTTCTCATGACTCTAGCAGTATGTGCTATCAGTTTCCACGTCTGTGTCTCCAGCTCCTACCTTTCTCCTGAATTCTAGGTCCAGATATCTAACTGATTACTGAACCTTTCCACCTAAAAGTCCCACTAGCATCTTAACCTCAATAATGTCTAAGCATATCTCACTTACCCATCTCAAACCACCTTATTGCTGCATATACTTAGTTATCTAAGTCAGAAACATGGACTGATTCTTGGCTTTCCTCTCTGTTTAACTCCTCCTCCTATCAGAATCTGACCAGTCACCATGGTTTTTTATACAGCATGCCCTGTTACACCAACATAGTTCAATGTCTAGTGTTCATCACTGAGTGTCTAACAAACTTCCAGAGAGAAAGATTTGTGCATAATATTTATTATTGTATTCATAAATACAAATTGGAAATATTATGACCATATCAATTACATATGTTGCTTTAAAGACCTAAGGTACCTGTTTTTCCACAAGACTTTGATTACTACCGTGATTACTGGAACGTCTCGCAAGAAGGACCCTTAATCAAGGAGACTTATGACCAAATTTTTGATGATCTTGGTTAGAAGTCCAAAAAAAAAAAAAAAAAAAAGAAAGCACAAGAAATGGGAATAATGAATTGACACCAAAATCTCATGTTAGGCAATAACTTCAATCCTCTTTCCCTCTGAATATTTTATTAGTAGAGACAACATGTAAAGAAGCTGTTATTGGCTTGAATTTCTGCCTCTTGTATTCCTCAAAGCAAATGAGCAGCGAAGTAGACAAGATACCATAATTCCCAAAGTCAAGATAAGAGGAAGAGGCAAGAAATCCAAATAATTTACAAACTAGATAAGACTCTGCATGTTCCAGTGAAAGAGAAATCCAGGCTTGAGGCGGATCAGTCTTTGTGCTTTCGTTTTGCTTAGTACTTCTCCCACTAAGTGGCACAGTGATGATTGAGTTTCTGTTCTATGGTTCGAAGATTTAAACTGCTCATCTGTAGTGGTTTTCCCTGTGACTGTATTTTGGTCATTTGTACAATGAAGAGAAATGCTGTCCCAAAAACTTATACCCTTGTCATAATGTCAGGAGCCTTAGGCAAGATGAGAAAAGGTCAGTCAGAAAAGGAAATAGCATCTATTATTGGACAAGGGCCAGCCGTGTCAATTGGAAAATTGAATAAGACATTGCCATGGTGCCAAATCCTTCCCTTGGCTAATCTCATGTGAAGACATTGATTTCAAGTGCATGGGAATGAAGTGCAAAATGCAACCATTTAGAGCTGCTTTATCCATCATTATCTCAGACTTCATGATGAGGCTTATAAGCTTGATGTAGGCATTAAACCAGTCCCTATCATTTCACTTCTACCACTTTCCTTGATTTCTTACTGGTTTAGTCCAATAATCTGGGTAGGAGATCTCTTAATGTACCTGCTCTGTTAAGCAACAACCTGGTGTGAATGCCTCTAGATTTACTGATTTCCCCACTCCTTAAAAATAAAATGATAAATACTACATTTGAGACTTGTCTTTATTTAGTATTTTGTTTGTTTATATTCTGGCAGAATATTCACATACAGGGCCCCACAATGAGGAAGAAACTGCTGTATTGCATTTTGAATGCATGGTATTGATTGCCAGAGAATCAGTTAAATTGCAGTATGAATAATGATTGGCACTGGCCTTAACCCTTTTGGCTAAAATTGCTTATTTGTCATCCTGGCTCATGGAAGAGATAAACAATTGCTTGCTGATGATCTAACGGATCAACTGTGAGTATCATTTGGCATGCCAGATGAGAGCTAATTTAATGAGCTTCAGTTCCTGCCAATTACCTGGGAACAAATCTCTCCATAAGCTATTCTGTACATCATCAAAATGTTTAACCAAATTCTCACTTGTGGCAGGTAAGATGATTGGGTGTTTGATTAGTCAACATGCTGTCAATATTATCTCCTGTGCATTTGTCCTGTCTACTTATCCAATCACCTTCATTCTTTAACAATGACAAATTATAATATGTAGCCATCCAATTCTGTATTTTAAATTACTGTTTAGTATGTATACTAACTGTAAAACAGAAACAGCCTATGTGAGTAGGTTTGTGAATTGCAGATCAGGTTATTTGTGTGGTGTGTGATCTTGTCAGCTGGCTGGAATAGGAAAAAGTAACTCTATTCATGCACGGTTTGAATGCCTATCAAGAAACTCTCTAGCCAGAGCAGGAAATATAAACGAGCATGTGAATGGCTTCATGTGAAAAGGGGGAATCTTTGGGAATGAGGTCTGTGAACTAGCATTAATTGGGCAAAGGAAAGAGATGGACAATGGCAGGATGCAGTGTGAAGAAAGGCAAGGACCAGGGCCAGGGGATGGCAGAGGAGGCACATGGATCATCCGAGGGAGAAAAGAGAGGAGCAAAGGCCTGGATCACCCAGGACATCTGAAGACTCCCTGGCTGAGGGAGCTTCATAAATCCTCAGCTTCACCATTTTCACTTTTCCCTCTGCCTGGATTTCTGTGAGTTTCAGAAATTGCACTTCTGCAGCATCCCTTCCTGGCTCTATCTTTCTGTCTCTGGCTCTTGCCTTTGAATACATTGTCTGCTCCAGTCCCACTGTCACATTAATGTGAACATGAAGCCCAGTGTGTTGACAATTAATCCCCATGTACAAAGCATTTTGTGATGTCAGCAAGTTTACTTCCTGCTGTCCACCTTGCTATTGCCACAACTCTTCCTTCTTCCTCTCTCATCCTTCTTTTCTCATGAGCAACCCATCCCTCCTCTGTTTCCAGAACAGTCCTGGAGGTCAGCGGAAGGGAAGCTCAGCAGCTTTTGCCCCAAGAAAGCTTATTAGGGAGTTTGCGACATAGGCACCTCTCTCCCCGAAGAGGAGTTCAGGGTGACTGCTAAGAGAACATTTTCACCATGTTTTACATTCTCCCATGAGAAAATATATTTCCATTCTTGCTAATTTACTGCACAAACCATCTAAGGCACATGGAAGAAGAGAGAACCTGAGCTGTTTTTACCCACAACACCTCTGACACCAAATGTGTGGGGGTTTTCCACAACCCAGCTATTCTCTAATTCTCTGATGACATCAATGAGGTGTCATAATTTAAGTCAATTATGTATGAACTACCTGGAATTAGAGAAGTCTCTGCAAGTTTAAGGACTTAGTCCCACAAGACTGCCCCTCACTTCAGATGCCAATCTCAAGTCCAGGGATTCCAATACTTCTCACCAACTGGCTATAAACTGGGGGTTCCCATGACTACCTCCTCAGGTTTAACACTTTTATAGGCTGGCTCATAGAACTCAGGAAAGCACTTTCCTTCCTATGACCAGTTATTATAAATGATACAATTCAGAAACAGTGAAATGGAAGGGATGCATAGGGCAAGGTTAGGAGGAGGAGGGTGGGAAGTTGGAGCTTCCACGCCCCCTCCAGGCACATAGCTCTCCCAGTACCTTGATGTGCTTGTCAACCTGAAGCCTATCCAGATCCCAAATATATTAAAAAAAATAAAGGTATCGTTATATTGTCACTATTGATTAAATTGCTGACAGTTGGTGATTAACTCAACCTTCAGCCCCTCTTCCCCCACTTGACGTCAGGTGGTGGGCTGAAAGTTCCAATCTTCTAGTTATGCCTAGGTCTTTCTAGTGACCAGTCCTCATCCTGAAGCCATCCAGGGGCCTGAGCCACCAGGCATCACACTGGAGAGCATACAAAAGACACGTATCACTTCAGAGAGTCCAAGCATTTTATGAGCATACAAAAGACACTCATCACTTTGGCAAGACCAAGCATTTTAGCAGCTGGGTGCCAGGAACTAGAGACAAAGTCCAAATATCTATTTCCCATTGAACCACAGAACTAAAGATTTATTTGTGGCATCTGTGTCTCAATATATTTTTTTATTCTAAGGGACTGGGCAGGAATTCTTAAAGTCTGAGGCCTTTTTGGGGGTGTTCCTTCCTGGATCTGCTCATCGCCTAGGTAGTTGGAGAGGGTTTCACCTTCTTGTCACTGACTTGGTGCCACATACTGGACCTCTTCCATTCCTACATGCAGGCAGTGGGTTTCCTTCATCAGCAGAAGTCCTTCGCAGTCCACAGAGGGCTGGGGCAGTATCACTGGTTGCTGCACAGTGATATTGGGGGCTAGAACTTCTACCATACATGCTTTGCCTTCAACACAAATTAAGGTTTTCACATCACAGTCCTGGGAAGTCCTGTGTGCTTCTGCTTCTATTGAATGCCTGGCCCCTGCTAGGTCCCATAACATCTCAGGTAGGTGTGGGCTGGCCTTGTACTGAAGGTACATCAATGGGTTTTGTCTCCACGGCCCCTGCTGTGTTCTATGGTGTAGTCTTAACCAGATATGTATAATGTAGTTACTTCTTTCTCCTGAGGCCTTGCTTTTTTGACAGTTTGACCACAGGAGGCTGAAACCTCTGCAAATCAGAACCTGGGTCTCTAATTTCAGTTTTGATGTTCTGATTTGTTCCCCAAGAACAGCTGATAACCTTGATGCTCTTCCTCCTTCCAAATTAGTTTCCTGATAAGTGAGAATTCAGTGGCCTCTTGAATTCAGCAGTCTGTGCTTCCCCAGTAATGGTTCACAGTATTGCTCCTGTAGCAATTTGCTATAACTGGGTCTAATTCTTCAAATTGCGACCATAGCTTTGTGCCACTATAAAAGGCTTTCCCTCTCTTTTCCATTGTTGTGATCAGAAAGTTGACAAGTAAGTCCCAACACCTCTCACATTATAGAAAGCTTAGTCCACACAGCAAGACTTCAGTCCTAGTAACAGGAGGTACATTGCTGGTTGCCATCATTTCTTAATTCCTACCTTGTTTTTTTCCCCCCAGCTTTCTGTTAATCTGCATGACTACTCCACTGTCAAGGTTTGCCACATGTAACCTTTCCTTCTTTTTCAGGAGAGTGGTGTAACGCCTGAGGTGCTATTGTTTGTGAAATTAAATTCAAATAAATCCATAGCAGTAGAAAACACTGCTTACTATTTGTAATTAGCAGCCAACATTCAAGAAAGGGCAATATCAAGGGAAGAGGGATGCTTACGTGTACTCCCAATGTGCTACACATCTCAAAAGAGGGCTGCTCAATGAATGTATAAATCTTAGATATTGACCAGGATTAGGAAACCATGATTCTTGCTCACGAAGCACTGTGCAAGTGTCCCGCTTTCCCTCTGCAGCCTCAGGCAATCTACTCCACCTTCTGCAAACTCTTCAATTCAACTTAATTCTTTTCAACAAACCAGTTGAAAAGCTACCTAGGTGAGAACCACTGGGTTAAGTGTAAGAATATAGAGTTGAACATTTTATGAGGTCAGCATCATTCCTGATACCAAAACCTGGCAGAGATACAACAAAAAACAGAAACTTAGGCTCGGCTGGGTGGCTCATGCCTATAGCCCCAGCACTTTGGGCAATAGAGGTGGGCAGATCACTTGAGGTTAGGAGTTTGAGACCACCCTGGCCAACAGCCATCTCTACTAAAAATACAAAAATTAGCTGGGCATGGTGGTACATGCCTGTAGTCCCAGCTACTCAGGAGGCTGAGACAGGAGAATCTCTTGAACCCACAGGGAAGAGGTTGGAGTGAGCCAAGATTGCGCCGCTGCTCTCCAGCCTGGGTGACAGGGAAAGACTGTCTCAAAAAAAGAAGGAAAAAAAAAAAAAGAAAACAGAAAACTTCAGGCCAATATCCCTGATGGACATTGATGCAAAAATTCTCAATGAAGTACTGGCAGACCGAATCTAGCAGTACATCAAAAAGCTTATCCACCATCATCAAGTTGGCTTTACTCCTGGTATGCAAGGCTTGTTCAACATACGCAAATCTATAAACATAATCCGTCACATAAACAGAACTAAACACAAAAACCACATGATTATTTCAATAGACGCAGAAAAAGCCTTCAATAAAATTCAACATCACTTGATATTAAAAACTCTCAATAAACTAGGTATTTATGGAAGATACTTGAAAATAATAAGAGCCCTTTATGACAAATCCACAGCCAATGTCCTACTGAATGGACAAAAGCTGGAAGCATTCCCCTTGAAAACTGGCACAAGACAAGGATGCCCTCTCTCACCACTCCCATTCAACATAGTATTGAAACTTCTGGCCAGAGGCATTGGGCAAGAGAAAGAAAAGCATATTCAAAAGGGAAAGGAGGAAGTCAAACTGTCTCTGTTTGCAGATGACATGGTCTTATATCTAGAAAACCCCATTGTGTCAGCCCCAAAACTTCTTAAGCTGATAAGCAACTTCAGCAGTCTCAGGATACAAAATCAGTGTGCGAAAATCAAAAGCATTCCTATACACCAACGATAGGCAAGCAAGCAGAGAGCCAGATCATGAATGAACTCCCATTCACAATCGCAACAAAGAGAATAAGCTAGAAATACAGCTCAAGAAAATCAGAGAAGACACAGACAAATGGACACAAACACTCCATGCTTGTGGATAGGACAAATCAATATTGTGAAAATGACCATATTGCCCAAAGTAATTTAAAGATTTAATGCTTTTCCCGCTAAACTACCATTGACATTCTTCACAGAATTAGAAAAACCTACTTTAAAATTTATATGGAGCCAAAAAAGAGCTCATATTGCAAAGACAATCCTAAGCAATAAAAACAAAGCTGGAGGCATAATGCTACCCAACTTCAAACGATACTACAGGCTACAGTAAACAAAACAGCATGGTACTGGTACCAGAACAGACACAAAGACCAATGGAACAGAATAGAGAACTCAGAAATAAGACTGCACATCTACAACCATCTGATCAACAAACCTGACAAAAAATAAGCAATGGGGAAAGGATTTCTTATTTAATAAATGGTGTTGGGAAAAGTGGCTAGCCATATGCAGAAAATTGAAACTAAACCACACCCTTACACCTTATACAAAAATTAACTCAAAATAGATTAAATACTTAAATGTAAAACATAAAACTATAAAAACCCTAGAAGAAAATCTAGGCAATACCATTCAGGACATAAGCATGGGCAAAGATTTCATGGTGAAAATGTCAAAAGTAATTGCAACAAAAGCAAAAATTGACAAATGGGATCTAATTAAACTAAAGAGCTTTTGCACAGCAAAATAAACTGTCATCAGAGTGAATAGACAACCTATAGAATAAGACAAAAATATTTTCAATCTATTCATCTGACAAAGGTCTAATATGCAGAATCTACAGGGAATTTGAACAAATTTACAAGAAAAAAACAAACCCATTTAAAAGTGGGCAAAGGACATGAACAGACACTTGTCAAAAGAAGACATTAATGTGGCCAAAAACATATGAAAAAAAGTTCAACATCACTGATCCTTAGAGAAATGCAAAACAAAATGGCAATCAGATACTGTCTCACACCAATCAGAATGGCAATTATTACAAAGTCAAGAAACAGCAGATGCTGGTGAGGCTGTGAAGAAATAGGAACACTTTTACACTGTTGGTGGGAGTGTAAATTAGTTTAACCATTTTGGAAGACAATGTGGTGATTCTTCAAAGACCTAGAACCAGAAATACTATTTGACCCAGCAATCCCATTACTGGGTATATACCCAAAGAAATATAAATCATTCTATCATAAAGGTATGTGCATGCATATGTTCACTGCAGCACTATGAGTAATAGCAAAGGCATGGAATTGACCCAAATACCCATCAATGATAGACTGGATAAAGAAAATGTGGTACATGTACACCATGGAATACTATGCAGGCATTAAAAGGAATTAGATCATATCCTTTGCAGGGACATGGTTGGAGCTCGAAACCGTTATCCTCAGGAGAATAATGCAGAACAGAAAACTTATAACTGCATGTTCTTACTTATAAGTGGGAGCTGCATGATGAGAACACAGGGACATATGGTGGGAGAAGAACACACACTGAAGCTTGTCAGTGGAGTGAAGGGAGGGAAAGCATCAGGATGAATAGCTAATGCATGTGGGGCTTAACACCTTAGTGATGGGTTGATAGGTGCAGCAAACCACCATGGCACATATTTACCTGTGTAACAAACCTGCACATCCTGCACATGTATCCTAGAACTTAAAATAAAATAAAATAAAAATTTAAAAAAAGAATATAGAGTTGAATAAAATATCACTGTGTCCTTGACATATTCACAATCTGGTGGCTCCCCCTCTTCCTGGCTATGTGAGCTTAGGGAAATTATTTAATCTCTCCTTCGCCACAGAGAAGTATAGTAATAATACCTACCTTGTAGGAGTGTCATGAAGGCTAAATGGTTTAGTAACTATAAAGTACATAAAAGTGTGTTTGCCACACAGAAAGCATTTAATATATGTTATCTATTGTATTTACTCAGGCAGACACCAGAGTAATTAAATCTGGTTGCCATTTTACCCATCCTTCTAGCTCCCCTCACACCTCATTCTAGCTCTGCCAAAGTTCTCTGACTCTTCATGTGCTAGTGATCAAAGTGACTGACGCTTTTGGGTAGAAGGCTGCACACTGGCTGGAGTGGACTTGAAATTATGGAGGAGGTTATGTGAAAGCTCAGGCTACTAATTCATTTTCTGCACTCTTTGTTTAGAGTAGGGTTAGTACAGTGTCACAGGGGTTCAAAATGACAGTATTCAGTGGGCAATGCACTTCCCTGTGGCATTTCCAAATCAAAGCCCTAAGTTGGCCATCAACATACTGTTCCTGGGAAACTACGTATTTGGAAATATTCTTTTGGAATTTCTGCCCTAGCACCTTCTCAAGTGTTCTTTACTCTCAGTATCCCCATGCCTAGGATCTACCTTATAATTAAATTGCCTTTGGACAAGGTTTTTTCATAAATCACCAAATCACACTCTCTTGGACAGGATCCAAGTGAGACCTGTTTCTTATTGAGGTCAGCTCTACTGTTTTAGAAGAGATCAATTATTTTATTGTTATTTCATAACCAAGCCAAACCCACCCCCAAAACCTTTTACCTCTAAGTATGTGTAACTCTGGCACTGAAAATGTAGACATCAGCCTGAAATGTTTGGATTATAGTTTCTGATTGTACAGTCAGACTCTGAATTGTTCCCAGCACATGGAGAGACAGTGCCAGGCACTGTCTCCTCCTGTCCTGCAGGAACACATCTAGAAGCACACCTAGCCGCAGGTCTTCCAAAATGGGCACATTTTCCATTTCTGTTGAGAAGCAGTGGTTCATAAATATGGTGAGAAGCACAGAATGAAAAGGTTAAACCAGTACATTTTGGCTGGATGAGGTTTAATTAGGAGATGATTTGCGAGGACTATTATGTGTGTGCTAAATTTACTGACCTTTCCCCCATCCTGTATAGAATGAAGTGCTGTGCTCTGTGCTCATTATGTTTAAATGTTTTCTTTTCTCTGTATCATCACCTCATTCATTTTATTTGGTCATTTTAAAATGCACTAATTTGGAGCAATAGGCTTCATTGATTCTTGGGAATAGAACATTCAGTAGGCAAAGCTAGGTAGGCCTTGGGAAAACAATATGGTCACGGGGGCCCTTTGGCACTAAGATGGACCCCTGGTCATATTGGCAAGGATCCTGACAAATACCCCCCCACTTCCCTGTGGGCAGCAGGCATGTCTAAAGGCCCTATGAACAAGTTTTAAAGCCAAGTTTAAGTACTGACTTGCCAATGCTTGTTTATTTAGGGACAATGATCTATTTTGCTGGTTAAGAAGAATCCTTTCCCATCTATTCTGTTTTCTTTGTCAGCCTTTGGACCAATTGCTGCTCTGTGGCAACAGTCCTAAGGGCAGGCAGGAAGGAATATTTTAAGGTGAGGGCTGGACATTCTAGAAGTGCCTAACTCTGCTTTGTGTGAGCATCTGACCACAGGATTCTCCAAAATGCAGAAGGCCTTCCTGCCTCAGAGCCCCGTAGGTCACCCAGATGGCAAGAAAAAACAGAGGAAGAGGTTGGGTATGAGGATGTGGAGCCTAAGCTAAAAGGACAGATTGGCTGGGCAATTCTGCTGCTTCTAGGCTGAGGTTGTCTGCAGAAGAAAAGGGTGTGGAAGCAGAGGCTCCTCTTCAGCTTCTATGTGCTCTTGGGTCCCAAGCTGCAGAGTTGAAGACAATGAGAGGATCTAGAAAAGGGTAGTAGAAGGCCCAAAGCATAGATGGACCATTTCCTCCTGAGGTCTCATGTTTAACCACAGCTCTTTTTCTTACAATCTTGCTGCTTCTCAGTCTTTATAATGTAATGATTTGAAAAATAAAGTTTGAACTAAAATATAGAAGGAACAGAGCTCTTTTCACTGTTGGACAACTTTTCCTCCATTTGGTTCTGGCTAGAAATTCTGTTAAAAGATATGAGGGAGTGAGAGAAGATACAAATAAAATCTTAAAATAATTTGTGGTTTTGTGTTTAATTTATCTCTGTCCCCCTATCTAGTCTATCTTAAGCAAGCAAAGCGTGATTTAAAAAGATATAATTTTAAGAATTTAAAAAACTTGTAAAAGAATTCATCATGTTCTAAAACACACTACCTTGGTGTGTTATAAATATGAACTAGTTATCAAGGATGCAATTTACATGCAACTTCTCAAGGGTATGTCTAATTGTGGGAAGTGAGCTACCTCAAGGTGTAAGGGTTGGCCACGCTGAATGCTTGCTCAAGCCTTTGACACAGTAGATGTTTGATAGATACTGAGTCCATAATCAGGATGTTCTCACTCATTGGACTGCTTTGAGTTGTTGAATTTTAAATTGCCACTTGCTAGCAAGGCAAAGTTGAAGGTGAGTGCAAGTCCCAGGACCAGCAGGAGCTAGATGAGCTTTGATGGAACTAAGAAAGATGGTGTTTCCAGGGCTTTGACATTTCATTCTCTTGTTATATAGCAGCTATAAAAAAGTCGCTAGCATTTTTCTGTCTTCCTCACTGATACATACCACCAATGGGAGAAATGAGGTCCCAGTCTCATGGCTAATTTGGTAGCTTAACTGGTGAAAGAAGGTATGAGATACCCAGGGCAGTAGGACTCATGTCAGCAGGTTCACCCAAGCAGAATTTCCTGTGGAGGTGATTGAAATGGGGAACTGTTTCATGTGAAGGTCCCTCTCCTGAAAATACCCAGTGTGAATGATTACTGAAGGCCATTCCTAAAGTTGTTTCTAAAATGTGCACTGCAGAAAATGAAAGAAAATGACAGATGCTAATGTTTGAATATTATGAAGCTCGATGTTGTACACATCAGGACATTTCACATTTACCTTAATGAGTCACCCAGGTGTTCACTGACCAGTTGCTTTCTTAAACTTAGAGACTGAATTTTTTTTCTTATGCAGTGGTCTGCTCTGTAAGTGGCTTTTTAAAAATATGTGGGATATTATGGAACTGAAAATATTACTGATGCAGATTTTATTCCCAGACCATTGAGTCTATTTAGATATGTCACACTCATAAAAGCTCATGTTTATTGAAGAAGGTTATTAAATTTACCGTAAGGTTTCATAAGGACCCTTTTAGGTGAAAAATGCAGGTAGAATGATTTGAGTGGATGCTTTATAAACCTTTTACGAGCCCCCCAAAATTCTAAATGCAAATGTCTTACATAGAAAGTAAAAGCAATTTGTTTTTCTCATTAGGCACCAGGCAGTCAGCTAACGTGAAGATGACAGATTTGGAGATCTATGAAATCAAAGCCTGCTTTTTTAAACTAAGGACTCCTACCTGCTCATATTCTCTATCAAAATGAACATTCATTCCAAGGTTAGGTACAGATATATAAATGTCTGCCTGGTTTGGAAATGGTTCCATTTGAACCCTTGATGTATTATTGAGAGGATTGCAATACATTTAGTTTAAAACACACACACATACATACACATGCACGCATGCAATGTTACAGATTATGGTCCGTAATTAAAGATATTCATCACTATGTTCATTCAAACTAGGACAATAAGAGTATCTCACACTGCTTCTCTTTATTACTATGCAAGACCAGAGCTTATATTTCTTGATTTGGAATGGTGCCAGAGAGTCATTTCAATATTTGAGCTATATGCATTGTTATTAATCATGATGATCATGCACTTTTCAATATTCATGATGCTTTGCAAAATTTTTATTAGCTGTTTCTTCTAACCGTTGAAATCAGGTCAAAGAAAATACTTGCTACTTTCTTGCAGGTGAAGAAGCAGAGGCACAGAGATATGTGATGACTTCTGTCCCATATTATGGATTATTGGCATAGCTGGGATCAAAGTCCACAATCTCATATTTTTACCCTCTGACCCTGAGGCTCTTCCTACAAATTCTCAGTTTTGAGAATAAATTTTTATATTAGAAGTTTCAGATATATTTGGGAAACTAAAAAATATCATTAAGTAATACAGCATTGGGCATATAATAGGTTTTCAATAAATATTGGCTAAAGAAAAATATTAGTTGGAAATTTAAAGCATAAGATAAAAATAATGCTTTGTTTGTGTCAAAGTAACATAGTTTGAGTTAATTTGTGGGAATTGGAATAGGACACCAGTTAGTGGGTAAGACGGATATATTGTGTGTTTCGGAGTAAGTGATAACTCACTGCAGGACCATAACAAGAGTATATGCCTCCAAGAGCTTTTCAGAAAACATGTGATTTTCTAAATGTAAACTAGCGGACCAAAGAAATAGTGAAGATTTATTTCCCATCTGCTGGCCTAAATATATTTCTTTCTTCATAAAAATGTTTATAAAATAAACTCAGTTAAAATTGTAAAGCAAATATACTATAATTAAAATATCTACAAGCCCCAAAGAACCATGACCATCAGTTTTAATATTATCAAGACAGATTGTATCCCAGGAACTTAGCTGTTCTCTGTCTCTGGAGGAGATTTAACAATGTAATGTCGTATAGCTTGTGACCACTGACAAGAAAATCCTATCCCTCAGTGTCTAAGTGTTTCACTACAATATTGCTCTTAAAATATCTGGATCTGGTGTCTTGGTAAATTCTAACGTAGGTGGCTTAAATGTAGTTATTTCAATCTTCGCTCAAAAGTTTTATAAAACATTCTAAATGTTCTTTCTTCAAAGTTATGTCATGCAGTTATATCACTGTTCAAAGGAAACATGTATTCCATAGGGAAATACTGAACACGGTGGTGCACAGAACAGTGTCGATCATTGCTTCCTTCTGTACTGGCCAGATAAGCTGGACACTGCTCATGTAGTACAAGGAAGGTAGGACAGACATTTGTCTCTGGTTTTAGATGTTCTATTAGATCATTCAACATGGAGCTCACTTTTTCAGACTTTTTGGATTTTGAATAATTTAGTAAAATGAGACAAATATTCACTTTGTTTTTAAAGCAGTTATTATAGGAAGTCCTGAGAGTCAGAATTCTAAGATTACCATAAACTGTGTTTATAAAATGAAAATGTTTTCTAGGCAGACTTTATTGTTTGGACACAAGTCTTACCCTTTGCTCTGTCTGAATCATCTATGGCAATCAAATAAGCAGTGGAGGAAGGACTCCGGACTAAACAACACAGCCTTGTGATGCCTGAAGGTGTTGCATGTCCAGGGCATTTGAGATTGGCCTGCATTTATGGGGAAATACTATGTAATATCCACATGATGAATTTGAGGACTCAATAAATGGTTATTGGACATATTGTGGGAGAGACACAGTGCTGAATCTACTAAGACTCCAGAATAGAGTCCTCATGGACATTAGGAGTCTTCTGTATTTTCATCCATTAAATTTGTTTACCTGAGTTTGGGATGGCTTAAACCTAAAACCCTGAAGTGGAGAGCCCATTCTGATGATTTGGCAGCTTGCCAAGAGCCACACTGAAATAGGGAAGCAGGGGTCACCCATAAAACAGGTATAACAGCACTCTGTTTATCATGTTCAGTAAAGTGTTGGGCAAAAGAATGTATCTAGGCTTGTGTGACAGCAGAGTCTACTTGTCCCTGTCACCATATCACCTGCTTTGCCAGCAATACATTTCCAATGACTGAGCACATTATTCACAGTGAATGGGATTAGAATGTTTTCCAGAATATTTAATGCCCTCTTAGCTTGTGAATGGTTTCCTTAGGCAAATACTGATTTCAAAACACCTTTCTTAAAAATATAGTTCTTTAAGACATGATCAAATTAAATGTGTGCTGCAGCTTTTCTTTTGCCTGTGTTTAACCACTGTACCTATATGCTCAAAAAGAAACAAAATCACGTCAAATACACACACACACACACCACGAAACTAAACTTCCCAAATAGAATGACTTACAAAATCTATTCATAGGCCATATTGATGTGAAGTAGTTTGAGTCACACACTCTCACAAAGACTTGCAGCAATTTGGAAATTTGGAATCACCACTGAGGGGAAGCTTCCTAACTCCTCCTTCCTCCCATGGACTATTTGCATAGTTGTAAGTAACATCATAGAATCAGCTATATACTTACACTACATATGCTCTTCTAGTTTCCAAAATCTATACATCTCAGGAGGAGTTCTTTGTTATTATAATTATAGCATTGTACAAATCAAATGAAGAACAATAGCAACAACAACAATAATGATAGCTGATATACAATGATAGGCACTGCATGATAATGGTTCTAAGGGCTTTTATGTATTCACTCATTTAATACAATTAACTATGAAGTAGATACCATTTTTAGTCCCATTTTATACATGAGGAAACTGATATGCAGAGTGGTTTATTAACTGTCCAAGGTCACGTAACTAGTAAGTAAGAGAGCTGCGTTATGGAGCCTGGCAGAGTGTCTGACCTCAGAGCTTGCATTCTTAACTACCAGACCATGCCCTTTTGGTAAAGTCGTTCAATTGCTTTACTATTTGCTTATGTTTTACTAATCCAGTAGTTGACAATGAGAAAACATCTAAATGCATGCATTGTTTCTTTTGGGCTCAATCTTTCTTGCTTAAAAATTTCCCTTCTGAATAAGGTAAGAAATTAAACCTGTACATGTAAGAAATTAAAACTATGCAAAAGAATACAACGGAAAGTAAGTCTCTCACCCACTTCTGTTATTCTCTATTCCCCTAGTCAGAGGCAAATCCTGTCCCCAGTTGCTTGTGTATCCTTCTGGACATATTCTACAGAGTATATACAAGCTTATCTTTCAAATAACTTTTTACAAGAATGGTTGAATTTTCAAAAACTGTTTTGAACACAGACTATCAAATCAGTGACACTAAATGTGTCCTGGAAAGCCAAGCTAGTCTGACATTTAGATAATTATATCAGTGGGGTATAGTGGCTAGCACACCTTAAGCTTATGCTGTCCCCAGCTATGGGAAGTACAGCCAAGAAGGTTATAAATGTGACATGTTTATTCTACTGGGGCCCAGGTAGACACTGTGTTCATAGCCCTTGGTCATTTGCTACTTGCAGCCTGGCCAAGTAGCACCAGTAGAACCTGCTTCAAAGACAGTCTGTTGTAGAAGAAACACACACATTATTCCAGTGGGGACACCAAATTCCAGTTAAGATGAGGATGTGTCTACATGTACAAATCAATTAAAAAATATGGGATTTAAAAATCAACTCTGGGGAAAAAGTGTATTCTTATTGATCTAGGAAATTCACTTTCAGAAATTTATCCAAAGAGTCAGCTACATGGATATTCATGACAACCATTTGGGAACAAACCTAAATAATCAACAATAAAAACTTGGTGAAATACATTATGCTATATATTAATGGCTATATGTAGCCATTAAGAAGATGACAAGGAATATTAACTGATATAGAAAGGTATTTGCTAGATATGGCTTAGTGGAAAGAGCAGTATATAGAGAAAAGGTATATGCAAAACCATTATTTATTATATATGGAAAGTGTCATAAGAGAGAACCTGGCTGAAAGCTAGCAGAATGACTTACAACAAATATTAAGCCTTGTTTCTAGGGAGAAACAATAGCTTTTGGAAATTCTTAACTGCTTATTTAAAATCTAAAAAATTTAACAGTGAATGATTTTTGTTTGTATGGAAAAAAAACCTTTTTAATATGTAAGAATAAGTAATTACAACCAATTGCAGATTATTTACTAACCAGTTATTGAAATACGTTTTTCTTGGGTATGCTCTAATATTTTTTTCAAACATCTGCTAGCTTGTCTCTTACCTTTGAAATTGAACTCATTCATGATTCACTGATTAACAGAATATGTGACCCCCTTCACAATGTCTTTCAATTATTATCTGGCAGACAGTTAATGTTTTTAATTTAGATGTGTTGCCTGAGCTCTGCTGAACAGCCCCCAGACTCTTTTAGTTTAATCTTGATAATAATAATATTAGCTAATGTTGGCTGGACCATCACCTGCACCAGGCACTGGACAAAGTGCCTTACAAGGAAGATCTCACTGAATCTCTGAGGAGAATGGACTATTAACTACCTCTTCTTTACATATGTGGAAACTGAGGCTTAGAGAGGTTAAGTAACAGGCCCAAGGTTATAGAATTGATAAAGTGGAGGAGCCAGAATCCCAGAGTATGGGCACTTCATCAGTATAAAAAGCTATGCTGGCCATGTGCAGTGGCTCATGCTTGTAAGCCCAGCACTTTGGAAGGCCGAGGCAGGTGGATCACCTGAAGTCAGGAGCTCAAGACCTGGCTGACCAACATGGTGAAACCCCGTCTCCACTAAAACACAAAAAATTAGCCAGGCATGGTGGCAGACACCTGTAATCCCAGCTACTCAGAAGGCTGAGGCAGGAGAATCACCTGAAGCCGGGAGGCGGAGTTTGCATTAAGCCGAGATCACAGTACTGCACTTCAGCCTGGGCAACAAGGTGAGACTTTGTCACAAAAAAACAAAAAAAACACACAAAAAAACGCAGCTATGCTGCCATCTGTAAGACTGTCCCATCCCAGATTTGATGATCAGACATTTTTAAAGCATCTTATAAATCCCATTTTGTAGGCAATGAAATTGAGCCAGGAAATGGGTGATGTGTACGTGCTCGGAAAGTTAATCCATGGAGAGGCAGATACAACCCAGCATCCCATGGGTCTCATCTCCACACTTAGCACTAACTCGCTTTTTGGGAGAACATAAACCACCTTAGTGTCCTGCATGGCACTGTGATGAAATAATGAGAATGTGATTTTTGAGCCGCTCAATAATGGAGGAGATGGAAATCTTCCCACCTCATCTTGCTTATTGCTGATCATACATACAACACTTTCCCATCAAGATCATTTTAGAAAAATGATTACTTCAGTGTGCCCAGGCCTGCAGGACATAAGTATGTGGGCAGTGATGGTAAGAGCTATAATTATTCTTAATGGGAAAATATGCAGGTAATGACTTGGATGATCATGTATCCGTAATATATGAGTTCCAAAGCCCAATGAAGTAATTAGGCAATCTGCAAACATGCAGGGGGAAAAAGCCTGAAATGAAAAAGAACCAGAAAAGAAGAGCACATTATCTATCTATCTATCATCTATCTATCTATCCACCTACCTACCTACCTACCTATCTGTCAATCTTGCTTGCCTGCTTGTATAGGCAAATATTTCTAAATCCCAGAGTATTGAGTGCTCGTTGGAGGCCAGTTATTCCAAGTTATCATTTGAAAGGGTATTATTTGTTCCTTATGAAATGTGAATTTTCATGTAGTTGTATCTTTATTGAATGTATTCACGTGTGTAACTCCATCTATTGCTCAAGAGCAATAGCAGGAGGCAGTAGAAATAGCCCTGGCACAGACTGGATTTTCCCAATGTGGATTCAACTCCTTGGTTGACCTTAGGTTAAAATCTCTACTTTCTTCTTTAGGGTGATTTATTCCTGTCTCATAGACAGGGTTGTTGGAGGAGTCAGAATAAGACAAAGTTCTTTATCGTGATACAGCAGTGACATGCACACATATTAAGTATAACCACTATTATTATTGTTAAGTCTGTTATAAGTCTATTACACAATAAAGTCACTATTACTATTATAGGGCAGGTTTCATATTCCTGTTTCATAATTAAAAAATCCAAGGCGTAATGACTTGTCCAAAGGCATACAACTGGTTGGAGGCAGAGATCTCATATTTTCTGGCTGGTATTGAGTACAGGCAGTTGATTCTAAAAATAAAAAAGAAAAAGAAAAGAAAGATAATTTGGTGGTTGATCTTGGCAACATAATGATAAGCCTGAAGTTATTTTGAGCATCAGTAATAGAAGATTTATCAAAAAAAAAAAAGAAAAAAAGAAATAGGATCTTTCAAATGGGTAGATGTAGGGAAACTATTTATAACATGTAAACCAATCGAATCCAGTGGGTACTTTTGGGGAATGCTAACCAATATATTAGTTTTCTGAAGGATTTATGGAGTAAAAGGCAGAGAGGAAATGGCTAGATTAGGGCTGTCTGGGGAGCAATTAGCAGCACTTACCGACTATTAAAGCACTTTGTCCTCAGAAAACTACAGAGAAATTCAGAGAAAGGTTTCTGAATTTGCAAGGTCTCTGAGGCTGAAAGCAAAAATGTTTTGCTGCAAAGTTTGTAAGACATTGTCATATGATTAATTTATGCTGCAGCTTTTAAATTTCTATATAGTAGAACCTTGGGCTATGCTATTGTCACTGTCACTAACAAAGCAGCTTCAGGTCGAACTGGGATTATTAAGGGGAGACGTAGAAAGGCCAACAAAAAATACTGAAGGATGTTATTGGTGGCCCAGTAGGTGGCAGCCTCCCCTCTGAGTTAATGCCTTGCTATTCCCTAGCAAGATGATTGGGGGTGGAGGGGTTAGGGGGACTAACTCTGGCTTTATTTATTAAAAAAAAAATTATTCCTTTTTTTGAGGTACACAGAGGGGAAAATGGCAAGTAAGGAAGATATGACATTAAAACTTTTACCCATTAGCCTTTCCATATTGGATAATTATTCATGGGCTTCTACATACATTTATGTCAAGTGCTTCTTATCTAAGGGTATATTGTTTTGTGTTATATCATGCTGAGCTGATGCTGCATCTCCCTCCGCTGTTAGATATTTTTATTATTTTATCTTCACTTTGTAAAAGGTACTGGATTTCTTGGAAAGAAAGACAAAGAGATGCACTGCATGCACAGGCAAAAACTTCTTGTTTTTTTGGGGGAGGGGGAATAATTTTATGAATGCATATTTTCACCTGGGTGAAAAAATATTGTAAATCCCTTTCTCTTCCTACGGAGCACCAGTGAACACTGACCTGTAGTTTGTGGCTGCAGCCAATCCTCATGGAGACTGGTTTCTTATATTTCATTGTGAGCTCACATTCTCAGTCACCCTGAAGGAGAACACCTGCCCCATCCTGGGTTGTTACAGAGTGGGCCAATCCATCTGCTGCATCTGAGGAGCTGGGTCCAGCTTCTATGGTGAATCCATATATTTCTGTATTTACTGGATAAGGAATAGGAAAGGAGCTGAACTGGTGGGGGAAGAATAGCTAATATTAACTGACTTCTTATTTTGTACCAGGCATTGCACTAGTTACATATTTTATCTTGTGTAATTCTTAACAGTAAAGGGGTTGGGAGTGATGGGGACAATATTGATATTATCTCCATTTTAGGGTGAGAAAATGAAGGCTCAGAAAGGTTAAATAACTTGCCCAAGGTCACTCTGTTGGTAAGAGCCAGGATATGAAACAGAAGCTTTACATTAGGGGAGTTCAAATTTATTTTCAATTTCCCTGCCCCATTTTAAATATGTATTGGCATTTACCCTTGGGCTACATAGAACAAGTGCTTTGTCACCAAAACACCTGTTGTGAACCCTTTCTGCCCTAGTATGATTCATGTATTTCATCTTCTTCAAACTAGAAACTTTTAAGAGCCAGAAATCTGCCATCCTGACTCTCAACTTAAACCTTAGCCACTTTTGCCCTAGAATTCAGACTTTTGTAGACATCTCTAGAAGATGTGATGGACTAATCTTTAAGAGTTCATTTGCATGAGGGAAGAAGAGGAGCCCATATTTGGACCAAAGACATGCCTAGAAGTCGGAGCAAGAGGATCAGCAGGAAGTCTCTTTGTTAGAATTTCTCTAAGCCCAGTCTGAGTGGTAGAAATCAGGGACTGAAAAGAAACCTGAAAGTTGTTTGAAATCTTGGTAAGACACGGGGAACATAATATATTGGGGGCATGTGTTACAAATGAGGCTAGGAAACTACGGAGGAGAAATGTTTCCTCATTTCACTGCCATCCAAATATAACTGGTCAGTGATATCAGTTTTGACTTTTACTTTGCAGTGTTGTTAGCAGATGAGAATGGATGATCTTAGCTTGGTGAATGGGCTGCAGCCAGAGAACTGTTGTTTCATAATTGTTATTGCGGCCAGGTGTGGTAACTCATGCCTGTAATCCCAGTACTTTGGCAGGCCGAGGCAGGGGGATTTCCTGAGGTCAGGAGTTTGAGACCAGCCTGGCCAGCATGGTGAAACCCCATCTCTACTAAAAATACAAAAAACTAGACGGGCATGGTGGTGCACACCTGTAATCCCAGCTGCCCGGGAGGCTGGGGCAGGAGAATTGCTTGAACCTGGAAGGCAGAGGTTGCAGTGAGCTGAGATCTCACCATTGCACTCCAGCCTGGGTGACAAGAGTGAAACTCTATCTCAAAACAAAACAAAACAAAACCCCAAAACAACAAAAAAATCCCCATAATTGTTTTTGTGGAGGTGCATCAAGAAAACCCCAATTATCCAAAGAGACAATAGCCAAATGTTTTGTGTCAGATTTGGCATTTTAAGGCAGAGGGCCCTGTCTGGTATAGTCTCAAATGATACCATGAGGGCAGCCCTTACTTGATCTACTCAAAAGGCAACTGTGGTTCTCACCCACTTAATGGGTCCCTTGAGGTGAGATTCATGAAGAGGTAATGAGCAGACAAGAAATCTTACTTAATTAGGTCTTTGGTTGATATTAACATGATCTGTATTCCCTCTTATTCCCCCTCCCTGACATCTAACTCATTTCCGAAGGGCAGAGTAATTAGTAGAAGAAAAGGGGACAGACCTCACCCAGTCTTGGTGGTAAGAATATGAGTAATGCTTTTCCAAAAGTAACTTGCAGAGAAAGGAGAACATGATTTTTGCTGCCTTCAGGTATTTGAAGGCCTATATCGTGGAAGACGGATTAGACTTGTTTTATATGTCTCAAGAGGTAGAACTTGGGCCACTGAGTAAAAGTTATAGGGAGAAAGACTTCACTTCAATGTAAGGGAGAATTTACAGGCTATGAAAGCTCTGAAGATATGGAAAGTGCTCCTTTGAGAAAGAGTGAATATCTTGCCACTGGACATGTCCAAGCAGAGATCAGAAGCTACCTGGTGGGATTATCCTAGAAACTGGGGGTAGGATGAGGCAGAATAGTTGCCTTTTAAGGGTCTTTCTAACTCTGAGATCCTGAGATTCTATGATCGCAAACTACTAGATTGTATTGAATTAAGTAAAAATAATTTTTTTTTTAATAAAAGACTTTTTTCTGTAGTTAAAAGAAGTGGTCCAATAGCTGAGACAAAACAAGAACGTTTAGGCTTCCTTGACCCTGAATTTGACACATGAGGGCCTCAAACTGTCTGTTTTATGGGATGAAGATCTAATAAGCTTGCCTACAATTTCTGCTACTTCCCAATACTGTTTTGATGCTGCTTCTGAGAGCAAGTATGCTGTTTCTAATCTCTTCCTGTATCACCCTCATTCAAAGATTAGCTGCTTTACTAATAATCCACAGGCATTTTGTGAGTTTTTGTAGCATTTACTAAAGATTTCGAAGTTTTAGGATGGGGATACCATTGTATAGCTCACAGCCTGCTTTCATTTCTTGCCTCTTCTCTTTACATTTCTTTTCCTTTTTAGAACTAAGGCCACATTATTTGCACAGAACAATACTGTGAGTACTCAGGCTTTTCAGGATCTGGTCTTCTAATCTGTATTAGTCAGAATAGGTGTGATGAATATTCTATAACAAATTAACCCTAAAATCCTAGAGGCTATCACAACAAAATTTTATTTTCCACTCTTGGTAGATGTTCACTATGGGTCATCAAGGATCTCTGCTCCACAGAGCCACTCAGGGAACCAGGCTGACAGGGGCTCCACCATTTCAACGAATCAAATGCTCCTCTATGCTTCTATGTCAAAGTGACACATGGTTTCACTTCTCATAGCTCATTGGCCAGAAGATGCCCCACATGACTCCACTAACTTTAAAGGTGGTAGAAATACAGGGAAGCCATAGAACATTTGGTTAGCGTTACTGTTTCTGCTTCATACCCAAGTAGGAATTTTCATAACAAAAGTGGCTCTCTCCCTGAAAGGAATTCTTATACCTTCAACAAAAGGCATGATATTTTCTTCTTTGATTTAACATTCCTACTCTCATCTTAATTTTACCACAATTCAGCAATAACTTCTGAGATAAATCTTAAATTAGGAAGGTAAGAACCCTGCTTAGCTGAGGTTATGTTTATGCTTGTTGTGCAACTTAATGGGCACTATTTGAAAGTTTTGATGATACCACAACTATCTAAATGCAATACATTAGATTAGCCTATAGTCACAAATTATTTCTAGCTCAGAAAGAAAGTAATTATGGAAATACAGCCTTTATTCTTTTGGTTTTACTATGTCTGTATATTTTGAGCTAGGATTTTCTTTAGTCCAATCTTTAATAGCACTGGTTTGCATGTCAGTATTTCCACTACTCAAGAATGGATTATTTACTTCTAGTTAAAGATGCTTGAGGATTTTTATTACTTCTGACAAAATTGATGATAGACGAGAGATATTTCAATCTAGGTTTTAATAGTTTCCCAAATTTGATCTGTCTTTTCAAAGACTGCAATTTAGCCTAAAAAGCTCAGGTTTTAGATTTTTCATCTGTATCAGCAGTATGTTTATGGGTACAGAATATACTTTGCCTCTCAATTTTTTATAATTGCTATTTCTGGTCCATAATACCAGTTACAGTACTTTGTCTGTGAGGCACTTTATGCTCCACTTTTAAAAAATTGCTTTTAATTCAGGCTCTCTTTCCCTGTCTGCTTTTTGGTAAACTTTTGGTAAACTTTTCTGAAAGAAAAACTTGTACATGGGTAGGGTGCCTCAGACAATTCCTATAACATGTTTAATGTTAACACAAGTGAGAAATATCTTTGGAACATATGCTATCTCAAAACGCCATATTTGTGCCTCAAAGAAACATAGAGTTTACTGAAGCAAGCAACTAGATAAAACCAAACAAAATAAGAACATCCTTCAAATAAAAAAATGTGAAAAAAAACCCAGATTTTTAAAACTTTTTAGTTCAGGTGTACATGTGCAGGTTTGTTACATAGGTAAATTTGTATTGTGGGGGTTTGTACAGATTATTTCATCAGCTAGTTATTAAGCCTAGTACCCACTAGTTATTTTTCCTGCTCTTCTCCCTCCTCCCATCCTCTACCCTGAGACAGGCCCCAGAGTGTGCTGTTCCCCTCTATATATCCATGTGTTCTCATCATTTAACTCTCACTTATAAGTGAGAACACGCAGTATTTGTTTTTTTGTTCCTGTTTTAGTTTGTGAAGGATAATAGCCTGCAGCTCCATCCATTTCCCTGCAAAGGACCTCATTCTTTTTTTGGCTGCATAGTATTCCCTGGTATATATGTACCACAATTTCTTTATTCAGTCTATCACTGATGGGCATTTAGGTTGATTCCTTGCCTTTGCTATTGTAAATATTGTTGCCATGAACATACACTGCATGTATCTTTATAATAGAATAATTTATATTCCTTTGGGTATATACCCAGTAATGGGATTTCTGGGTTGAATGGTATTTCTGTCTTTAGGTCTTTGAGGAATAGCCTCACTGGTCTTCCACAATGGTTGAACTAATTTACACTTCTACTAACAGTGTGTAAGTGTTCCTTTTTCTCCACAACTTCACCAATGTCTGCTGTTTTTTGACTTTTTAATAATAGCCATTCTGACTAGTGTGAGATGGTATTTCATTGTGGTTTTGATTTGCATTACTCTAATGATCAGTGATATTGAACTTTTTTTTCATATGTTTGTTGGCCACATGTATGTCTTCTTTTGAAAGTGCCTGTTCATGTCCTTTACCCACTTTTTTATGGGGTTGTTTGTTTTTTCTTGTAAATTTGTTTAAGTTGCTTATAGATGCTGGATATTAAACCTTTGTCAAATTCATAGTTTGCAAAAATTTTCTCTTATTCTGTAGGTTGTTTGTTTACTCTGATGATAGTTTATTTTTTGTGTAGAAGCTCTTTAGTTTAATTTAATTTAATTCTATTTTTCAATTTTTGCTTTGGTTGCAATTGCATTTGGTATCTTCATTAAGGAAATCTTGTCTGTGCCTATGTCCTGAATGGTATTGCCTAGGTTGTCTTCCAGGATTTTTATAGTTTTGGGTTTTACATTTAAGTTTTTAATCCATCTTGAGTTAATTTTTGTGTATGCGGTAAGAAAGGGATCCAGCCTTAATCTT
Source organism: Sapajus apella (assembly GCF_009761245.1). Taxonomy (NCBI): domain Eukaryota; kingdom Metazoa; phylum Chordata; class Mammalia; order Primates; family Cebidae; genus Sapajus; species Sapajus apella. The sequence goes on along the minus strand of NW_022436968.1, from coordinate 19,424,892 downwards.
TGCATATGGCTAGCCAGTTATCTTGGCACCACTTATTGACTAGGGAATCCTTTCACCATTGCTTGTGAAAAAACAATTTAATATCGTTTTAGTCACAGATGTTTAGAGTCTCTGATTCTGGTCTCTCTGCTTATCAGGGTGCTAACACTTAGGGGGAAGAGACTCACTCAAGATCACAGAGACAATTCTAAGGGCCAAATGTGGGTTTTGTGCTGACTGACGAAGAAAACGTTATGCCCCACAAAATCACATGTGGATGTGACGAGATGGCGGAGAGACAAAGAACCAAGCAACTTCCTGCCATGTTTACTCACTCATTTCTTCACTTAAAAATTTATAGAATTCCTATTTGTAGAATTCCTATCATGTCAGGTACTCTACCAGGTGCTGGGGACAGAACCAAGAAAAAGGCAAAACCTTGGTCCTCAAGGAGCTTGTGCTCTCTTTTTCTAACATCGAATAGAATTTCATCACTTCTTTAAGGCTAGACCTCCAGACATATAGATATCCTTCTTTCTAGGTCCTAGGCTCTACAAGCGTATCTACTCCTAAGGTGTTCCGTACTTTTGCCTGAAATGTTTATTGTATATATGATCTTCCTTTAAAATTGAGAAATCTTATCTTGGAAAAATATTTTAGGTTGCCAGCTAATTTGCAAATTATTTTGAGTACTACAAGGTGATGATGATGACGTTGGGACTTTGTAACACAGTCTAGTGGTGACCTCCTGACTTTCACCCCTTGAGACTTTCCATTGTTTAAAAGAACCCAATTCCCTCTGTTAAATCTTTTACAGATTGAAAAACTTAGAGCAGTTTCTGTTCATTGTATTAAATCCTGACCTTTACACTAGGTCAGTCTACTTATAACAGCAGGGACTTAGTTCAGTAGAATGACATGAACTCTTAGAATTTATTACTTGAAAAGTGATGGAAATTTGTTGAAGCCCCAGAAGGATTGTACAGGGTTGTAAGTGACATTTGGTCTTGAAATTTTCTAAAAAGGTGATGAGAGAATTAGTTTCAAATGATTAAGCTGCATCATTTAATAAAATGTCTGTAGGACTGCTGAGAAAGACTCTGTTCTGGAGATAATAAAGGGTCAATTATTCTTCAGTACAGAAGGGCAAGAATGGAACCCAGGAGGCCCCAGTTTCAAGGAAAGGAGTCTGAGGGCACCCCAGACTGGTGGGCAGTAGTGAGAGTTGGGTAAGCTTGATAGTTCCTGCATAGCATCACTGAACACGTTACCTTGGCTGGCTACATCAATGGTGGAAGTCAGTGTTAAAAGTGTTTGCATCACATTGCAGCAGTGGGGATTTGCCAACACTGGTTTGATTGGCACTAAACAGGACCTTCAACTCATCCAGACTAAAGTGACCTAAATACTAGCTGGCCCCAAGGGCAACCTCCATGATTACCTCCTACTACTCCTTTAAATTCATCATAAAGAATCTATTTGCATGAAAGCATTTGTGAACAATGCAGATTTTACTGAGGGCTTCACAGAGAGGTGTGAAGACGGGATTCACATTGCACAAACGAGTATATATGATCCTAGACTTACAATTCTTCAACTTATAATGGTACACATTCAATTGAAAGTGTACTTTGAATTTTGATCTTTTCCTAAGCTAGTGATATGAAGTACAATACTCCTCAAGATGCCGGGCAGTGGTAGCGAGCCACAGCTGCCAGTCAACTATGCAATCCTGAGAGTAAAGAACTAATACTCTATAGTGGATTGTGTTGCCACATGATTTTGCCCAACTGTAGCCTAATACAAGTGTTCTGAGTGCGTTTAAGGTGAGCCACACTAAGCTAGGGTGTTTGGTAGGTCAGATGTATTAAATACATTTTCAACTTAATGACGGGTTTATTGGGACATAACCCTATTGTAGGTTGAGAAGCATCTGTATATCACACACACACACACACACACACACACACACACACACACCCCTTGAGACTTGCCTCCCAAATTTTCATCTGACCTCCAGCCATAAATTTGGCTTCTCTCTCACTTACTCTATGCAAACCACATTCTTGACAAATCTGTTACAGATATTGGTGAACACTTCTGGAAATGGACAGAGGAGGGTTGGGGCAGTTTATGACAGTGGTAGATTCTCGAATTCAGATTAGGATAAACTCTTCAATCATCTTTTGTAACACATTTTCTATATTATGGTATTTACATCATAATACCAAGACCTTTGTGTACTTTTCCTTGCAGTTGTGAAATGAGATAGCATTTTATTTTCATCTTCTTTTCTATCTCCATTCTTGTCATATTATCAGGAAACAATTTTCTATTTCCTGGCAATAAGAAAATGGATAGCAAAAGGTGGCTACCTTTGCTTTCACTGCTTCAGTAGTTCTTGTGGGTGAGAAATCATATTTAGGCTCCAGCTTCAGTAGTCTGAGAGACTTAGGGTTCAACTTGTCAGCATCCAAGAATGTCCCCATATAATTGCCACATACGTGCTTTTTGGGGCTCTATCATTTATGAATGTCTATGATATATTTATATGTATTTTTCTTACTTAATGCACTCAATACATTCTAAGGTATGTATTGTCAACCACATGTAATAATTGAACAATCTGAGGTGGAGAGAAGTTAATTCATTTGTCTGGGCCAAAAACTAACAAATGAACTTAGGGTAACTCACAGGTTTCTGAGTTAGAAGCATAGTTCCATGTGTGTGCATGTGTGTGTGTGTATGTGTTGGGGAGGGCAGGGAAGAGACAGAAACCACAGCCTTTTAGCACATTCTTCAATGTTGGTCCCTTTCCAACATTCAAAACAAAAGGGAAAATGCAAGCCTTGCCTTGCAGTTGAGACCATGATGAATAGACGGCAGATGGAGCAGTGAGGCAAGACTACGAGACGTGTAGAGAAAGTTATCTACTTTAAGTAAATAAGTAGCAAAACCTTTAATTATTACAAAATCAGCGTTTTTACATTGAAGAAAGTTAGAAAATACAGATAAAAATAAGCAAAGGAAAACATCCTACTACCCAGGGATTACTCCTGTTTACACCTTATTCCATATAGTTCCAGGCCGACACATGTATGTGTATATATGTATGTATTTTTGTAGAATGAGATCAAACTGTACATACTGCTTTGTAACTGCCTTCTTTACACTAACAATCTCCATGATTCCTTGACAATACATTTGCTTGCTGGCTCCCCCACCAAACTATGTATGTGTGGCCCTTACCCCTGCTGGGCCGTGCCTCCAAGCTTGCTTTCTTCCTCACAATATGAGTCTGGCTATGTTTTTGTTTTTTTTTTTTACAATAGCATCTTACTCATGAACAAAATTTTTCATCACTCATGAACAAAATTTTTCATCCTGTCTTTTTTGTGTAAAAATAAAAGATAATGGGATTTAAACAAAAATAGATTTAGATTAGGTATCATAAATTCTGTATCTGAAGTCCAAACTGAGCCTGTGTAGGCATGCGTGTTCCTGTACTGAATGTTAACAAGAAAATAGATGAATGACAGCAAGTGGACTGATAGCAGGATTCAGCCTATCTTTTTATAGTTATGAAGTTACAGTTCTGGTCAGTGATAATGCAGGAAAAGATACTGCAGGGCCTCAAGATCTGCCATGACTTCTGGATCATTACCAAAAAAGGATTGATGTATGTCAGCATTATTTTATGGTTAAGAGGTAGAAAAATTATTCCAGTGCTGCAGATATTTAAACAACATACCTCTACCTTCTTGCATTATCTCCTGAAAAGTTGAAATGTTTCATGTTGTGTGGATCAAGCTTCTCTCTGTCAGGTGAAGCAAACATAGAATCATTACTTGGTTTTGCTGGTATTTTACTTCATACAGCATCTTTGAGCATTTTAAAATTAATTTTATTTTCATATTGATACATAATACATATGCTTATCTTTGGGGAACATGTGATAATTTAGCACATTCATATAATTTGTAAAGATCAAATCAGTGTAATTGGGATATGCATCATCTTATATATTCATCTTTTCTTTAGTTTAGGAACAGAATTATTTCAGCTGTTTTGAAATATACAATAGATTATTGTAAACTATAGTGGAGCATTGTTTTTCTTCTTTCCACATAGTATTCTACTTTGTTAGGCTTTATTGATTGAAAAATATGACCTCCAAAATTTGGTTGGATTGATGGGAAAATTTGTTATGAAATTTTTTACGTTAAAAATCTTAGCACATATCTGAGCTGGGGATATCCATGCTTGATAGATGGTGTGCTGATGCCCAGCGATTGACATTTAACCCTCTTTATTATGTTTTCAAATATTTAATTATTGATATTTCATTGACAATGAATGCATGTTAACTACTTTTGCAATTTTTTCTTTTTAATATTTTTCAGCACCTGAACTACACAAGGGACAATTTTTTTTTCTTGAAGCCTTCATAAGTTTGTTGTATTTTAATTCTTTATAAATTAGCAAGGATAATAACAATGGGCATAAGAGGGGATAATAGGACCTATGTAGTTGGGGAAGGGGTTTCCTAATGAATAAACTGAGATGTTATATACAAAATGTTTAATGTGCATTTGGTTAGAGAAGGTAATATTTGTTATAAGTACAAAATAAAATAAAAGACTAAAAAGCATGTGCAAGATCGTCTGGTTCATAAGGTGATCAGGGTCTTGGTCTTGGGTCCTACGACCCCCAGGTGAGTGCTCTTTGTCCTACTATGTAGTTTTCTTGCTACTGTCAGTTCTTTAAATTTGCCTCTACAAATGAGTGTTTGGTAATGATGAAAAGTGTTGAAATGCAATCTTGAGGGAGATTGCTGCACTGCCTTCCCAGCTGTTGTAAAGACTGGCTCTGCTTTGTGGATCTGTAGTAGCTCTGGATGCTCTTGCATGTTGGAGAGGGCTGGACAAGTGGGGCTGTAGATCCTGAGATTTCTCTTCAGCCCTGACAATCTGTTAAATGTGACACAAAACTCAACCAAATGAGAAATCTATCTCCTCACTGGGGGTTGAACAGCTTTAGGGAGGAAGCAATATTTTACAGGTAAAGATGCAGCTGAAAAGATCAAATTATTTTGATGGTCATTTCTCTTTGACACAATTCATAGCAGCCTGAGAAGCTACAAAATGGAAGCACTGAAAAAGTGATTCTAATCTAGACTAATATGTGTTGTGTAGTATTTACTTTTGTCAGTACATTAATCATGTCTTATTATGCTTCATGCTAAAGTTATATTTTTAAAAAGCCCTAATGATAACATTGATGCATTGTCCTTTGTTGTGAATGTAAAGACTTAATTTGATGAATAGAAGTTAAGAAAATGTTTAATCTTCCATTATAGTATAATGATTGAGATTCATCCATCTGTTCCACAATAATAATAATTTATCATGAATGAGTATGCATATAAAATGACGGAGGCATATAACAGAAATTGAATTTTCTTCCTTAATTAAAAATATTTGACCTTGCCCTCTTTGAACTCATCCTATGCTTTTATCTTTAAGGCTATTCATTATATCCCAGATTTTCTCCTTCTACATTTTTCAATGTTCCCATTAATTCTTTTTGAGAAACTGGTAAATAGAAGAGGACAGAGACTGTAAACATCCTAAGCACTAAATTTTCCCATTTCTGTCTATTTAGCAGCCCTGTAGCAATATATCTATTTCTTTTATTTTCCATTTTGTGCCCTTGAAGATTTTTCAAAGAAAATTTAAATGTTGGTTTTTCTATATAGCTAACCTTGACCTGATGTTTCAAATTAGAAGTAAATTTCTTAGAGTTTGAGCTAACTATAAAGAAGATGTAAGTGCATATTTGGGGTAAGCCAGGACAATACATTGGGTTTTCATTAAGCAACATATTTTTCAGGTTTTTAATTTAACCTTGAGAAAGCACACAGGCAGTGAGAGAATGGACAATCCTATCAAGCTATTTTGGTAACTTTAGTGTCTCTACTGAGAGTAAGATCTCTCCTTCAGTTTAGGCAAAAGAGAATTCTCTCCTAACCAAGAGAATCAGATGGAAACACAGGACAGAGTCATTAGTGATCTGGATTAGAGAACAAACAGTACCTTTACAAATTGGCTGATGGAATTAGATGGTAAGGTGTCATGACACCCTTGGGGACAGAGAAAATATCTAAGAAGAATAAGCTGTATTGGCAGAGAAGCAATTCTGTCCAGACATTGATGAGTTAGTTTAATTTGGAAATGACTTTCAGTTCTCTTGACAAGAGGAATTGAGGACAGAAAGAACCTATTAGAAAATAAAATGCTTTTCCTGAACCCCAAAGCTCCTATGGGATTGAAGAATTAAAGATGTTAATGATCATAAAAGAGTAAACAGAAATGTTATGTGAGGAAAAGTCCAGCTGCCCTGCCATCTACATTGTGAGGATCATGAAGGAGAGCATATATATAGAAAGTTCAGGGAATTAAAAAAATATTTGAAACGTACAACAAACTCACAGAATTAAAAAAAATCATGTGTCTACCACAGTAATAATATTCATCATATTTTTTTGTGTTTATTTTTTAATGTCACAAATTCTTACAGATGCAGTTGAAACCCTTATTTATTCCTCCCTGATTGGCCTCCCCTCTTCAGAGACAGCATTCTCGTGAAATTAGTATATGTTTCCCTTCTGTATTTTTACTTTTACTGGATATATATGTATTTGCATATAGTCTTAACTCTACGTAAATGACATCATCCTGGGAACACATCCTTCAGCAACTTGTTTTTTTTCCCCTCAGTATTGTTTCCAACTTTTATCTATTTTAAAATTTTTATTTTTTAGAAACAGAGTCTTGCTCTGTCACCAAGCCTGCGGTGCAGTGGCATGATCATAGCTCACTGCAGCCTCGAACTCCTGGGCTCAAGCAATCCTCCTCCCTCTGTTTCCCCCAAGTAGCTGGGACCACAGGTATGTGCCACCATGCCCGGATGAGTTTTTAATATTATTTAGAAATGGAGTTTCATTATGTTGTCTAGGCTGGTCTTGAACTCCTGGTCTCAAGCTTTCTTCCCGCCTTGGCCTCCCGAAGTGCTGAGATTATAAGCATGAGCAACTGTGCCTGGCCCAACTTTTATGTATGTTGATACACGAAACTCAGCTTATTTATTTTAGCTGATGTATTATATTATAAAAATATATAACTTATTTATCTGTCTCCTGATTGATGAACATTTCAATATTCATCAACTCATATTGATATTAAATATCCAATATTAAGCTGTTAAAACAAATATGCAATGAATGTCTTCTGCTTGTCTGCTTGGGCATTTATAGGAGACTCTTTTCTAAGGCATATATGTTAGAAGTGGAATATGTGGAGCAGGGGCATGTACGTATTTGAGATTTCTAGATATTGCCAAGTCGCCACCCACAATGTGTAAACTACTTTATATTCCTACCAGCAATGTATTTCTATTTTGCCACATCCTGCACTTAATTTTTTTTTGTCAGTTGATATGGTTCTCTAAGGTTTTTAATATCAAGAGAGTCCTAAATGGCTTTTTAAGGTTTTTTTCAGGTCTAAGAATTGCTTCCCAACACACAGAATCGTATTCCACTGTGACACGTCTATTCTATCCTAATGAAATAGCTATTTCATCAGTGCTTGACTTTAATTGTAGCCTGGTACTGCGCCCATCTGAGGCTTTTGCATGTTGATATTTCTGAAATTTCTGGCGATGGAATAATAGAAAATTGTTATTATTTTCAGATCTTTAATGCCAGATACATAGAATGAATTTACAACATGGCAGGAATGCCATGTGTAATTCCTGCCATTTGGGTCAAAAAATAGTGTATGGCATCTAATCTCTGCAAAACAGAATGTGTCTTTTGTGGGGCCCCTAGTCTCCTGCTAAGGGGCTTTGGGAAAATTAAGGAAGCTGGCCTCACCCTGGCTTACTTTCTGGGAGTATAATGGGCTCTCTAGTCTTCTCTGCCAGTCCTGATTTCAGTCATCCTACCTATCTCTCCATGGCAAAGAGGGAAATTCAAAGGCTCCATAGACTTGAAAAAAGCCCCAAACCTGGTAACTTACCACACAAACAGAACCATTTCTGGATTCATTCTTCCCAGGGCAGAGAAAACTAACTGACGTCCTGCAGAAAGATGAGTCTCTACAAGCTGTTGTAAACTTGAGAAAAGAACTTGAACTTGAGAAAGCAAACTTGAGGCTAAACCAATACATTTATCACCCAGCTGAGAAGCAAACAGAAACAATCTGGCTGGCTGAATTAACAAATTAGTATCTAGTTATATGTGTTTATTTTAATAGAAAGCTGAAGTCATATGAAGAATAAAGAAGTAACGTACCACACAAAACAAAGCCAAAATAACCAGAAGAGCTCCCAGCAAGGTTATGTTGTAGAAGCCTCATCCCCTGTGTCTCTTTCCAAGTACCATAGTGGTTGTAACCTTCCAGGAGGGCTTTTCCTCCCTTAAGCTTCTTTGGTAAACAAAAGAGTTGAAATAAAAGATGCTGAATGAAAATGAATAAAAATTTATGGCTAGAGAAACCCATCTGGGTAGATGAACTTATTTTACGGAGAGTCCCCCAAAAAGAGAAACGGTGGGCACATTACCACCAAGTAAACCTGGCATTTTAATACCTTTCCAGATAAGATCAGCCAAGAAACAGGAAGATTTGTCCAGTGTCTTTGGACACTGGGCTTTGGAATTTAGAAGGCTCTTGCTTTACAAAATGGAGGCAAGGTGGCCACTGGGTCAGAGACATTGGAAGGTGGCGGCTCACAAGATTCACTCAAGGTCAAGCCCCTTATAAAATTATAGGGCTTGCTCCCTCTCCCCATTTCAAACTCACAGGATGACTGTAAAACATGTTTGTTTGAACAATAGCCAACACTTAAGCAGCATTTGTATATGCCAGGAAATTTGTGCATATGAACTCCTTTAACTCGTACAATAATCACTGTATCAATTTTGCTGTTGGGAAAACCAAGGCACCAAGAGGTTGAAAAACTAGACTAAGGCTCGTTTAGTAAGCACCAGAGTAGGGATTTGAAACAGAGGCTACAGTCTCTGTTCTTAACCACTGCATTTTAGTGCCCCTCACTGAAAGCATTGTTTACTGCCTTTTTCAGGCTTTTATACAAATAAAAAACGTAAAGCTGCATATTTCAACTCGGGTGACCATTTCCACTTCGTTCCGTTATCGTCTAAGCATTTTAATAAACAAACTCATCAAACAGAAAAATTAAGTTTAAAAAAGTTGTCATATCCTGTTTACTTAACAGACAAAATACAATTTTAGCAATGTTCTTTCGATGTAAACATAAAAATATTGAAAGCATAAATAAACTATCAGGCCAACCAAATAGTGATTATTTTGACATTAAACAAGATATTCATCTGTTTTCCTGAGTAAATAATCTCTGACAGCATCTAAAAGACACTGAGACCACGCAGTATTCAGACACTAATGTACGTACTACATGGGGATAAAAGAAGCAAATGGTGGTGGATCAAAGGGGACTCCGAGCAATGAATAATGTAACACTCATCTCAAATTAAACAGCCATCTCCATGATGTGATGCAGAGTTTTGTCTACCCGACTTTCTTTAGCAGCTGGAAGAAGAGAAGCAGTATTCCTGGGAGAAAGAGAATTAGGGAGGAGGGTATTCATGGCCATGGCTGGGGTGGAGAAGGGGAAATCAACAAAAGAACAGAGGAGCCCACCTTGTGTTCTGGCTCCTACTCTCCTCCATGGAATGGGTGAGGAGCCATCCATTGCACCCCATTCTAATATGACAGCACCTAGAATCCTTTACCTTAACCTTCAGATGCCAGTCTTTTAGGGCAGTTGTGTTTAAAATGTGCTACTGTGAAGGGTCCTGCTCTAAGGAGAACCCAGAAAACTTCATCTTACTTGACAGTCTCTATCATCTGGTTAGTAAAAGCCCATGTCTTCATAGGGTGCGACAAGGCAGAAATATAAGTGCCTTGAATGTTTTTATTTATTTATTTATTTATTTTTGAGACAGTCTTGCTCTGTCACCCAGGCTGAAGTGCAGTAGTGCGATCTCAGCTCACTGTAACCTATGCCTCCTGGGCTCAAACCATCCTCCCATCTCAGCCTCCTGAGTAGCTGGAACTACAAGTGTGCGCCACCACACTCAGCTAATTTTTATATTTTTGGTAGAGACGAGATTTCAGCATATTGTTCAGGCTGGTCTCAAACTCCTGGGCTCAAGTGATCCTCCCACCTCAACTCCCCAAAGTCCTGGCATTACAGGTGTGAGTCCTATGCCCAGACCCTTGAACATGATGTTTAATCACGATAATCATCAATAAGCACTTTGAAAGCTATTGTTTCTTTATGCCTGGTTTCCTCATTAATAAGATGTGGTAACAGTGCTGACCACATTGGTTTGTTCTGAAGATTTAAGCATAAAATACTGAAAACAGTGTCTGACATACAGTAGGTACTCAACATTATTTTTGTATTGAATTCTTTTATATTACACCCCCCTAAGCCCCGTGGAGTAGCAGGAAGGCAGATTGTTATCTCCACTTTCCAGGCAAGGAAACTGAGGTATAGTGAAGTCTTTTCCCCCAAGCTTGTGGCAGTTCTGGAGGCAAAAGCTTCCAACTTTTATTTCAGTCTCTTTTCGTTGGCCCAGAAACTAAATGGAAATTTTTTCCTTTGTTCTTAAAAGTCCTCTGGGAATTCCTAGTAGGGTCTTCTAGGATCACTTTTCTAACCCAGAGACTCCCTTAGTCTGAGTGTGGACTTTTCTGTAGTAAAATCCAGCTTCCTCAGTTCACTGTGGATTTGTGAAGAATTACTGGACAGTTGGGACAGATGTGACACAATGGGGCTTTCTGTAGATTTATAAACATTCCTCACTCGAACTTGGGAAAGTGAACTAAGCTAAGGCAGAAGAACCTTTTGGTTTTCATCAAGTTCCCTTGGAGAAACAGGAAGTAGGATAATAGTTCATAGGAAAAGCAAAGTATACTGGGTGTCATGCTGCAGTGAGGTTTGCATCCTCCTGCTAAATGCTAACTGATGCTAGCATTAATGCATTACACTCCCATGGTGCTTTCCAGTTATGAGACTTTCACATATATGAGCTTACTTAATCCTCCTGAAAACCCTGTGAAACTGATGAGTTTACAGATCAGGAGACAGGCTTTGAGAAATTAAGTGACAAGCCCAGGATTGTACAGCAGGCAAGTGGCAGAGACGAGTCAAGCCAGCTCTTACACCTGCAGTCAAAGGGACTGCATCCCAGAGCTGGAGGAGAGGGGCCAGAGGGAAGAGGCATGTTGGAGGACCTGGGTGATGTGAAAAGGACTTTTTCCAGCAGCTGGGAAGCCAGGGCACCCAGTGTTGGGGTTGGCAGAGAGCAGGAGGCCAGCTGTCCTTAATGGGACCTGCTTTGTATTCAGGGGTTGCTGAGATTGCCCTATGCCCAGTGTATACTAGCGCTAGACTCATGCATCAGACTATTGGGCCTGGCTCCACTTTGTTTTTCCTTAAAGAAGGAGGGAGGGGAAACCCAAGTTGTGGTTACATTCAAAAGATCAGACAGGTGCAAAATCACCCCCTCTGGTGGCTACTTCTAGTAGTGGTGGCAGCAGCAAAACCAGCCCCCAAGAAAAGTTTATGAAGGTTAATGTGATGAGTAGAAGGAAGAGGATCTAAATATGGCAATGTTCTTCCAATGCCCTTCTTACCCAGTATGGAAGTCGTTACAGCTGTCTTATCTGTGAATGAACTTCTCTCTCTCTCTCTCTCTCTCTCTCTCTCACATACACGCACACACACACACACACACGAATACGTACTATATATTTAGCTCTTCTCTCTAAGCCAGGGACTTTACAGTCACTATTTCATTTAAGTTAGTTATTGTACATTATTAAGCCCAAGTAACAGGTGAGAACACAGGTTTAGAGACATTAAGTAAGTTTACAAAAGTCACAGCTTATTAGTGATGGTACCTGGACTCAGACTCAAATCGATGACTTCAAATCCCAAGCTCTTACCCACTATGCTTTGCTGGCCATCATGGGATGCTTCATTGTTAATATTTGCTAGCACTGATGCTGACCCTGACATGCCATTGTCTAGGATGGTGGTTATGCATCAGGGTCATAAAGATACTTCAAAAAATCAGATTCCTAGTCACCTACTCAGAAACATCAAATTGAAATCTCTGAGTGTGAGGCCCATGAATCTCTATTTTCAAAGATTCTTCCTAGGCAATTCTGATGAAGACAGCTCAGTTCAGGTCTGTGAACTGGCATCTGTAAACTGCTGCTCTACTGCTTTTACATTTTCCAGCCCTGTCTTGTCTGTAACTTTATTTGCTTTTGAGAAACAACACACATAAGTAAAGAGGCAGGCACAGGAAGTATGCCAGCTTGGCGCAATGGTTCAGCTTTGCCATCCAGGACAGAGAGAGGAAAAACTACTTGGGGACTTTCTCTGGACAAGCTCTTATCCAATGTGTACATACTGAGTTCAGATGACTCAGGACACAGTGTCAATTCAAAATTGAGGAAGATGAGAGAAAGACTGGAGGCCCAGGCCATAAAAGAGGCAGATTTTCCAAGGAAATATGGCACAGAGAGAGAATAATTTAAACTGAGCCAGTGGGTAGAAACCCAATGAGAAGGTCAAGATTATGCATTAGTATTAGGTTGGTGCAAAAGCAATTGAGGTTTTGACATTACTTTTAATGGCAAAAACCTAAATTGCTTTTGCACCAACCTAAATATGTCACCAGCTGGCTGTAACAATTAGAACCCCAAATATAACAATGGCCTAAGCATGACAGAAGTTGATTTCTTATCCAGACAACATACCAAGAGAGATGTTTGAGGTTGGTAGGTGGCTGTCTTCCAACCTCAAACATCTTCAGAGATCCAGCCTTCCCATTTTGTGGCTCAGTGATCTCCTAGGGCCTCACTGCCTTCTGCATCAAGGCAGTGGAAGGAGATTGAGAGCACTCAGGGGACATGCCTACTTCTTAAAAGCCTTAGCCTTCTAATCACAGCCTAGGAGATATCAACTACCTGCCCATCCCTAATGGAAGGAGAACTAGGAAATACAGTCTATTTGTGTACCAAGAAAGAAAGAGAAACAGATTATTTTGTGAGCACTATGTTCAATGGCTCTTTGCCATATCATGTGAGTCCCCCTCAAAGCCTGCAATGGCAGCCTGTTAATGGCAGGGGAAATAAAACAGAATGATCCTGGACAAGGCAGATCAGTGCATTACATTTAAGTTTAGCACAACCTAATTGAGTAACATGAGACTGGGTGTTTGTTACATCTCAAGGAAATTCTGCTGAGACTCCAGTGGCATAGGAAGGCACAGAAAAGAAAGCAGGAAATGACTAGTACGAGGCTTTGCCAACCAAACAAGGTCGAGGACTTTTTCATAATTTTGCCTGAATCAGCGGCAATGTCATCAGGGATGAACACCTTTCCAGGGCCCACACACAATACTTGGAGCAAATGCTGCCCCTCACAAAATATGAGATATTACAGTGCTCTCAGTGGGCCCTTGGTGGAAACTAATCTTTCTTCTATATTGCAAGGGAAAGGCAGATTTTTTTAAAATCTCCCCCATACATCCCCGGAAAATAAAAACCGTTTAATTTCTGTATCTGCAAAGCCATGACACAACCTCCCTATCTTCTCCTTAATGTTCAAAATGAAGTGATTTAGTGTGTGGCCTATTCTGAGAAGTGAAAACTGTCAAATTCCATTATTGGATTTCTTTTTCTTTCAAATGCCAGGATCATATTCTTCCTTGTTGAGCAGAATAAATAATAAAATCTATATTGAGGAATACCTAGCGTCACACAGATATATGTTAAAAAGATCCGGCCAGATGCAGTGGCTCACACTTGTAATCCTAGCACTTTGGGAGGTCGAGGCAGGTGGATCACGAAGTCAGGAGTTCAAGAACAGCCTGGCCAACATAGTGAAACCTCAGCTCTACTAAAAATACAAAAGAAAAAAAAAATCAGCTGGGCATGGTGGCAGGTGCCTGTAATCCCAGCTACTCGGGAGGCTGAGACAGGAGAATCGCTTGAACCTGGGAGGCGGAGGTTTCAGTGAGCCAAGATCATGCCATTGCACTCCAACCTGGGTGACAGTGTGAGACTCTGTCTCAAAAAAAAAAAAAAAAAGATCCAGGGGTTTTGGATGATGATATCTTATATAAGGCAATAGTATAAAGAGGCTCCTAAATCAAGCTGCATTAATAGATGGGGCCCAGATCACAGTAAGTAGTTATTTCACTATTCTTTTCCTCAGAGGATCTTGTTCAGTTTTGAGTAAACATTTTAACAGGATCATATGAAAACTTCAGTGTTTCCTGAAAAGAATGAGTAATGATAGGAAGGATTTGAGCGTCAAAATCCCATGAAAAACTGCAGAAGGAAACTTAAGATTTGTATCATCAGGAAGAAAAGTTCAAGATGAGTCTGATAACTGAGGGCCGAGGAACTAAGGAGTGCCTAGTGTTACTTTGAATACCTCTGGGAACAAACCAGACCAATGATAAAAGTTTTGGAGCATTATTAAGCCCATATATAAAGAAGAATTTTCTAACAATTTTCAGTTTTCTGAAAATGAAATGGGCTATTTAGGGACATAGAGGAGCTTTACGTTAAGAATTGTATAGAGGGGTCCTTGCGCTGAATGGGAGGTTGTCCAAGATAATACCTTCTGGCACTGACATTTTCTGAAAGGGTATTGGCTTTTGGGGAAAAAGCAAACTCTGTGCAGGAGCAGAATAAGCACTCCCAGGAGATGCAGAATGGCCAGACACCAAATAATGTAAACAACAGGCACAAAAACAGTGTATCTTCATTGCAGGCCATCCATATTAAATTTGACTGTTTTAGTTCCTGCTGCTCCATTATCTGACATGCCCTTCCCTCAATTAATGCACATTTAAATCCCACTCAACCTTTCTCCTAAGACTTCCCTAATTCCCAGGATGCAGGGCTTATTTCCTTCTTTTAAATTCCTATGGCAAATTATGTGTATTTCGTTTTAAAAAAATATTGGAAGGTTTCCAGTAATAAGAAGTACTACAAGTTTATTATAGGACACATATAGCCTTGCAGCCAGATTGACTGAGTTCAAATCCTGGCTACACAACATAATAGCTGTGTGATGGGAAATTTACTCTGGGTCTGTTCTTCAGTTTTCTCTTCTACAAAGCAGGCATAACAATATAACCAACTCATAGGGTTTCTGAGAGATTAAGTAAGTTAAATGTATACAATACTTGAAATAGTGTCTCATTAGATGTTGCTATTGTAAAAATAGCAATCATCAAAAATATAGAAAAAAAGTAGAAAGAAGTCATCCATAACTTTGCCACCCAAAGACAACTACACTGTTTTCCCTGTTTTTTTCAAAGTAGCTGTGACCATATTGCACATATAATTTTGTGTTCCAGTTTTTTACTTAATATTACAACGTAAGAATTTGTGTATCATATAAAATTCCTCACAAACCAAATATAAATGGCTGCACAATGATTTACTATGTGGTAGTGCTATGACTTATTAGTAATCATATTTATTTATTACATAGTTTCCAAATTGAGGTTGTTTTTAATCTTGACTATTAAGATTAATGCTATAATGAAAGTTTTTCATTTGATATCTTTTATTGTCCACCCGACCCTCCACACATTCACTTTCTTCAGCATTGGTGTGAGCTTCTTGAGGCCAGGGACCAAAGTAAGGCCTTAGTCTTACTTGGTGTCCTTATACATAATGATATGTCCTGATCAATATGTCATGTGTCACATATCATTAAGCTAAGTTGAAAGTCAATTAGTGAAAATATAATTTTTTGTTTTGCTTCAACGACAGTTTATTTTTTCACAGTTCTGGAGGAGGCTGGGAAGTCCAAGATCAATGTGCTGGGTGATTCAGTTTCTGGTGAAGCCTCTCTCTTCCTGGCTTGCAGATGGCTGCCTTCTTGATATGTCCCCACATGGCAGAATGAGGGCAGAATGAGAGAGAGAGAGAGAGAGAGAGAGAGAGAGGAGGGAGGGACCGAAGAAGACAGTAAGATCTCTAAGATCTCTACTCTAGTGTCTCTTGTTAAAGGGACATTAATACCATCCTGAGGGCCCCACCTTCATTACCTTATCTAAACCTAATTATCTCCAAAAGGCTCCACCTCTAAATACTGTGGCTTAGGACTTCAGTATATAAATTTGTTGGGGGAAGAATTCAATCCGTAGTCCATACATGGCCAAAAAAGAGTAAGGCAGTAATTTGAAATGATACTGGAAATCACTGATTTTATAAATAGCCAGGAACCTTAATTGTTTCAGATGCATAGAGACCCCACATTAATGCTGACCACATTTTCTCCCAATAATTTCAGTATTTATAAAGATGTAAATAATTTGCAGTGAAAACTCTCTCTCTTGTCCCTGTTTTCTAGCCACCCATTTCTTTCCCAGATGCTGTGGCCAGTGCTCTTGTCCTTTCCAGGGGTAGTCTGTGTGTATTCAGGCCTCTCAGGGACACATGGATTTCAGAATCCAGAATACTCTGGGTTTAGGCAGTAATCAGGTGCACATAGCATGTATTCCATAACACCGCAGGCTCTCTCCAGAATGCCCAGTCATCCCTGCTTGCCTCAGACTATCCTAGCTTCAGTGCTGTTATGTCTCACATCCCAGGAACCCTCTCCATCCCAGGCAAAGTAGGCCCATTTGACAACTTTTTTAATTTAACCAAGTTTTTATGAATGGCTTTTCTTTTGCCTCTATGCTTCTTAACACCAATTAAAAAATGTTTTAAAATCACTTTATTCTTCCTTTTTCTTTGGTTTTCAGATTTTCTCTCTCTTTCAAAAAAATTAGGCAAAACATACGCTGAGAAACATGAAATTCCACATCAAAGTGACACAATTTTAGTGCTCATTAAGAATTAATGTCAAAATAGCCAGATAAATAAAATAGCAGGATTATCAGAGGATAGTTTAAATGGCAACTGCAGAATTCTTTCCCTGTTCTTTTTTGTTGTTGTTGAGAACATGTTATTACAACATGTTTCTTTTATTTTTATTATTAATTTTTTGATGCATAATATTTTATATATTTATAGGGCACATGTGATATTTTGGGACATGCGTAGATTGTGTGATAGTCCAACCAGGGTATTTGAGGTATCCATCATCTTGAGTATTTATCATTTCTATGTATCTTTTAATCGTGATGTTAAGGTGTTCATTTGAGATCTTTCCGGCTTTCTGATGTGGGCATTTAGTGCCATAAATTTCCCTCTTAACACTGTTTAGCTGTGCCCAAGAGACTCTGGTACATTGTCTCTTTGTTCCTATTGGTTTCAAAGAACTTCTTGGTTTCTGCCTTAATTTCATTATTTAGCCAGGAGTCATTCAGAAGTAAGTTGTTCAGTGGCCATGCAACTCTGTGGTTTTGAGTAAGGTTCTTAATCTTGAGTTCTAATATGATTGCACTGTGGTCTGAGACTGTTTGTTATGATTTCAGTTCTTTTTCTGAGGAGTGTTTTACTTCCAATTATGTGGTCAATTGTATAATAAGTGCCATGTAGCACTGAGAAAAATGCAAATTCTGTTAATTTAGGGTGGAGAGTTCTGCAGATGTCTATTAGGTCTGCGATACAGAGCTGAGTTCAAGTCCTGAGTATCCTCGTTAATTTTCTGTCTGTTGATCTGTTTAATAATATTGACAGTGGGGTGTTAAAGCCTTCACTATTATTGTGTGGGAGTCTAAGTCTCTTTGTAGGTCTCTAAGAAGTTGTTTTATGTATCTGGATGATCCTGTATTGGGTGCATATATTTAGGATAGTTAGCTCTTCTTGTTGAATTAATCCCTTTACCATTAGATAATGCTCTTCTTGTCTTTTTTGGTCTTTGTTTAAAGTCTGTTTTGTCAGAGACCAGGACTGGAACCCCTGCTTTTTCTTGCTTTCCATTAGCTTGGTAAATTTTTCTTCATCCCTTTATTTTAAGCCTATGTGTGTCTTTGTGCATGAGATTGGTCCCCTGAATATAGCATACTCATGGGTCTTGGCTCTTATCAAATTTGTGCTTTGCTGGGTGGAAACCCATTCATCTAGACTGCCTGGATTCCGCAGAACTGCCATAAGAAAAGGCTAAGTCTGCTGGTCCAGAGACTGTGGCCACTCTTCCACCCTAGGGGCTTAGGCCCAGGAAGATTAGGGTTCTGTCTCTGAGCCCCTGGCTGGAGTTGTTAGAGTTTGTGCAGGGAGCCCCCCACCCCACCCAGTGAGGAGGGATGAGTAAGGGTCAGAACTGAAGATGCACTCTCCTAGTAGTCTGCCACAGCTGGTATGTTGGGCCGTGGGGGACACCTCTTGGGATCAAGTGTTCCAGCCTCCCTGGCTCCAGCAGGGGTAAAGTGTGGCCTGGAGCCATGGAGATGGCTGCAACCCTGCCCCTACCCAGGGAGCTTAGTGTCTTAGGCAGCTATCAGTTCCATTGTGCTGCTCCTCCCCCAAGAAGCTCAAATGGCTTACACAGCAGGCAGATGCAGCTCTGGTGCTGGTCACTCCTCCCCACAGGGAACTCAGCAGGCTTAAGCAGATTCTAGCTAAGAGGCTGCTGAGACTCTGTGCAGCTCCGGGTTTGGGACCCTGGGCCCCGGTGGCATGGGTTTGCAAGTGGGATCTTCCAATCAATGGGTTGCACAGTTCATGGTAAAAGGACAATTTCCGTGGCTGGGCAGCGGGCTCACTCACTGCCTCCCTTGGCTAGGAGGTGGAGGCTGCCACACCTCACAGCTCTTCCTTCCTCTTTGTGAGTCACCCCTGCTACCTAGTCAGTTCTAATGACAGAATGTGGATACATCAGTTGCTGGGCAGGATTCACATGCTTTGGTTCTTTTTGATGGGAGCTTCCTACAGTGGCTGCCTCTAGTTGGCCATCTTGGCCCCGTCCCCCAGCTCTCATTTTTATTATTTCTCTCATTTTATTTATCTGGGGTTTGATTCATTGTTTTTCTAGCTTCTTAAGGTACATCATTATTATTTATTATCTTTCTACTTTTTAAATATAGTCATTTATTGCCATAAACTTTCTTCTTAGCACTGCTTTTGCTGTATTCCATAGGTTTTGGTATTTTGTATTTCAATAAATGTTTTTTACTTCCTCCCTAATTTCTTCCTTGACCTAATAGTCATTCAGGAGGATGTTTAATTTCTATATATTTTTACAGTTTCCAGAGTGCCTCTTTTTGTTGATTTCTGGGTTTATTCCATTGTGGTCTGAGAAGATACTTGATATGATTTCAAGTTTTAAACGTTTGTGAAGACTTGTTTTGTGTCTTATCTTATGGTCTGTCCTGGAGAATGTTTCATATGTTGATGAGAAAAATTACATATTCTATAGTTGACAGAACTTGGATACATCAGTTGCCAAATACATCATTTATCATTTTATCCAAATGTTCTGTAAATGTCTATTAGGTCCATTTGGTCTAATGTGCAGTTTAAATCCAATGTTTCTCTTGAATTTCTGTCTAGATGATCTGTCTCATGCTAAGAGTGGGGTGTTAAGCCCCCAACTATTATTGTATTAAAGTCTGTGTCTCTTTTTAGATCTACTAATATTTGCTTTATGTATCTGGGTATTCTGGTGTTAAATGCATCTTCTTACTTTTTTTGACTTAAAGTCTGTTTTATCTGATATAACTACCCCTGCTCTCTTTTGGTTTCCCTTTGTATGGGATATTTTTTCCACCCCTTTTCTTTCAGTATATATATATGTATATATATATACATATATATATATATATATTTTTTTTTTTTTTTTTCCTAGTGAGATGGCTTCCTGTGGCAGCATATAGTTTGGTCACTGAAAGAAAATCCATTCAGATAGTCTATACTATTTAAGTGAAAAGTTCAATCCATTTATATTCAAAGATATTATTGGCATGTGAGGACTACTTCCTCTCATTTTATTAATTGCTTCCTGTTGCTTTGTATATTCATTGTTTCTTTCTCTTTTGTTTATTATTGCAGTTTAGTGGTTTTTTGTAGCAGTAACATTTGAGTCCCTTCTTTTCCTTATTTGTGTGTTTGCTCTATCAGTGAATTTTATGCTTTTGTGTTTTCATGATGGTAGATGTTGACTTTTTGCTTCCAGGTATAGGACTCCCTTAGCATTTCTTGTAGGCCCAGTCTAGTGGTGATGAATTCTCTGTTTTTGTTTGCCTGGAAAAAGACTTTATTTAGTTAGTTATAAGGGCTAACCTTGCTGGGTGTAGTATCCTTGGCTGAAAGTTTTTCTTCCAACACTTTAAATATGTAATCTCATTTTCTCCTGACCTATAAGATTTCTGTGGATAAATCTGCTGTTGGTCAAATGGGGGTTCCCTTATACATGACTACATGCTTTTCTTTTGCTGTTTTTAGAATTCTTTCTTTGTCTTTGACTTTTGACAGTTTGACCATAATGTGTCATGGAGAAGACCTTTTTGAATTGTATCTGTTTGGGACTCTCTTAGCATCCTGTATCTGGATGTCTAAATTTGTTACTAGACTTAGGAATTTTGTTATTTATTTACATGTGTTTTCTAGCACTTTTATTTTCTTTTCACCTTCTGGGACACTGAAAATTTGAATATTTGGTTGCTCTATGGTATCTCATATGTCATTTAGGCTTTGTCCATTTTAAAAAATTCTTTTTTCTTTATTTTTGTCTGACTTGGTTATTTCAAAAAGACCTGTCTTTGTGTCAAGTTATTCCTTCTGTTTGATGTAGTCTATTGTGGAAAGTTTCAAATGTATTTTTAATTTTATTTAATATATTATTTCCAGATTTTCGGTTTGGTTCTTTTTTATGGCATCTATCTCTTCAGCAAATTTCTCATTCTGAATTATTTTTCTTATTTATTTGTAATTTTTTTGTATTCTCTCGTATTTATCTTTAATATTATTATTTTGATCTTTTCTTTTTGAGTCAGGATCTCTGTTGCCCACACTGAGTGCAGCAGTACAGTCATGGCTCATATTAGCCTCAACCTCCCAGACTTCGGTCTCTCACTTCAGCCCTTCCACTTCAGCCTCTCAAGTAGCTGGGACGACAGGCATACATCACCATGCCTGGCTAATTTCTTTTTGTAGAGACAGGATCTCCCTATGTTGCCTAGGCTGGTCTCAAACTCCTGGGCTCAAGTGATTTTCTAGGCCTCCCAATGTGCTGGGATTATAGATATGAGCCACTGCACCTGGCCCAATATTATTATTTTGAATGATTTTTCTAGGATTTCATAAATTTATTTTTTATTATAAACCATTGCTGGAGAATTACTGTGTTTCTTTGGATGTGTCATATTTCTTTGCTTTTTCATAGTTCCTGTGTTTTTACATTGCTGTCTGTACATCTGATGTGACAGCCACTTCTTCAAAATTGTTTTTGAATTTGCTTTGTTAGGGGAGAAGCTTTTTCTGAATATGTATCTATGACATGGGTATGGTAGAGCACTTTGGTTTTGATGCATGCAGTAGTGTAGTCTTTGTATGAGTTTATTGGCTATAAACACTGTCAATAGTATATGTGAGTTCCTCAGTGCCTTAGGGTACAGTGATTAGTGGAGGCTATGATAAAGTTTTGCTGGGGACAGGGATGCCAGGTGAACTTGTCCTCATGTCCCAGTGGTGGCAGTTGTGGCCTGAGCATGCCTGTCCTTGGGCTCCAGGGTGGCATAGGCTGACACCAGTGTTAGTGGGTCCAGGATGCCAATTCTTGAGCTTCCAGGCAGCTTGCTTGGGTGCCATTGTGACAGTGGAGGGCCAGGTGAGTATGTAGATTCTCAAGCCTGTGGGCAGCAGGCATAGCATGTGTATTAGCAGTAGCAGTGGCAGGACAATTATATGGCTCCTAAGTCATCCATGCAGGTATTGACAGTTGCTGTGAAAGGATGGGCAAGTCAGTCCTCAGGCCTGCAGGAGGCATGTGCAGGTGATGTCAACAGTGGTTGTAGTGGCAAGTTGGGAAGGCCTGATCTCAGGTCCCCAGAAGGAGTGTGTAGCTGCCAATGATGGTTGACTGGGGTGGGCAGTCCCCAGGCCCCTGATGGCATGCTAGGGCAGTGGGGAGGCAGAGCCTGGCCTAGCAGACCTGTTCTCAGGCCTCCTGGTGATGTACACAGGTGGTGGCTATGTATGTGGCCCTGCTACTGGGGAGGGGAGGGTTCTTTTCAGTGGTAGTATCTATGTGTAGGTGGCTGGGGAGCAGGTGCTTCACTTGCCCTTTGGCCATAGGCAGTGGCAGCCTGAAGTGATGGTGGCTGCAGTGGGGAAGTTTGTCCCTGAGGTGTGTAAAAATGCATGGTGGTTTCTCTTCTGGGGGCAGGAGAGTCATTGCCAATGGCTTGCAATTCAGCCCTGGCAGCAGCAGTCAGCCAAGGCAGTGGCCACAGAGGGGGAATATCACTGGGGATCTACTGAGGTGGAGATGCAGATCTGTTGGGCTTGCAGGCAGGATTCAGTCTTCTGGGGGCTGGATCTTCATATGGCACTTTGCTGTAGCTACTTAGGGCTCAGGGTGTGTGGGAGCCAGCATGAGCCACCCTCTGGAGCAATGCTATCCTATGTTCTCCAGGTAGCTCCCCACGTTAGTCTCAGAGTTTATGTGGTCTGAAGGCTCTCCCATGGCTGGAATTGTAGGATTACACAGTGGCAGTGTGGACCATTGAAGGTCACTTACTTACCATTTCCCTACATTGGGCTTCCAGTAGATCCTGGCCAAGCAGGCTGCCCTGTTTTTCTCTCCTTCCTTGCTTTAGGTGTTGTCAGTTCTCCATTGAATTCCAGTGTTCTTTCTTAGATGATATATTTGAAGTGTGATTATCTACTCACTATTTTTGTTCTTTGTGAAGGAGGCAAGTACCAGATGCCTCTTGTCATTAAAATTTTAATTGAAGAAAATGTAGTGCCTAAAGAATTAAAAGAAAAAGAAATAGAGGGTAAAATGAGATTTGAAAAAACAAAAATTACTAGTGAACCAAATATATCCCAAACCTCTAGGCAGGGAAACATACTAACATCCTCATAAGGAACACAGAAACTTTGATCTTTAATTAGATTTAATGTTTTCAGGCTGATTTTTAAAGTATGTTAGTCTCTGCAAAGATTGAAATCTGAAAGTTGCTTCTTGTGCTGATCTAAAAGATATGAACTGACTTTTTTATTTTCAAAAGGAATGTCCTTTGTTGTTCTAGAAATAATAATAAAAGTAATATCTTAATGTCAAGCAGTTCTTACCTCTATATACTCAGCCTTTCCAGCCTTGTATTTTTTACCATACATGGTCTACACTTGGGCTGTTGGGAAGTTGATGTGCTTCTGAAAAGCAGTGTGCAAATAGCCTTTGGCAAGTCTTAACATTTGAAAAATATCCTGGGTGACTTTTTTATTTGAAGAAATTAAGTGGTTAGTCATTTTGTTAAATGAGTAGTTAATGCTGTAATTTATCTTTTGAGTGTAATGTTTGTATTTTGCAGTTCCCTTATATGTAAGTGACCTCTGTAGACGACAGAAACATCTCTTCTTTGTTTTCTTTCCAGGGACTTCTTCTTTCTTCCTAGTCATTCATGGCTGTCACATCTTGGGCTAACGAGCTGAGATGACTGGTTGGTTCACTGTGGTGTTCTCTTCCACTCTCCACATCCTTGACCTCCATCCATTCCTCTTCCATGTTGTCCTTTGGGTGGGCTAGAACATGGAAGGATGAGGGTGGCTTCTTTTCTCCATCCATAGTGACCACTTCAGTGTCAACAATTTCTTAGTCTTGACTTCCCATACCTCACCCTGGAATCCTGTGGAATGCAACTGAGGGGTTGGGGGTTTGGGGGCATGGACTTGGGTCAAAATCATTCATGACCTTATCACATGGGTCAGATCAAAGTTGGCCAGATGGAGGGCTATATTGTTTCAAGTCTCATTATTGTTCTGAAGCTTTTAATGTAGAAAAGGGCACTCCAAATGGGAAATCACAACCCTGGAATTTGAGTCTGGCATCTGGGCTCCCTCAGAGGGTTATTACTGAGCTGGACTCTCAATCTCTGCATGAGAACTCAATCCACTCAGCATGAGCTATGGCACAAGACATATGGAAAGCATGAAAACAAAAATAATATGAATAAGATAATTGTGGGAAAGACTATAGATACTTGGAAACAAGAGTCCAAGCAATAGACTCCAGCAATAGAAAGCAAAGTTTCTTTAGCAATAGAAACTATAACTTTTACCCGATTTTACATGATTTACCAGAATACAGACCCCATGTCAACATTTCTTTATTTTATTGCTCACATTGTTCCAGCCTTGACCATCAGAAGCCTTTTCAGTTAGCTACTCTATTTATTTTTTTTTGGCACCTCTCTCTCTCTCTCTCTTTCTTTTTTATTATACTTTAAGTTCTGGAATACATGTGCATGATGTGCAGGCTTGTTACATAGGTATACACATGCCATGGTGGTTTGCTGCACCCATCATCCCATCATCTACATTAGGTATTTCTCCTAATGCTCTCCCTCCTCTAGCATCCTCCCCCTAGTGTGTGATTGTCTCCTCCCTGTGTCCATGTGTTCTCCTTAATCAATAGGCCCCAGTGTGTGATGGTCTCCTCCCTGTGTCCATGTGTTCTCATTAATCAGCTCCCACTTATGAGTGAGAACATGGTGTTTGGTTTGCTGTTCTTGTGTCAGTTAGCTGAAAATGATGGTTTCCAGCTTTACCCATGTCCCTGCAAAGGACATGAACTCATCCTTTTTATGACTGCATGGTATTCCATGGTGTATATGTGCCACATTTTCTTTATCCAGTCAATCATTGATGGGCATCTGGGTTAGTTCCAAATCTTTGTTACTGTTAACAGTTCCGCAGTAAGCATATGTGTGCGTGTGTCTTTATAGTAGAATGGTTTGTAATCCTTTGGGTATATATCCAGTAATAGGATTGCTTGGTCAGATGGTGTTTCTAGTTCTCGATCCTTGAGGAATCGCCACATTGTCTTCCACAATGGTTGAACTAATTTACACTCCCATCAATGGTGTTAAAGCATTCCTATTTCTCCAAATCCTCTCCAGCTTCTGTTGTTTCCTGACTTTCTAATGATTACCATTCTAACTGGAGTGAGAGACACATCTCTGTATTTTTTAAAGCACTTCCTTTCTGACATTACAAGATGCTCCACATTCATATTGTGTATTTCCTGTGCAGTGCTAGAAAAACCTTTTTTCCAAGGAGCCCTGGTTCCTTTTATTGTAAAATGGTATTACAAACCAAGATCTGGGTGGTATAAGTGCTTGTTGTAATTTGCTTTTGATCACATAGGTCTGGTGCTTTGGTAAATTATGAAAGTAAATTTGCATTGCAGCTTTGGCCACTATCCAGAGAATTCTGATTCCACAAGTCTGGGGTTTAATCCTCAGGTGATGCTGATGCTACTGGTTCACGATCCATGTTTGGAAAACCATTGTACTATGGGTTAAATTGGCTTTTGAGATCAATTCTGGGATTCAAAGCATTCCAAATTTAAAGCTACTGATATGTACAATGTGTCTTTTCAAATTTATCTGCCAAGAGATGTAAAGTGCTATAACTGGGTTTACTTATGCTGGATCATTTATGACAGGGAAGTATGCAGCTAGTGTGAGATATGGCCCAAATCACTGAAGACAAGTCACATTAGAGTTTCCAATCTCGTTAATTATAAACCAGGAGTCCAAATTCTGCTTTAGCTTTTCAGCTAATAAAATGGATAGATAGTCTGATGAACTTCTCCAGTGGAGAAGTAAAAATGGAAGAAGAGATACTACTTAAGTGTTTAGTAGAAGGAGAATATTTTTTTTCCTTATGTTAAGGTATTGGGTTGCCATCAAAGGAAAAAATACTCATTTTTTTCCATAATAGGTTGATCTTTAGCAAATCTAACCTTGCCTGAGATGCCTGGAAAGGACTTTGGTAAAAGGAACATGATTGATTATTTTCATTATTTATTTTTAAAAAATGTATATTTTTTTGCTTTTTAGATTGTTTTTATTATTTATAAAAGTGGTCACTTTTACATATCTATTGTCTTAGTCAATTTTCTGCTGCCATAACAGAATACCACAGACTAAGTTATTTATAAAGAAAATAAGTTTATTTGGTTCACTGTTCTGGTGGCTGGGAAGTGCAATAGCATGGCTCCAGCATCTGGTGACAGTCATCCCACAGCACAAGGATAGAGGTAGACGTGAGCAGGAGAGGCAGAGAGAGGAAATCAGGCCAAATTTACTTTTATAACAAACCCATTCTCCTGATACTTAACTCAATCCCAAGATAATGAAATTAATTCATTCATGAAGACAGAGCCCTCATGACACTAATCACCTCTTGTAGGGCCTCTCAACATTGTTATAATAGCAGTTAAGTTTCAACATGAGTTTTGGCAGGAACATTCAAAGCATAACATCTACTACAGTTGTAGATTCATAATGATTTTAAAAGAGCCCTAACGAAATTACTAGGAACCTTGAAGCATTCTAAAGGAGAAAATATAGGAATGGAGGTGGGAATAGAATTAACATTTACTGAAACCTGTCATTATTTAGTGTAAACTTTTATAAAAAATATACCCCCAAATACAATGGCCTTAACAAAAAAAAGTCTTTTTTTTTTCTTACACATTAGCATGGGTATTCCAGGATGACAGGGGTGGTTTGAAAGAGGGAAGGGCAGCTGGCTCTGCTCCATGCAGTTTTTAAGGGACCCAGGCTGCCGTGTTCAGCATGTGGCTTCAAAATCTACATGATATTGTTCCAGCCCATGGACCAATTGCCATGACAAGGGAATGAAATAGTGAGTGATGCAGCCTAAACTATGTTGCCACTTAGGAGTGGGAGTGGCTTATAGAGTGGTGCTGGGTAGATATGAATAATCATTTCTACAGGATCCTTACTCCTACCAAAACTTTCCTTCACAAAAAGTTTGGAAAAGTAGACATTAGTGCCTTCATGTAAATTAACACATGGAAATAGTCTTCTGGGATTCTAAAATTTCAAATCTTAGCTCTGCTTATGGGGCAAAGGGCTTTATTCATGAAAGAAAGTGCAAGGACTAGACCCAGCAGATAGGGGTTAGGTTTTTTTTATGTTGAATTGGACTGAGGAGGGCTGCTGGGAGCTCGAGGAAGGCAACATGGTATCAACAGGGCATTGTAGGCAGATATACCTGGGTTCGAATTCTGTGACCTTGGGCAATGTGCTTAAATTTTCTGGCCTTCATTTTTCTTGTGTATAAAATGATGAGAATATCAAATTCCTTATGAAGTTTAATGAGGAGTCTGATAATATATATAAAGGGTCCAATGAATGTACCTTTTTTCCCTGAAATCACATGTCAGATGTGCCACCATTATTTTTACATATAAGGATACCTCCAATGAGCAAAAATATGTATTAATACATCTTTCCCGAAAGTCCCAACAAAGATCTACAATCTTAGCTTTGAACAATTTACAACACTTTAAATGGCACTCACCCTGATAGAGGTAATCTTTCCAATGTTCTCATAGGATATGTATAATTTGGGTAATGTAGTGAATTGAATTTATTTCTTTTTCTTTTTTTTTTTTTTACCATATCCTTTTTTGTCTTCATTTTCCCCTTTAGCTAATGAAAGATCAAATTAATTAAATCTTTTGATATATCAGGACAGCTCTTAGAGTAAGTGTTAAGGTAAGGACACTGAACTTTTCCACATGGTTGTAGCTTTATAACCTGAACACAGATTTAATGCCATGTCTTTTAGCCTTTTGGAGATTAATTACTGTACCAAATGCTAACTAGGCTGACTGGATTTCCTATACGAAGAACAGAATCCAAGTCTGCTATTTTACGGGGATATCTGAAAGCAGCTGCTCTGTTCAGGCATGAGACCACAGGGGATGCTCACACTCTGGAAGTTTCCCCTTTCTGCCTCTGGTTGGTCCATGAGTCTGGGCAAACCATAATGAGAAAAGGGGATAATGATGATTGCCACTTCCTAGCCTCCAGAAAAATGGTAGTGAGCATCAGAGCCAGGCCCTTGGGGTTGGGGAACTTGCTGTGAGGAAGGTGGTATGTTATCATACCAAGCTTTTCTGCCACTTTTCTCGTTTAGAACCCAGAGTATTTTAGTTTACTTAGGAGCAGAAGACACGGACTTATAAACAACTGGAAGTATGTTTTTAATCCTGTGTGATGTGAATGCCATTTTTGTTTGCCCCAAAATGCTCCTGTAGGTCTGGCAAACATCAGTTTTGGGTTCCTCTACTCTCCCAGCATTGGAGAGCCATTTCATGAGCCGGTATTGACTTCCTCATCTGATAGATGATGAAACAAAATTGGCAAAAGTTGGATGATTTGTGAAGGCTTTCTGATCTGTTTATACCAATTGTTTGTACTACATCTGGCTTACACATGCTGCATTCTCATACAACGTACTTCATTTCTATTGCCCAACAGTGACTATCTTAAGAACCCTATGGAACGTAAAAGCTGATGCTTTCTCTGCTCAGTATTTTTCCATTTTTATGGTATATGGACTTTAAAGAAAAAAGCAAATGAAGGACAATGTACATCAGATTGCATTACTGATGCCATCACGATGACAAGGACTTGACAATCACAAACATTTGTAGATTCCATTTCAAGCACCCACTCACATAAGTAGCTCTAACACCATCAAATTTCAGGACAGTAAAAGAAGGTGGCTGTCTCATGGAATTTGTTATGATGGGACTTAACTAGCCAGAAATATTTCAGGGTCTGTTATAGTAGGTCAGACCTCAGATCTGAATGATTTAGACTTCTGTAAATGACCACTGGCAAGAAAGTAGCC
Source organism: Sapajus apella (assembly GCF_009761245.1). Taxonomy (NCBI): domain Eukaryota; kingdom Metazoa; phylum Chordata; class Mammalia; order Primates; family Cebidae; genus Sapajus; species Sapajus apella. The sequence continues at coordinate 19,395,979 of NW_022436968.1, read as the reverse complement.
TCTCTGAGCGTTGTTTGACCCCTGAAACCAGAGGCAGTTTTACTGTGAAGTCAAATAAAACTTAGCAGTATGGTCACATAGTTGCAATTCTGAAAAGTTTGCCCCCAAAACTTGACATTGTCTCTTTCCACTCCCATATCCTCCCCACTGTGCCTCTCCTTGAATTGGGTGGTGTTGAAATGGCCGCAGGAATGTTAGGTTCTGGCAAGGGGAAATGAAGTAGGGGATACATTTATTTTGGGTTTAGAGGGATATATTCATGTGGTTTGCAGTCACTTCTGTGTGTAGTTAAATTATTTTTAGCCGTTCTGGTGAAGGAATGACTTCCAGGAATACTTCTGGTGCCTACTAGGCTGATACACCCAAGTTTGTGAAATGAATGTGCAGGGCCGGAAGTAGGATCACAGTAGGAATGTGCCTTATAGTGCCTGACACAAAGAGTAGGTGGGTGTTGGAGGAGAAACATGATTAAACATTTTTGCAAAAAATTCAGATGTGAAATTTTTGAATGGAAGGTTTGGTTTTCATCATAGTCTCATCAAAATGGAATTTTCCCCTGCCGGAACTATTTTTGATAATGCAGTGTGCAATTATAAGTGCACCATACATTTTCTTTTCTGCAGGGCATCAAGAGTTCCTGTGTGGCAGGGCAAATGCTGTATGCATTACTACTAACAGCACATACATCTGTAGGTGGTGTTGCATGTTGTATGCACCCCAAATATTGCACTATGTCTTTAAGATACTGGTGTATATCACTCTGCTAAAGACTCGTGGTTCCAGATAAAAAGGCACACAAAATTGTCACTGATTCAACAAACAGAAAAGTCAAGGCACAAATTGACATAAACTTATTGAGTCAATGGATGTTGTATGAATATTTTAATTTACACAATTTTTATACCTGAATACAATATAGTGACAGTTAAGAAACATATTTTAGTTGCCCTTGTACATGCCTCAATTTAAGAGTATATATTGTATAATTTTTCAGAGTATGCAGCCAAAAAAATAGAAAAAATTGAGTTGTATCAGGAAGTTAATTATAAATGCATACATATTTTTTCTGGATTTTATGAAGTTTATGGTATTTGTCAGCTTTTAAAACATTTTCACTTTTTGTAATTAATTTTTTCCACTCCAAACAAAAATCTATAACCTCATTTAATGTTGTGTATATATTTTGTTTTTTCTTTCTTAAAGAAACATCCTCAAATTGTATAACTTTCAGCTATTACAAAACCACAATTTTCCTTTGTTTGCAATGTAAGAAGATGAATAATTGTCAGAGTACATGTGGTTTACAGTATTCTACATCTTAAATCTTTGGTTGAAGTATTTTTTTAAAAACTGCATTTGGCATTCTAAAGAATTGCAATGGAAGAACAGTAGAAAAGTTATCCCCACATTGTCACATCTCTACCACCCAAAAAATATCAACTCCAGAGTCCAGCTGTTAAGTTTCTAGATCTGTCCTTCCCCTCAAGCTGCCTTTTGGGGTGAGTACGCTTTCTTCACATTCCTGAGGCCAGTGAGGCCTGGCATTCATCTTGTTCTCCCATGGCCATTTCCAGACAGTTACCCTTTCACCTTCTTACAAAAGCTCCTCTTCTTTTGGTGTTTCCACTGCCTGGCATTTCCTCTCTAGGAATGTTCCTACTGACCATGCTCCCCCTTAACCATTGACTCTACCCAATTCACTGTAAAGCTATTAATAGACTATTTCAGTGTCCATGGAACATCCTAGCTTTATTCACTTCCTGACGCTGCTGTACTAAAATTCCACAAACGTAGTGCCTTAAAACAACAGAAATGTATTTCTTCTGTTGATGTTTAGAAGTCTGAAGTCAGCATTGCTGGGCTGAAATCAAGGTGTTAGCAGGGATGTTCTCTGCCAGACTCTCTAGGGGAGAATCTGTTCCCTTCATCTTCCAGCTTCTGGTGGCAGCCGGCATCCCTTAGCTTGTGCTGCATCACCCGTATCTCTGCCTCTGTGCCCACGTGGCCTTCTGTTCTCCTTTTTATGTAAAGTCTCCCTCTGCCTTTCCCTTATAGACATACATGTGATAGTATTGAAGGCCCACCAAGGTAATCCAGGATAATCCTCTTATCTCAAGATCTTTAACTTAATCACGTATGTCATATTGGGTTATATTCACAGGTCCTAGGGATAAAGATGTGGTTATTTTTTTTTTGGGGGGGATCTTCTTTTTAACCTCCTACACCAGCATTGCTATTCCTGAATGCTACCTCCACCTCTGTTCCAGTTCAGCCACCTACTTCCTGAACAACCAGCACTGAGGGTTCTCCTGACCCAGAACTGTCACATTAGAAAGCCTCCTCCTTTCTTTCTCACATTCCCACTTTCCCCACACCTGAACTGTGACCTCATGGAGACCTTTAGTTGCTTGATTCCCCAATTTTTCTCCAATCTTCCAACCCATTTCTGGCTCTCTTTCTTCCTGCCTAGCCTAGACACTTGCTGTTTGGATACCTTGAGCTTTTCTCTCACCATAACCCCTTATTAACTGCATACTTTCAGGGCACCATTCTTCAAAACCCTGGAATCTGGATTCATGTGACTACTGACGTACTCGGCATCTGCACTTGGTCTGCTGGGTCCTGGTTGAATGAAGGGACACAGCCTCACTGATTCTGGTCTCTGGGCTCAGCACCTGCTGCTTGCTGCTCTGTCAGTACCCCTTCTCTTGCTCTGTTTCTCTGCCTCTGCTATAATAGGATGTCTCAGGACACATTCTGTGGGCCTCGTCCATCAGAATCTCCTGGAACACTCACAAAAGACATTCCTGGACCCTACTCCAGACCTCTTGGATCTGAATCTCTGGGGAGGAGTCTGGAAATGTTCATTTTCAACAAGTACCCCCAGGTGATTTCCCCCTTAATCCTGTATTCACTCTCAAGTGTTTTCCTTCTGGGATTCACTAATGCACTCACTCCAGCAGTTAAAATACAACATGCTTTGGTACCAGTTGTGAAAGTTGTGAAACACCACTCCCAAGCTCCCTGAAGCACCCACCCCTCTGAGACTCCCAGGTCTCCCTGTTCTATTTTGACTCTTGGGGCCCTGCCACCAGTATTGTGAATGCTGCCTTTACTTTCCACTCCTTCTTGACATTGCCTTTCTCTAGCTACTGTCCCTCCTCTCTCTTCCTTTTTTTTTTTTTTTTTAATATAAGCATTGTTAAAAATCTGTCAGAGTATACAACAGAAAGCACTTTGGCTTTTGTTGAATAGGGTTTAAATACAAGGGATTATTAGAAAGGTTGGAGAGAGGGACTCAGGGAAATAAAAGTGTACCAGTGCTGTGGTTGTCACACAGATGTACCCCAGGTACATTGTCACACAGATGTACCCCAGGTACAATGAATGCTGTCCTTTGACACCCAGGAGGCTGCTGAACAGACTCTGGAATGCAGAGTCCAGATGCAGCAACTTCTCCAAACGTTGTGCTTCCAAGACCTTGCTTGCCTGTAGGAAGAGGGCTCCTGCCTCACTTCCTCCTCCCAATTTCCCTGGAGTGCATCTAATGTATATCCAGATCCCAGCTGCAAAGTAGTCTGGGAAATGTAGCTTTTCTCTTTTCTATTCTTTGGTACAGGAAGGCACTCAGAACAGAGTGGAATGGATCTTATGTGTCTTATCTGGCACAAAAGAGTTGCGGGCACTTTCTGATTTCACATTCTCATTTTCTATCCACAACTTGACCAGTTGTGATTTGCCATTTTCCCCTACCACGTTCATGAACTTCTCTCACTAAGGTCAGCAGTATCTTTGAGCAGCCAGATGCAATGGACATTTTAGTGATTATCATATTGTAGCTCTCTCCTGCATTTGACTAATCAGGCCCTCCTCCAAACGCTTTGCTCCCTTGACTCCTCTGACACCACAATCTTTGCATTGTTCTCATAGCTCTCTGGACCTCCTGTTCTTACCCTGCTTCATAGGGTTCTCTTTCTATGCTTTAGCCTTCAGGTGAATTATGGAGATTGGTCTTCTGTCCACGCTTGTTTTCCCCCTCACATTTTGCTTGGGCTGTCTCATCTGCATTCACAGTTTTAGCTCAGACTAAATGCCAAGATTCTCAAATATTTATGCTGAGAATAGACTTCTCTCTCATTCCCGAACTTCTGACTCAAATATGCATCTACCTGCTAGACATGTAGCACTTCATAACATCTCAAATGTCACATATTCAAAACCACCCATTCAGTTGATGTCACCACCAAAAATTTAATAACCCCAGTCAGCATCTTGGAAGTAGCACTTCACTCCTCTTTCTCCCTGAAGCTCCACATCTAATCAATCCCCAAGTCCTGGCATTTCACCAGCAAAATATTTCTCAGATCTATTTGCCTCTGCTTCATTCCTATGAACACTAACCCAGTTCAGGGCCTTTCTGCATTTCTTCTGGATTACTGTACTAGCTTCAAACTCATCTGTCTATCTTTAGTTTTGACCCCCTTAAATTAAATTAACCCTATGCACAGTCTTTCAGGCTGCAAGATCCAAACTGCAAGTCTAACATTCTACAAACTAATAAATTGAGGCACCAAACATCAGATGCTATTCTATAATTTCTCTAGACTGTCTCTCATCCTCCCATGTACATCTTGGGCTGCCAGGATTAGCAGAGGACAAGTTGCCAACTTTTACAGTAAAGACCCAGAGATGTTGATAGGATGTAGAGGGAAGTGCAGGGTATATGCCAACCAGGAGAGCCAGGTTCACTTCCTACCCACATATCTGCTTTAGAGTAGGGAAAGCTATCATGGATACTGTGAAGACACCCAGATTCTCCTTCAATAAATGACTCATTGACCCAGCTGCTGGGAAAATGTTGGAAGACAGACTTCAGGAGTTGCTTCAGTGGCCCAGAGCTACCTCACTTAAGGTCAAACCCTTCCTAGGGCATTCCACTGATGGATGAAGAATATAAAGGCCTGGCCATCCCAACATAAGTTGGAAAAGTCCTGAAGAAGCAGTCTAGGTCTCAGAGCTTATGTGGGGTTCGCTGAGGTCATCATTATGTCACATCACAGCAGGACTGATTCTTCTGTCCATTCCTGTTGCCTTCTCCTCCCTTCCACAGGTTGCAATCCTGCACCCTGCGAACATCCTACCACAGTTGGTACTAGGAGCAGTCTGAGAGCGCGGAGGCTGAGAGGAGATTTTGGAGCTGGATCGGTCACTTTCTGGATGGCAATGAGGATGCCATAACCGGTGGCAGGTGGAGCACAGAGGGCCCTTGGCACAAGGAGGCAGTTCATTTGTTAAAACTTTCACTCATGGAGAATCAGGATGGTATAGCAGGTAATGCATTAGCTGATGTGATGTGTCATGCATTTGAAAAATACAATAGAAATAGTAACTATATAAGTACGATGGAATTGGGTAACTATTGCTAAGTTCAATTGACCTCTGGAAAACAGATAATAAGAAGCTGATGGAGATTAATTTCCAATTAACAGCTAAGTATGAAAGCAAGAGAGCCTCCTTGATGGTACACAAAGCAGCTTTATCTCCCGCAGTGTGAGAGGACCAGGCCTAAGACTTAATCATCAGAGTAGCTAAGCTCTCATGAAGGTTAAATTTCCAATCAAAGCCAGTCTCCTATGTCAAAGTCAGGGCTAGGACCTTAACACATGAGATGAGGACATCTGGGTTAATAATCCTGAAAATCTCAAACTCCCAGACTTTCTGGAGTGCCCTGAGCCTGTAAAGGCTCGGCCCACCCCTCCCTGTTAGAAGCTGCCCTCCCCCATTGATTGGAGGTGATGCAGACACTGCTTTCCCAGGAGGCACATTTGTTCCTTCTGTGATCTGTCACCGTCTCTGTCCCAGGCACTGGGTCTATAACTAGAGCTACGTCACAGCATAAGCCCAACTGGAGCTGTGCTGGGCCTAATAAGAGAAGAAAAGGACTACATCACCAATGAGTTGTAACATCTACCATCCTTTATCTGCATATGCTGGGAGAGTAGGCATGGGATTGGATTCGAAGCCTACTTGATCCAAGAATATACAGGATTTAACACCTTGGCATGGACTCCGGGCTATGGTGCAAACTCACTTCTACAATGGCGCCTAAAGGCATGACAATAGCGATGGCCTACACTAAGTTAGGTTGCAATGTCAGAATGGCCGTGGCAGTGGGTGGAAGAAGAGACGTAAAAGCTCAGCAATGTCAGTGTGCTGGAGTCAATACACTGCAAAAAGCCAGAAAACTCACAGTATGATTGTGTTCCATGGGCAGGGTCGAAGGTTACACTACTTACCAACACTGTATGGAATCACTGAAAAAGGCATCAGCATCACCAAGAAGTCTAGTGCTGACTGTCCTCTGTGGGCCAGTGGGCCAGGGTGGATGGTGGGAGAAGTTGCCACAGATAAAGACATCTTGGCAGCAAAGTCCTACACCATAGAGGCCTGGTGACAGTGGCAAACCTGCAGAAGCCAGGCAGACACAATGACCATAATGAGTAGCAAGTGCGGAGGGGAGTGGGGTTGCTAACCCACAAAGCTGTGGGCATTTAGTAGAACACAGCATTCCTAAGGACAAAATACAAGGGCAATGACAAGAATGCTTGGGACCATCAAAAGAAATCAAGGATGGAGGGTGTGTTCGTTACCCAGGGCTGCTGTTAACAAAGTACCTCAAACTTGGTGGCTTAAAGTAACAGAAAGTTATTCCCTCACAGTTCTGGAGGCTAGAAGTCCAAAGTCAAGGTGTCCGCAAGGCTGGTTCTTTCTGGAAGCTCGGAGGGAGAATGTGTCTCATGCCTCTCTCCTGGCTTCTGGGGGTTGCCAGGAGTCCTTGGCATTCTCTGGCTTTGTTGGTGCATCACTCCAGGCTCCACCTTTGCTGTCACATGGCGTTCTCCCAGTATGGCTCCATCTTCATGTTGCATCTTCTCTGTGTGTTCGTTCCAATTTCTCTCCCATGAGGACACCAGTCACTGGTTGAGGGCCCATTCTAGTACAATATGAACTCAACTTGATTAAATTTACAAAGACTCTCTTTCCAAATAAATCCACTTTTTGAAGGTCCAGGTAGACATAAATTTTGGGGAAACACTATTCAATCCAGTAAAAATGACCAGAAGGCTGAGGGAAGTTTTCCTAATAAAAAGTCACAATCCCTTTTCAATTTTGTAGACCTGAGCCAATTTTAAGGTCTAGTGCATATTGGCTGAAGAAAAATCTCAGTGTCCTGGTGAAGAAGCCTGCAACACCATAGCAGTTATACAGAATAGTGATCCTCCTAGTCCTTTCTTAAAGGGGTCTACTGCTATATACCTGGTGAAGTGAGCACCAGGTAACTGAGCACCCAAACATTTCAAGAATTATTAGACACAGGATGCTAATTGACATTAATACTTAGAGCCTAAGCATCATCATTGCCCTCGTGTTAGACTGAAGGCATAGTAGAGCCAGGTGATAAATGAATGAATTGATTTTAAAACATGTTACAAAGGTACAGTGAGTCCTTGCCTTGGTGGGTAAATTGGGCCTGAACATCCCTCTGGTGGTCATTTTCTGGTTCTAAATGTATAATTGGAACATCTGCAATAGGCAGCAGGAAGTGGTGGTAGTGGTGGAGTAAATGTGGTATTTTCTTCCCCAAAAGGACTTGTTTTTTGAGCATCAGCTCTTGCAGACATACGTGTTGCCAACTGGATCACGGGAAAGAGTAGTACAGAGAGAATAGGACATCAAAGTCTGCCTCCCCTCTGCTGTTTTCGTAAGGTCCTTACCCTATTTGGTATTGTGAGTCCCAGGTGTGTTGAAGCCGGTACTTAGTGGGCTGTGCTGATGTGACTGCCCCTGAGGCTGCCTGGCAAAGCTGAGAGATGGCATTGAAAATAAACATATAATGTGTTACTGGCATTAGGAAGGAAAATTGGCTACATTTCTGGGATATCATCACTACAAAAGCTGAGCCAAAAGCCAGAAGATTCCATCAGATCATCCTATTGCCACGAGTCAGAGCTAGTATCGGGCATTAACTTCCAAGAACCACACAGGGGTAAGCCTCAGTGGCTGTTCAGGGACTGTATTAGACGAGAGCCCTTCCTTTTCTCTCCACCACCCATCACCCCCTTTTGCTGCCATCAGCTGTTATCCAGAGAACAGATAGGAGGAAGGAGAGACTGACTAGAGATAGTGTTAGGTACTGTACTGAAAATGGGTCAGTTTTAGCTGAAAAATCATTTTATTGTACCAGTTGTATAGCTGAAATTAGCAGGATTAAGTTTTATACCATTAGCAGAAATGAAGGCTTGACTCAAGATTATACAATAAAAAATGTTTTATCTTCCTCTCTAGTTATATCAATTTATACACATTTCTAATGCTTATTCATTAAATACAACCTGCCAAAGTCAGATAAATCACCATAGTCCCACTAGCCAAAGATAACAACACTAACAATAGCATTAAAATGTGATATATTTCTCTAAAACAATCTTCGTAAAGAAAAATAAAGCTGGAGACCTCACACTTTTTGATTTTAAAGCGTATTACAAAGTTGTAGTGATCAAAATAGTGTGGTACGGCATAATGACAGACATATAGATCAATGGAACAGAATAAAAAGCCCAAAATAAACCCTCATGCATATGGCCAAATGACCTTCCACAAACAGTGTTGGAAAACTGGATATCCGCATGCAAAACAATGATGTTAAACTCCTACCTTACACTACATACAACAATTAATTAAAAATAAATTAAAGACCTAAACATAAGGCCTTTAACCAGAAAACTCTTAGAAGAAAACATAAAGGAAAAGATTTATGACATTGGATTTGGCAATGATTTCTCAAATACGACACCAAAAACACAGGCGAGAAAAGTGAAAAAGACAAATAGGATTACATCAAGTTTAAAAACTTCTGCACAGCAAAGGAATCAATCAACATAGTGAAAAGGCAGCCAGTGAAATGGGAGAAAACATTTGCAAATCATCTATGTGATAAGAGGTTAATACCCAAATATATAAAGAACTCCTACACTTCAATAGCAACAACAACAAAAGCAACCAAATAATCAAATTTAAAAATAGGCCAAGGATTTGATATACATTTCTCTAAAGAGGACATACAAATGACCAAAATATATATGAAAAGATGCTCAACATCGCCAACCATCAGGGAAATCGCAAAGAGCTATCATCTCACACCCCTTAGGGTGGTCACTATCACAAAAAACAGAAAATAACAGCGTTGGTGAAGATGTGAAGAAATTATAACCCTTGTGCACTGTTAATAGAAATGTAGAATGGTGCAGCCACTGTGGAAAACAGTCGGAGGCTCCTAAAAAATTAAAATTAGAATTGCCATCTAATTCAGCAGTCTCATTTCTGGCTATATATATCCAAAAGAATTGCAAACAGGATCTTGATGAGATTTTTGAATGCCAATGCTCATTGAAGCATTCTTCACAAAAGCCAAGAGGTAGAAGCATCTGTCCATTAACAGGTGAATGGATAAAATGTAGTATATACATATAGTGAAATAGTATTCAGCCTTTAAAAAGAAGGAAGTCCTGTCACAGACTATGACATGGGTAAAACTTGAGGATATTATGTCATGTGAAACAAGTCAGTGGCAAAAGGATAGATACTGCATGATTCCATTCATATGAGATGTCTGAAACAGTAAAATCCTTAGAAATAGAAAGTGGATGGTGGCTGCCAGGGGATTGGGGGAGGGGGAGAAAGGGAGTTGTTCAATGAGTATAGTTTCAGTTGCATAAGAAGAAAAATATTCTAGAAATAAGTCATACAACAATGTGCATATAATTAACATTGCTGTACTATACATTTAAATGGCAGGTGGACCACTTGAGGTCAGGAGTTTGAGACCAGCCTGGCCAACACGGTGAAACCCCGTCTCCACTAAAAATACAAAATTTAGCTGGGCATGGTGGTGCACCCCTGTAATCCTACTTAATCAGGAGGCTGAGGCATGAGAATTGATTGAACCCAGGAGGCAGAGGCAGAGAGCAAAGATCACACTACAGCACACCAGCCTGGGAGACCCAGCGAGACTCTGTCTCAAAAGAGAAAAAAAAGGCTAAGAAGGTAAATTTTATGTTATTTTTTTTACTACAGTAAAAAATGTATTTTCTTTTTGTGTTTTTGTTAACATATATATATTTTTAAATAACCATCAATTACATTTATTTAGATTTGTGGCTCTAGTTGCAAATACTACCTTTGGAAGGGAAGGGATTTTGATTGTCGATTTGTTGATCACAAACGACGCTTTTGTGATATTTAGATTGTGTTGTGGCCAGATTCCCAAAAGCGAATGATCCATTCAAGGGCTACTGAAAAATGTCTGCAACATTCTTCAAACTAGCAATAATGACAACTAACAATGCTATTAGTAGCAGCCAATGTTTTCTAAGCACTTACTAGTGCTAACGACTGTCCCAAGAGTGTGATGTACCTTATCTTATTTAATCCCCATAACCATTCTAAGAAGTAGACACTTGTCATTCTCATTTTACTTTTGATGAAACTGAGGCTCAGAGATGTTACTTAGCTTGTCAATGTTGCACAGTTTGTAACTTGCAGAGCCTAGATTCATACATAGTTGTAAAATAAGATATCTAGGAAGAAAACATCATTGAATACTTTGATTTAATACCTTAATGGCAATAATCGAAAGAAAATTTAAAAGGACATAGAGTGTTACCAATTTAATAGATTTGAGAGCTCTGAGAATTTGTCTCTTTTTCCAGAATATTTCTCTCATAAAGTGATTATCATTTCATTTTCCTTTCATTGACCTCATCTACAGTTTGGGGAAATAGCTCTGGGCTTTTGGAGACTTTCATGTAAGTGATTGTTTAGTTTTTATTGTAAGCTATCAATAAATCTGCTCTTCATCTCTAACTTAGCAAAGAACCAAATTCAAGCTCAGGAATCATGTCCCCATGACTTTATAGTTGTCTGGGTATTGCACAGATCAGATGGGAGAAATGTGCTCAGGGAAAAGTGCCTGTTATTTGGCATGGATGGCAGAACAAAGCACGAAGATCTTTGGACACTTTATGCTATTGGCTGAGAGGGAGTAGGAACGTTTTCCTGCCTTTGGTTGCTGTAATTTAAAAATGTCTCCTTGGTACCCCTCTATATCCAGCAACGCACCTCTGCAGTATTAGATCCTCCTCTGGCTGCCACTCAAGTGGGGGAGGAGCCCTAGAGGCATCAGACCTGTGGGAAAGAAGGAAGACAAGAGGAAAGCTCAAGGAGAGAGGAGAATCCATTGTTTCTGGACTTGCTGCCCTGCTCAGGAGCACGTAAGCTGCTCGATCTGGATGAATAAGAGCTTTTAGAGTTCATAATAAATTGATTGTGAATATTTATTCATTTCCTGTAATAACACGAGTTGCCTTACTAGGCCTTAAAACAGATAATTCAGTTTAGTCTGGCATCTCAATCTTGGCACTATGTGACACAGTACAGAAAGAAGTCACCTTTCCTCCCCCAAACTCCAAACTTTTCATGAAAGAAAAATTGCATTAGTTGCTATGTCCTCCCATGAGACTGAACTGCCCCCAGTTAGGAGGGTTAATGATTTTGAAAAAGGAAATTTGGTTAGAGAGGGGCAGTGTTTCATGGTCTTATCATGTTATACCCATTCTGCGTGGGAGCAAAGTCAAAAGGACTTCAGCCTTTGTGTCCTATGGCTGTGTGGTATATGAGTTTGGGGAAAGATGAACTTGAAGAAATGGATTTATGTGCTGGTGGCCCGGTTTTGGGGGGCCATGTGAAAAATGCTGCCTTTGGTTGTTTTCGTAGTGGTGCTTCTCTTTGACTCAGCTTTAGTTTGTACCAATAAGATTAGCTTGGAAGTATAATTAATGTCTTTGTGTTTAAGACATTTCCTTTCAAAATGACAGGGTATACCAACAGTTATGGCACTGAAATCATTAAAATCATGCAAATGCTTAAAGTGTGTAGGCCTGAGAGATTATAGTTTCATTAGAGAAAAGGCTATAATGTTAGACCTAGGTAATTACCTTTCCCATTAATGCTAGAAAATTCGGTGCTCCACTGAGAAGTGATCGTGGTGCATCGTGCCTTCTGTGCTTTTATATTCAAACTGCAGGAGCCTTTATTCCATCAGCACAAACTGCAAGGTAGCAGCAGCAGCTTTCCAGGTGTACTTTGCAAATTGGGGTTTAAATGTGGAACACATCAAATTAAAATTCAATATTAATTATTTTGTCTTGCTAGGAGTCTGAGTGGTTTAAAGCAGCAAGGGTAATTGTCTAATTCATTGTGTGTGTCTACAGTGAACTTAATCATTATGTCAGCTTCCTAATAAAAGGTTATTATAGAAACAAAGATCCCAATTTTACATATGGTAGGCAAGGGAGGATTCAAAGAGCCAGTCTCTAAGGTAGACTTGAGGATCTTGACAAATGATGCCCATGCTGTGATCAGATACTTAACAAGAAATCTCGTTATTAACTAGGCCTGTACAGATAATTAGCACTTGAGCTTCAAATTTTAAATCTGGCTTGAGATGTATAATTTATCAAAAGCCTTAGCTTGCTGTCAAAGTCCGATAATAAGGTAGTGTTATTGATGAATTGAGATTAAGAGCAGATTGAAGAGAAAATTAGGCCACTGGTTAGCCCGAAAGGTCTGATTTCAATATTTACAGTACTAATTTGGTATTATTTTGGTAAATGGATGTGGTCCCCAAGTGCTACATGGTGTAAAAGAGTAAACTATGCATCATTATTCTAACAGAAAAAGTATTGTTTACTGTGTACTGGATTTTGCAGCACTAGCAGTCTGGTTAATAGGCTACTTTATAAGATGAGTGTACCTGTTTTTTATTGCATGCATTTATTATAACCCATTCAGCACCTAGGGCTTTTAGTGAAAATTAGAAAATGTAGCTTCTTTACATTAAAAATGATATTACATTAGACTAATTGCTACAGAGCCTGTCTTCCCTATTTAACTCACTTTCGTTTATCTCTTGGCATTGTCTTCTAAACATTCTTGCCATTGGAATTGAGATAACTACCATTTTACATATTCAAGCTACATAAAATGAGCAATCTTTTTTTAATGATCTCTGGTTGCATTTCATTGCAAGCGATCTTGCGGGCAGGGGAAGGAATGAGATATACAATAAACCATCTATCTCTAGTGCCTTTCAGCTTTGAAGCACATTCTGAGTACACTTATGTGACCCTTGGCAAGTTAAATCTTTTTGATGCATGTAATAAAATGTTGTTTGGGGCAATAGCTGATTTCCAAAATTATATTAGGCATAACATAAGGCTGTGGCAAATTGTCTCCCTCTTTTTCCTTGCTGGAGCTCACAAATGGGATTGGGAAAGCATTGGAGTGTTTTATTGTATATCATATCAAGTATAAATAGACAGTACACTGCACCGTAATATATCTCTGTGTAGCTCATAGCAATATCTACCCATGAAATAATAAAGCACATGACTGTTGGTTTCCAGAAAATTGCTCGAAAATCCCTTGTCACGTGTTATTGGCAGCAGCCTCTCCTCTCCAGTCTCCAGCTGTCCAGCGGGGTGTGCCAAGTCACAGCAGGACCTGAGGACTGTTTGCATTGAACAGTGGCACAGAACTTTATGGTGATGTTCCTTGTATATTGTGCACTTGCAGACAAGCAGGCTTTCGGAGACTCAGCAGAAGCGTTCCAGTGTTTATGCTGAGGTGGTTAGCTAGTGGGCAAATTGCTATTATTCAGAAACGTGTGGCAGAGGAAAATGTATTGCATTATGTTTTCTATAAATATCATCTTACTGCTGACTAATAACAGGCTTCTGTTCAAGCTGACCCTTCTTTCTGATTTTCTCTTACGCGTAATTAGATTGAATGGAATGTAATGGAGACGTTTTCTGGGGAGGAGAAAGAGGTTTTTTTTGTCCTATTGTAGCTGCATCTCCCCAGTCTACTCCCCACCTCAACTCAGCAATGCCTCCCCCTCGTTCCCCCACAACTCCTGAAACAACATTAGTTTAGCATTCTACTTTCAGACTAAAAAGATTTGGTGTTTCAGCTGTTCCAGTATATGTTGACTACTCACTAATGGATATTTATTCCACTTTATTGCTTTCTATAGGCAAAACTCAAACAAAAGAAATTGGATTTTGCTAATAGCACTGAGCGGCACTGGCATTTTTTGACAGTAGTAAGGATAATAATCATCCCACACAGGGAGATGGGGCATGTAGCCTTTCAAAGCACTTTTACATATATCATCTCCCTTGATTCTCGTGTATAACACAGTTTCAGGGGAGGAATTATAATGCCCACTCGATAGATGAGGAGAAACAAAACAAAGAAAGAGGTTATAAAATCCACTCATGGCAGAGCTTGGATCATTTTGTTCTTTGAACTTTCTGACTTTTGCTCTTTGTTCTTTCCTCTGAACAAAGTGGTTTTATTCTTTATAATACTATTGCCTTTTATCATTAAAGTTTGCAGAAATACTGCCTGTACAGGGCACTCATCCTGCACCTCTCTGAACTGGATAAAACAGTTATCAAGAGCCAAGAGAGTGTGGTAGAAATGTATTAAGTCTGTTATTTGTGGGATCATTATCTCGCTCCAAGTGTGCATTCCAGTGTACTTTGTTGGGCTTTGCTGGATCGCCCAGGAAAGTATCACAGAATGTAGTCTCGAGCACACTATATTTAAAAATCACTATTCAGTTATTAGCTCCAGCAGTTAAGATAGTGCATATATTCCAAGAAAATTACCTTTTTAAAAAAACATCCAGAAAAGGTGGTGACAGAGGCAATAGTGCTGGGATTATAATTTAGGGGTTTCCCTTCTCTGATGTCTACATCACTAGGCCCTGTAGATTTCTGACCTTTTTAAAATTCCAACCTCCCACCCCTACCCCAGTTACACTCTCAGAACTCTACACCAAAAATGCACTGCTTCTGTGCTGGTTCTATTAGGCCACATTCACGTGGGACCTTTAGAGGGAAGGAGATGAATGTGTTTCCTAAAGGGAGAGCTCAGATCTCATAGGACCATGGTCCACATTCTTTTCCCAAACATCTCCCCTCTCAGGCTTCAGCATGAGGGATTAAGTCTGAGCTTTGCAGTTAGCAGCAATTGCATGTAGCAGAGTAAAAATATTTTCTCCATTTCAAATAAGATTAGGAAGTCAACAGAAATAAATTACAGATGCATGTGGGATAGGCTGGTATGGGCAGCAAAGAAATAAATGATCATCAAATGATCACAGTGAATGAACAGGACGTTGTATTTTATGCTGAGCTCACTGGTATCAGCTTTTTATACTCTACACTCAGGCTCTCTCCTGTGCTTGGAGCTTGGAGCTAAAGGCAAGGCAAGGATTGCATTTTGAGGAGGAGATTTTGTGTGTGTATGTGTGTGTGTGTGTGTGTGTGTGTGTGTGTAGGAGAAAGTGGAAAGAAGGCAGAAGAAATAGCAATTTGGTTTGAAAGAAAGTGGAGAAGAAAGCAAGTATGAAAATATTACCAAAACCAATAGCAAAGGTGATCAAGAACTGACTGTGTCTGTAGATTTTTTCTAGTTTTTTTTTTTTTACATTAGCATTATTTTTGTCTAATGTTATTAAGTTTATATTATATTAATATACCAATTAAGGGATACAGACATTTCAAGTTTAAGCACAAAGACATTTTTCATCTGGTAAGTGATGAGTTTTACTTCTTTAGAACAGTGTGGCCAGGGTAGGAGTTTTTAGTGTCTTTAAAGCAACTATTTGAAATAGCTCATTCATGTGGCCATTATTCTTTTAAAAATTTATTTTAAAGGTAACTGTGAAAAATAAAGAGGAAAAACACTAGGAAACATTTACAAAATATCGTTCTCAGACAATCCTACCACCTGAAACGAATGATTTATGATACATTTGGCATTCTGTATACCTTTTACATTATACTTACAATAGAAACTGTAGCTCTTTCATCTTTTAAGCTGTCAAACTAATTTCAATATGCACATCGAACAAGGTGTTTAAGATGTAGTAATTTTTATTATAAATTGATTTTTCCTTTATTATTTGAAATCAGAATTTTAAACATTCAGAGGTTCTAAACCAGTAACTCTTAGTTTAAATTAAGCAAGGTAACTTCTAAGGGCCCTGAAAAAGCCTAGTTATTTATTAAACTCTATCTTAGAAATCTTAAAAAGCATAGGATGTAGTTTTTAAAAGTGGACATAAAGTATATGTTTTACTATCTAACACTCAGAGTTTTGAACTGTCTGAATGCTTTGCCGTATTTTGATCAATATATATTTATATAACAGCAATGCTGCATGTATCCCTATGGTGTATTGTCTACTGAAAATGAATTACCCTAAAATTACAGGGGGTCACATATTGTTTTTCTTGTCATTTGTGCTGCCTTCTTATTTAGTGATGTCATCGTACAAACACAAAGTACAGTAAATAAACACACACATTTTCTTTTATAAACGGATTAATCAATGTGCAAAAATTGCTAAAGGCATCGCTCTCTGCACTACTGGAACCCCAAGGAGCCCAGCAGACGCGGATCCAGTTCTGTTTGCTAGGATGTCAGGCTCTGAATTCACTGTCTGAGTCTCACCAATAGGGGTCTCCAGTGTACCACAGAACTATTTACACCACTCCATTATGATTATTTACAGTATGCTGTACATGAAGACAGAAGCAAAGGGGCAGAACAGATTTATATGGGCTGGGGCTGATACTGGATTTATTCGAGGAGTGAAAGGGTGACGTCACAAGTTATAAGTGATGAGGAGAAGCAAAGACACATCTAGGTTTGGTGTGAGAACACCCTTGACCTACTGGTGTGGACACGATCTGACTAATCTGACTGTGCCTTAAAGAGAAAAAAGGGTATCCCAGCAGCTGCAGTGGTGTTTCCTGATATTTAAATATGGGTCTTTGTTTAGATAAAACATCTAGAGGAATGAATGATTTTTTTCTATCCTCATTTGAATCTTTTGGGAATGGGCTGAAACTGTTTAAATATCAACTAAAAAGCTGCTTCATAATAGTTTTAATGAAGTTATTTATTTTTAGAGAGACTGTAGGTGTTGAAACTGTCTCTTACTGCCATCTCAGATAAAGAGGGTAAGAGCAATTACCCTCCAAAAAGAGCAATTACGATTGATCATAATTGAATATAAAGTTTAGGTCATGTTTAGAAATAGCAATACTGATTCACAATATATAAAGCATGTCATAACATACTTTGTTTTTATGCATCATGGAACTCCTATATGCCATCCATTCTAGAAAAAATTACATTTTAAAAGCCTTGACTAACAAGATATGCCTGGAGTTTTAGGTAGATCTATTTGTGTAGAATAGGCAATAGATATTCAAAATGCCTTTCTCATCATTCATTTATTTATTCAACAAACATTTATTTAGGTCACACTTTGTGAAGTCACTCAGTGCCTAAAGGAAAATAACTGTCTTCAGAGAGTGCAGTTTAGTAAATGATAAATAAAAAAAAATTCTAATAGAGAACAGATTGGGGTAAGAGCTAGCACTGAGGCAAAAGCAAGGTACTGTTAAAGGAAGCCGATTAAATAACTAATTCTAAGAGAGGAGGTAGAATGTGGTCGGAAAATGAGTTGGCCTTTGAGGTGAGTTGTGAATGAAGTTTAGGATTGTGATGGGCTTTGCTGGAGAGAACATTCCATGTGTGAAGACTTGTAAGCTGTTCATGGAATGAGAAGTTATGTACAGAAGAGCAAGCTTTGTAAGATGTGTTGGCTTGCTCTGCCTGAGGAAGGAGGATGGGGAAGCTATGGAGGTTGAAGACTGTCTTGGTGAAGGTGAGATAAATTTAGAGGTCAAGGCTGTGAGAGGATAGAAAGAAACCCAGGCAAATATAGAATATGTATTAATTTTAGAATTCAAAGTCAGGAAGCTTAGGAGGATTGTCAAGATGACCCCAATAGGACAGAGCCCATGGTTGTGTAAAGGCTTATTTAAGTTAACTCTACATGACCAGAACTATTATGGTTGATTTCATTTTCCCACATTTAGGTGTGGTTGATTTGCTCTTCTCAGGTTTAGAAACAGGGCACTGATGGTAATCCATCTGTGTCACCCTAACTAGCAGGATGACTTGGAGTTAGTCTCTTCTGTCTTCCCCAGATTAGTTTCTTATCTATAAGATGAGAGGTTGTATTAAGCTTATAGCTGAGGTCTCTACCAGCTTTTAAGGATCTTGTGGATCAATGTGAGACTGAAGTCACATTTAGGCATATCCCATGGGACAAAGGAGTTCAGAAGAGGTGCATATTTTAAAAAGAAATATTATTAAGGACACAAGAAATTCGGTCTCATGGCTTATGTGAGAAAGAGAAAAGTACTGAGCAACAAATTTGACTATATTAATACCAAAGGGGCTGAAGATCAGAAAAACAATATTTGCAAGACATGAAAACAAGACTAAAATATTAGAGATTAATACTATGGAAGGCTCTAAACTCCCAGGGAATAGTTGAATAAATGTAACAAAACTGCACTTGCGCAAAACTCTGATTTCATATACAACTTTGTTTCGGTGAGGTTTTTGATTCAGTTAAAATTAACTTGCTAACACGGAAACAAATAAGGATAGAGTGATTAATTCTAACTTAAGGAATCACAGAAGGTTTCCAGGAAGCCCTCCCACTAATAATGAATTGTGATTTTATAGATGGAGATTGGAGGGAAGTGTACTTTGAGTTAAAGGACCAGCATGGTCCAAAGATAATCAGAACCATGGAGATCCCTTCATTCTGGCAAGTTACATTGAGAAGCAGAGGAAAGCTACCTGGATGGTTAGATAACAAAGGAGAAGATTTTCCTAACTCAATATTGGCTAGGCAAATAGATGCCAGCTATCCATCTGTAACATCTATGAAATTCTTGGGCTCTTAGATAATGAAAGACATCAGAACAGTGGGAGGAAATGACAAGCAGAATTTGAAATCTAATAACCTTTCAAGTTGAAAAAATGGCTAGTAAGAATTGGAACAATCTTTAATAGGGATATAATATGTGTGAAGTACATGAGAAAAGAAGCCTCAAGTGAAATTTAGAAAATGTTTTACTGTGCACATTAAACAGAAAATTATCTGACGTTATAAAGTTGAATATGAATCAATAATAAAATTATAACACTGTTCCAAGGGCCATGCTTTGGGGCCCAGAACCCAAGGGTGAGGGAACTTTGAAAGAAGACTCTTCAGCTACACCAATCCCCAAATTCTTTAGCTTCAGATACAACATAGACACATCACTTACTTATTCCCACTCTTTGGTAAACATTGTTATGGAAAAATACATCCATAAAGCTAAGTTAGAAGTTTGTAATTTAATTTGTTTATGCCAACATTGACTGTAAATACCACAGATGCTTATAAAAAATTCAGTACAGGCCTTAGTTTGGGGTTGGGAGTGGGAAATGATGTTTAAAAAAAAAAGAAAAGAAAGAAAAAAGTGCTATGTGCTTATCTATCATTTTATGCAAAGTAGAAAGATATAAATAAATGAAAGTGTGAAAAATATTTAAAGGCACAGAAGATGGGTACTCTGAGAGAATATACTCATTGTGATTATGTGACTCAGAAAATAACTGAAGGGTGTTTCAATAACACTGTATGGCAAGGTTTTTTTGACAAAATTAATGATCAATATTTTTTAAGCTGTTAAATTTGATTTAACTGGAAACATCCTCAAGTTGCAGACTTATAGACATTGAAATTAGTTGAAAAGATGCAGCTTTTGCTAACAGAAATGATTTCGGAAGTGGCCCAGGACAATGCCTGGAGGTGAAACTGCCTCACTTTGAAATATTGGCTGTTCTGCCCCTCAGCTGTATATTTAACTTCTCTGTGTCTCTGTATTTTCATCAGTAAGAAGAAGATAAAAAACTACTTTTCATTTAAAAGGATTTTGTGAGAATTAGCTGTATTAATAAAATAAAAGGACAGAACAATTCTGGAATACAGTAAATGCTTAATAACGATTAACTCATTACTATGACTTGAACCTAATTGGTGCTCATTGAATATCTATTGATGGATTACCACAGCTGCTTCTGCCAGCTTTTTATGTGTAAAAAAAAAAATAAAACAATCTTTTTTTTTAAATTTTGGCATGGTTTAGTTAGATCCTTGCCTGAATTATACATTGCCTTGGTGTATAGTCTTTCTTTCTGAAACAGGTGTGCGGTAGATATACACAAGATACTTCTGGATGTTAAAAGACAAAATTAAACAACAAAATGTATTTGACAACTTGGGTGAAAATAGGCTCTGATTATTAATTGAAGGCACTGAGGGCGTTTTGAGGGACAGCCCTTTACTTCCGATTGCCAAGCAAGCAAGGAGGTGACTGTCTCAAAGCTTTGGACGTTTTGAAGCTGGGGCCCAGCTCCGTAGTCTGTGACAATGCACAGGGGTTGATGAGTTAGTTCTGGAGGCTTCTGAATTTTAATGATGCTGGAGATGATATTGTGTGTCCTTCAGCTTGTTAGAGTGACACCAGCACTCCATAAATCATAATACCTGTGTATTGTAAAATCAATAGCCAAGTGCTACCTCAGCGCTAACCCTTAATAAGTTTTTCACGGCTCTAACAGCTTAAACTTTGCTGTAGTGCCATTGGACCTGTAGGTTAGGATCAGAGCATCCTTAATTTGTTTTGTAATAGAGACTTTTCGCTAATGAAGGACCGATTAGTTAAGCTTTGGTTGCCACTCTGGTGATCAGTTGGCAGAACAGCCTCTGCAATTAAACTCGTGTATCTCTGTCCTGAAGCAAAAAAGCAGGCTTAAACAGTCAATAAATGTTAATCCAGTCACAACCTGTCTCTGCCTTTGAAGGCTGCCCATGAGGGTTTTTTCCCCCCACATCACATTTTTTTCATCTTGTTTTAAATGTGGTGGTCCCCATGGAGTCTGGATGTGGCGTACATGACCTCCCACGGTCCTGTAATAAGATCTGGCATGCTAACAACATTGTCTACAGATCTGTCATCTATAGGTCTGTCTGTCCCTCCCCCTCCCTCATCTCCTTATCCAAGGCTGAAGAATAAATGAGCAATTGAAGCACATGGGACCCCTAGATGAAATTGGGTAAATATGTATGCAAAACGGAGGATGTGCTTTTGTGCTGCTAGGACATATATTATGGTCTCTCCTTACCACTTTCACTACACACATATGTGGTCAGGATGGTAGAGGAAAGCTGTTTCCTTATTTGCTTTTATTGAGAGAATGTGGCTTGTGATTATCCCTGATGAGTGCTGGGAAGTGAGAGCTCAGTACAGAGCTGGCAAGCAAAGTAGAACTTCAGAATAACTCCTGGGGGGAGAGGGGTGGGGTGGTGGAGAAAAAAAGGAAGAAGAAAAAATGGAAATTTAAAAAACTTCACAACTACTGAATACTCCCTTTCCTTGTTATCTGTGTCCTTAAAATTCCAGACATTTTTCTTTTTCTTTCTTTTCTTGCTCTTTCACTTAAGGAAGAGAAGTAAAGACTGACAGCCAGACAGGAAAGTGGCTAGTACAGAGTGTAGCCCACAGACTTGTGGGTGAGTGAAAGAGAGTGGTCTGAAAATTGAAATGTTCTCTATTGGATCCAGGGTCACATGCTTGGGGAATCTAGTGACATTCGTTTCTTTCTTTCTTTCCCATAGGAGCTTGCTTTCCATAGGGCCTGCAAATGAGTTAGCCTGTGTCCCTGATGAGAAGATTTAAGTTGTGCGGAAAGGGGGTGCAAAGGAGAATGAATGGGTGTGAAGGCTGAGAGTGAGTTGTGCAGGTCACTGGTCTGCAGTAGCAGTGCTGAAAAATGAAGAAAATGCTAATCAAAAGAAGGAGGTTTAGAATTTAACTTGTGGTGAATCTGGGTTTTGTGTAACTGTTGTTTAGTTGGCACTTTATTTAACATACTAGTATTTTATTTTAACATTTCATCAATGAAAGTCAGGTAGCAAATTATTACTCAACAGTGTATTATTAACTTCATGCAATTAGGTTTTTTAAGCATTCAGAAGTTGGAGAGCTCTTTTACATGGGTCTTCTTTCTGGAATGCAAATCTGATAGCTATGGAGCAGGCAGTAATTAACCATGTTCCTATGAACTCATTATGTTAGAAGAACCCCCAGCAATTTCTCTGCAACTCATAGGTTTTTTAGAGAAAAGAGTTTCAAAGCAATGCTATGGAATATACATGCAAGTATATTAAACCTGCCTTAGTAAAGGCAGATATTTTCAATGATCCAATTGCTTATTTAAGTAATTTTCATTGAGGGCCTACTGTGTGCTCCTCACTGGGCAGGTGCATAGGAAACAATGAAAAACATGACATGTTTGGTCTCCGCCCTTGGTCCTGTGCTCACTGTTGAGAAATTTAATATATGCCAAGAAATAAATTTAAAGTAAAAAAAAATTCAAACACAGATATATTGATCATGAGCACTGAAGGCAAAAAATAATTAGCATTACTCAAGTAATTTATGATCCTAATGGGCACTGAGCCATGTGCTGCAAGCCTTAAGTCATTCAGTCACAGAGTATTTCTGAGTTCTGGTTCTATAAAAAGCACTGACTGTGTCACATACTGCTGGCAATTGTCAAGAAAATTAAAGATAGTAAGCCCTTGAACTTTATACTTGTATTTTTTTTCCTCAATAATTTAAAATGGAATATGTATCTCAGAAAAACTGTAATCAGTTTGAGAGATATGGTATGTATATTTAGACTTCATTTCCTCATTTTGCATTATAGATGTTTTGCTGAGCTGTTGACTGTAAGTGGAATCATTTGAAATGCGTGATTTTGAGGAACCCTGCCATGATTCCTTTTACTAAGCAGAGGAGAACTTTTCTAACATAGATAAATTACTGTAAATGTTCTTTCCTCTAAATCTGATTTTGGTAAATTGGGTGTTTCTTGAGCAGGTCTGAATGGACAAATCTGTGCATATGCATGTATAAAATACCTTAGTGAATCTGTGTAACCAGAGGCAGGAATTGTGGGTTGACCTTGCCAGGGAATTTTTAAGCAGAACTGACTGCAGCCAGTGGTCAGTGAGGGCCACTTTCTCCCAGACTTTGCGTATTCCCAAACAGCCACAAGCCAAGGACAGTCACTCTGAGTAAGCAGGAATGGAGAGAAGGAAATCAGTATTATCATCAGTGTTGTTTAACATTTCTTTGTTAAGCTTCACAGCCTAACAAATATTTTACAACTCGTTTGTTCCCTAGTCTGGTTAACCAAGAAAAAAATCCGGAAGGAAAGGAGCTCTGTTCCCAAGCTTCTGGGAGGCAACTCACTATTCTCTTTAACCAGTTAAAGGCCATTAAAAGCATGTGGTTTTCCTTTAAGGCTCTTACTTAAATAGACAAAATTCAGGACATTTTTGCTGGAGGTACCCCTTACTTCTTTCATTTATATGTAGATGGCACAAATATCATCCCTGTGGCAAGGGCTGTAGCTGGATAGAACAATGGCATGTGTTGAAATGGAAAGGCAGGTTGGTAGCAAGGGAGACGTCTTTTCAGCCTCTTGGCCCTTACCTGCAGCTCCTTCTCACACCAGGGCAGAGATCAGTGGGGCCAAGAGCCAATCATCTGGCAGATTAGGGGTCCCCAGGTCATTTCCAGTCATTATTCCCAGTGTATATCATATAAGTGGACAAAAGGAGGGCTCATGTGACACTGGTCTCCAAAGGTACAAATGCAGCTTGTTCTATAGAGAGGTACAGCTCACTGGTAAGTTGCAAAAAAAACCATAAAATAACTCTTAAGTCAGAAGCCTTGAAGTCAACCATATTGCAAATAAATGTACCTTAATAAAGAGAGACCCAGTTTTAGCTTTTTGTCTATAAAAGGGCTCACATGGATATTTATTTATGTATTTATTTATTTTTGAGACAGAGTCCTGCTCTCTCACTTACATTGGCGTGTAGTGGCATGATCTTGGCTTACTGGAATCTCCACCTTCTGGGTTCAAGCGATTCTCCTGCCTCAGCCTCCAATAGCTGGGATTACAGGCGTGTGCTACCACTCCAGCTAATTTTTGTATTTTTCGTAGAGATGGGGTTTTACCATGTTGGCCAGGCTGACATGGACTTTTAGATAGCCCCTTTCTGGAGTATTCAAAGTTGCCTTTACTTCTCTGTTGAGTGAACCTGAGAATCTTGACAGTTTCCTCGGAAGGGGCCCTTTGCATTTCTCTGGAAGAGCCTTTCTGATTCTTCATGTTATTGCAGTTGCCGTGAAAGTAGAGCATACTGGAAATCTAACGCTCAGAAATTAAGCTCTACTCTGACCATTTTCTTTAAGACTAGAAAGTTCTGCCAACTAGAAGCAAGGGTAATTTAAGAGTTATTATTGGTAGAAACTGAGGAAATGTACCAGGCAATAGTCTCACAATAAATGGACTTAAGGAGGAGAAAGTCAACTCTACAGTAAATGATAACAGAAAAAGTACAGTCTTTAGAATTTGACACACTGCCTTTGAATATCTGCTTTGTCAATTAACTTTGTGACCATAGATAAAGTTATTTAACTTCCCAGGACCTTATTTTCATGAGATTGCTGTGAATTTTTATTGAGAACACACATATTAAGCACCTAAAACATGGGCAAGTATAAGAGTAATTGTTCAAGACATATTGGTTTTCTCACCCTTTACTTTCTTTTTGGTTTTGGCTAAATTTGAATACTCATGCTGTTTTAATGTTTTAAGATAAAATGTCTACAAAGAAGACATTTTATTTATTTTATCCTTGCTAATTGTAATTAGCAAGGATAAAATAAATAAAACTAAAGCTCAGGAGATAATGTTTAATTTTACTTGTACATAAGGCTGTATAATGTGTAATTTTACTTGTACATAAGGCTGTATATTGGTAAGTATATGGAAATTATACTTTCCCCATTTCCTGTTGCCAAGATGTATAAAATGGAATTGTCATTTATAAGCACTAATGGATAATGTAAGTAAAACACTAGTGTCATCCCAAAGCTTTGCCTTCAGTAAGCCCTACTAGTATTTAGAATTTCACTCTACAATGTGACAGTGGTTAACATATGTTAACCATGAAAAACCATTAATATCCCTATGATTCAATGCATTGTACACTCTATTTCCAAATTGATTTGAGCTGGGCTAACTCTTAGACCCACATTGTGAAACAAAACTAGTGTGTGGCAGGCAATAGTTTCTTCTAAGCCCCAATAACTCAAATATTTTTCATTAAAATACATACCAACCAAAAGAGACCTAGACCTGATGCCTGGAAAATGCATTTATTTTTTCCTTTTTTTATTTTTAAACAAAGCAAGGAGTTGAAAATGTCAGAAATAATGAAACTGGCATATTTTTATTACTCTGTTCTTACAAGAACTTATTTTTAATGAAATTTAGTTTAAAACAAAAAATCTTGTTCCTGAGTTTTTTGTGTTTTTTTTTTTGCGTGGCACATTCCAGCCCGGGGCTATCTTTTATTGGCTAAGTTATAAACCCCAGAAAAGGGGGTTTTATAGTGGAAATGCTGACAGAACCCGCATAGTGCTACTGGGTGCCTCTCTAATTAGTCTGAAATCCTGAAAGCTGAATTTCATAATATGTGGCCTGTACTGTAGCAAGATTACAGTGTGGCCAAACCCCCAAGCTTAACTGGGCATTTCATATGCAATCAGGGTTTCATATAGACTATGGTGGAGCCTTTTACAGTTGTAAAATGCTAGTACTTTTAAGGGAGAGAAAGCTTTATTGGTCCTCTTACTTACTTGAATGTGAAATAGAGCTGTTTGGATATTTTTTTGATAATCTAGGAATTCCTGGCATGAGTGCCCCACTTTGCAGACAATGAGTTTCCACCTGGGCCTGGACAGTTGGATTTCTAGAGATTCATTTTGGCATCCATTTAAATGCCTTCCATAAAACCAACTTTTATTTGTGCTCAAGTGCTTGATATTAATGTTGGTGCACACACACACACGCACACGCACACACACACACACACATACACACAGAGCTTTCCTGTTTGGTTTGCCCTCTTTGCCCTGCCCCTAGCCTGACTTGCCTGATCTAGGCCCTCACTTGCCTTGAATGATTATAGGCTCTCACACTTGCTAGGGTGAGGCCTGATATGGCCTATGTCTCTTGCAGCTGCAGAACCCAGTCAAAAGATCAGTCAGCTTCCGTGCCCTGGCCTAGAATTAAGCTGGGCAAGCTCTCTCCTCAGGGCTTTACAAGAAAGAAGAGAAGAGAAGAGAAAGAGGAGAAAGAAGAGAAAGAGAAGAGGAGGGGAGAGGAGGGGGGGGGAGGGGGGGGAGGAGGAGGAGACGACGACGACGGAGACGGAAGGAGAAGAAGAAGGAGAAGGAATGAGAAGGAGAGAGAAAAGAGAAAAGAAAAATACCAGATTAAGTTTACAAAGGGACCACGTCAGACAGGCCCACAGCTTGCAAAATTGCCCTTCCCTTGCTCCACTCTGATCTTGATTTCCCTCTTAATTCCCCTTCACCTTTTTGCTGCTTGGTTTCCTTTGTCTGTGGGTTTTAAGAGGTTAGAGACACACACTGAACAAGATTTCTAAAATTCTCAGTGATTGTCTAAGAGGTTCACCTCCCTAAAGTAAAAAACTAGGATAACAAAATTTCAGAAAGACTAGAAGTTCCCACAAACATCCTGGACTGCAATCCTGGCACCTTTTGGCTGAAAACTCTGCAGGCATAGGGTTGGTCCCACAGAAACCTGTTAGGGAATATTTTCTTGAAATTGTGGCAACCAGGTTATTTTTTTCCTGAAACTTGCCATCTCTTAGCACATGTTTTTGGTCCAGATATTACTGCTTAGCAATTTTCAGGGAAAGTAGTATAAAAAGACAATAGAGATCTGTGCTAGAAATTATCTCCTTATAATAATAATAATAATAATAACAGGAATAGCAAACATAGTTTCTTCTGGTCTTTTTTCTCTTGTTGAGGTACACAATGAAGTGATTAACATATTTATACTCAGCTAACATGAATTCCAATATCATTCTTAAAATAAATTACATACTAGTTATAAATAAATAACTAAAAATAATGTACTATTTATATACATTTATAAATCAAACATTTCACAGGAGAAAAATCTTTCAGAGAAAAATCTTGAATTTGATAAGCAAAAAATGAGGCTGACTTTTCCCTCTCCTTTTTGTTTTTATTTCCTTCTTCTGTGAGAGAGCTACCTTTAACATGACCCAATGGTTAGTCTTATTAAGATTTAAATGAATGTAATTTGGAAAATGACTCATCTTGGATTTCTCAAGGTCCATTTTTATTACAAATATTCTCCTAATTGTAAGACCATAGGTTAAATCATGCATTCTGCTTTGGGATTTGAAAAATACATAATCACTTGGCTCACAATTCAACAGGGTCTTCAAAAAGTAGACAATCATTTCTTGAGTGGGGTGTGGGTGTGTTGAATGTCCATATAGTGGGTAGGAAGAGAGAAAACCAAAGAACGATGTCAAAATTATTTATGCAACTGTATTTACCTTATCAAAAAGAAAGTATTTTAAGGAAGAAAACCTTGAGTAAAAGGAACAACGCATGATTAGTCAACTCCCTAGGATTTAGTGGATTGAACTTGCAACAAAGTACAGTACTGAGAGGCCATGAAAGCCGCTGGAGCAATGGCATGCTGCTCTCCTCATTTTCTGGTAGTAAACTGCGCGTAGAAATAGTTCACCCACTAAAAGGGTGGACAGAAGCTGGAGAGCTGATCCTAAAGTTTGCATGGAAGATAATAAAAAATAGTCAAGACAGATTTGAAGATGATTAAAAGGGGAAACTCATTTTGGAAGCTCTTAAAGCTTTTTGTGAAGGTATAGTAATTAAGACATTTGAGTATTGGTTAAAAGGCACAACAGCAGACCAATGAAAGAACAGAAAGCCCCAAAACAAATGGGCATTGGACACTCTGCAGAGATAGCATGGGACTTCAGCAGGTTCATAATTTAAAAAATATTGTTGGGCCAAATGGGTATCTATGTAAATGTGGAGATTTCTCGTCTCATATCATATGCAAAAGTACATTTCAGTTGTGTAAAAAAGAAAAATTTTTAAACTTTTAGAATTAAATTTTTTAACTTTAAGAATTTTTTATATACATCTTGATATGTGTTGAAAATGTCTATATAAAAATGGGAAGGAGAAGGATATGTTAAATAAAAGATACAAAGCACATTGGGAAAGATTGATGAATTAGACTAAATTAAATGCAAACTGGGAAACATGCTGCAGACTGGAAGAAGATATTATATTTACAATGTATATTAATGATAAAAAATATTAGACTGTGTGTATGTGTGTGTATACACACACATTTATTTATTAGTGCTGGTAGTATAAATCATTCAACCCCTTTGGAAAAAATCTGGCAATATGTAATATGGTTGAAGTTGAGCATACCTATAACACAGCAATTCCTAGTCTAAGTGTATATAATAAAGAAACATTTGTTCATATGTATAAGGAGTCCTGTCTAAGGCTATTCACTGAAGTATTGAAATGATAAAAAACTGGAAACAACACACATGTCTGTCAATTATGAAATAAAAATATAAATTATAAAATCATAAAATGAATAATACTATACAGTGGTTAAAATGAGCCAATTAGACCTACATGTATTTCCATGGCTACATCTCAGAAACATGTAGTTGATTAAAAAAGAAAATTTGCAAAAGCATGTATACACTATACACATTTTGAAATAATTTATAATTTTTTTTATTATACTTTAAGTGCTTGGGCACATGTGCAGATCTTGCAGGATTGTTTAAAAATCTCTAGATACTTCTGTTTTGTTGTGGGTACATGTATGTGCTGAAAAGTATAATGATGAAGCGATGAAGAATATATTACAACTTTCAGATGGTTGTTTCCTCCTAGGAGCAAGCAGCAGGAATAGTTAAATCTACATAAATTTATTTTATTTAAAAACAAAAAGTTCTGAAGCACATAAGGCAAAATGCTAGCTTTTGTTAAATCTGGGTAGTGTTACTGTCATAGTATTTTCTGTGCTTTTCAGTATGTTTGAAATATTTTATTATTAAAAAGAGAAAATATATCATACTCATAATATTAGTTCTTTGAAATCTTTGCTCTCCAAAATTGAGTATCCACATTCTAAGACCATCTGTTGGAAATAAGAAATATAAAAATTTCTATTTGTATTTTAAATCTCCTCTTAATATTTCCAATTTTGTGTGTATAATTTATAATGTGTATAGATTATTAGTATAGTAGGACATATATTATTAATAAAAAATACATATGTAGGTATGCGAAAGTCTCCCTAATGAGAGTGTGCAATAAAAAGTTGTTTAAAGGCATTGTCTTTAGACAATATCACTTGTCTATATTCCTGAAGCCTCAAGATAATTCCTATTTATATTTTATATAAATATATTCTTCCAACTTTTTTCCATGCAAATTTATATATATACTTAATAAAAATGGGAGCATATTATACAAAATATTTTTGACATACCTTTTTAGGCTTATATATAAACAACTTTCTATCTCAGTAAGTCATTCTCTTCAATATTATTTATTCAGCTGTAACTCTTTTGCTATACTTTTCACAACACTATTTTTAATAATATTTCTGATTATAAAAATAATAGTCATTGAAGAATATGTGAAAAAACAAAGAGAAACTTTTAAATGACTTGTAATTCTGCTACTCAAAGAAAACCAAGATTAATATTTTGTGTGTTTCCTTCTATTTCTTGTGTGCCCATTCTTGTCCATTTATAGTATATAGACCACAATTCCAATTTTGTAAAACTGTCAAAAACTAGCGTATACAGTTTTGTCTTTTTTTGACTTAACATTTTTCATAAGCATTTCTTCATTTCATTAAATGTTCTTTTAAAACTTTAATTTTAATGTTTGTACAGTTTCCAACGTATGGATTGACCATAGCCACTTAACCAGGCCTATATTGTTAAACATTGCTGATATTTCTAGTTTATTACTATTGTAAATAGCGCTGTAATAAATAGTCATATTGAAATTTTGGTAAGCCTTAGTGATTATGTCCTTATGATAGATTTTGGGTCAAAGGGCAAGAACCTTTTTAAGGCTCTTAATACATATTACCAAGTTGTTTTCCAGAAAGAATATGGCCATATTTTATACTTACACATAAGTGGTACGGGAATATAAAAGACATCAAAAGTTTTATTTTCATATAATTTAAATGGGCATATTAATTCATGGAATGAATCTGTCCTTAAATTTGATATAATAATCTGTGCTTATGATTTGATTTACTTTGAAATCCACAGATAAAAGTAGTTCTTATAAGGATAAAATGCTGTCATAATTGATGTGTTAGCTATCTAACTTGAAAAATGGCCTTTTAGGAAACACTGGAAAGTAAAAGAAAAAAAAAGAATGTCTTTTTTTGTGGTTAAAAAAATCCTGGAAATACTATAAATTTACATGTAAATTATTAAGACTGCCTCAAAAAATAGAGAAAAAATATACTTGGAAGAGGAAAAGATTCAATGCTTTTTAAATAATGCAGACCATAATTGGAGCTTATTTATAAAACATTTTCATTATTCAAACCAAAACATATGGTTGTTTTTCATGAGAGTTGGCAAGTGTTTTTATTGCTTTATAAAAAATTATTGAATTATGCTCTATAAACCTAATCAGCATATAGATTTTTAATGGTATATATTCTCTTTCATTAACTTAGAGCCATTTTCCATAAATACCGCATAGTGGTTAAAGCTCAAAATGGGGAGATATAAGGTTAGAGCTAGATGTTTAAAACTTAACAAATCAAATTTTGAAATATAATTTTAGAACATGTTCTAGGTCCTTAGGATTTTCAGGGCAGGCTTACTAAGGTAATCTCTAAAGGAATGCTTTATCCTAACTTCTACTTTGGAGTATAAATACTATCCATAGAAAAACAAAGACAGGGTTATTAAGTAGTTTTTAACTTCAGAAGCCAATAAAAGCCAGAGCTCTCTGCTCACAAGAATGAGTTTATTTACTGTATGCATTCTTTTTAACACCCAATGGCTATGAAATTTCACTGATAATTTTTGTCAGTCTCAATCCATGAAGGCAGAGTTGCATGGAGATAAAGATCAAAACTGTCACAATTGCTCTTTAAAATGTGAAAACAAACCAAAGCTAAAATGTATTTTGTTGAAGTTTGGAAGTCAGTTCTAAATAGCTCAGCCCTAAAGGTTCAGTCCATTAAAATAGCTTTTGTCTGTTTATACCACTTCCTGCCTTTCATGAATGGGTTCTGAGCACCTTCAGAGACAGCTGCCCATCAGATTTCTTTGGGAGATGACTGAGAAGGGAGTACTCAGATGCCAGGAAGATGGACAATGGATAGGGAGGCAGGAAGCATGATTGCTCTTCTTGGAGCACCTTGTCCCGGCTGCCATGCCCTAGAAGATCAGTGGGTACTATGAATGTTCCATGGGTAAAAAAGGGATATTGTAATTTATTGAATTAAAATCATGATGACTTTTATTTTTGGAGGGGGGTAATAGGAAGAAATAGTTTTATGCAGACCCATAGATGGACCTTTAATTGGTGGATCCAAACCCAGAATACATTGAACAATAGTGTGGTATGGGAATAAACCCAGAAGTCTTTGTGTGTGTGTGTGTGTGTGTGTGTGTGTGTGTGTGTGTGTGTATTTTAATAACAAGGTATATTTTTGTTTCCTTAGAAACTGAAGATGAAATCATTCATAAATACATATTTATTGATAATGATGTATCTAGCTATGTTCAAGTGAGAAAAAGAAGGATGAGCCATGGCTTCTTGCATAGAAGGA
Organism: Sapajus apella; assembly: GCF_009761245.1. Taxonomy (NCBI): domain Eukaryota; kingdom Metazoa; phylum Chordata; class Mammalia; order Primates; family Cebidae; genus Sapajus; species Sapajus apella. The sequence goes on along the minus strand of NW_022436968.1, from coordinate 19,364,057 downwards.
ATCTTAATCTATGTAGGAACATTACAACAGGGGGAAAGATGAGACCAAAAGATGATAGTCTTCTTTTGAAGCTGACATTGTCATAGGAATTCACTCAGCTAATGATTCTATGTGTTCTTAGGGTCATTGGACCTCCTTCTATTGATGATTAAGTCAACTAATTCAGACAGGCATTCAGAAGACACAGCTAACACATTCTCAGCAGAGTCAACTGTGGCCTTAGTACTAGGAAAGAGTAGTGAGGAATATAGCATAATGGTCAAGAACTTTGGTACTGGAGTTAGACTAGACCCAAACTCAAGTACTTCAGTATATTCCTCACTATATACCTTGGGCAAGTGCGTTAAACATCATGAGCCACGGCTTTTCTACCTGTAAAGTGGAGTATGTATTCCATACCATTGCTGTAAGAATTTTTTTTAATTTTTAATTTTAATTTTGTGGGTACATAGTAGATGCATGTATTTATGGGGTACATGAGATGTTTTGATAAAGGAATGCAATGCATAGTAATCACATCATATCAAATGAGTATCCATCTTCTCAAGCATTTATCCGTTGTGTTACATGCTACAAGAATTAAGAGTTGTGCATGAGAATGTCCGGGACATAAATGAAACATCAGATTTCCTTGAGTCTAAGATTTCATCAATTGGACAATATATCTTTGGCCAAATAACAACTTTGGAGAAAAAAAGAAGCATTAAATACTACCATTGAATAAAACCTCCTAATAGCATATATTTTTGTACTTTCTTCTTATCACACTCTAAGTTTGCAACTTAGCTTTTTCCATATTGAGATTAAGAGTCTTCTGAATCCCTTTTGGTAATCAATAGTTATGTGTATTTAATAAGGCTGTGCCATGTGGCTTTCCATAGCTGACAGTTTTGATCTTGATCTTGTTAGGACTAAAAATATAATTTTTAAGGGTTATGGAAGAAAATCAGGTTATATCTATATTTCCTGTTTGTTTAAACATGTGGCATTTTTCTCCTCAGCTAAAGGAAATTAAGTAGCTTTTCTTGAAATTCAAGTGGAAACTCCTGAAAGATATTTGCTGCTTGAGAGATGATCCCCATGATGGGTGAATCAGTCACACCAGCCTCTCTTCTAAAAATTTGCTAGATTTGGCGAGTTCTGTTGCCTCTGGTCACATTGCCAAGCACAAAACATTCTTCTATGATCCCAATAACTTTTTATTTAAATGCCACATCATAATGTAATCTTTTTGAAGATATTTTCAAGACAATTAAGGATACACATTTAAATAAATTTCATCCATTTGTGCTATCAATGCAAATAACTTAATTGAGATGATAATCAGATAAACAGATATTTCCTAAGTAAGCCTGATTTCACATGTACTCATGAGATAAAACTACCACTTACTTCGAAGGCAGCAGTTTTCTTCTGACATCAGCTCTAAGACTTTCTTCACCTCAAAAACATGAAAACATGCCTTTTAAAATGAAGGAAATGATCAGGTAGAGAAGGAGAGGGAGGGCTTCTGAGGCAGAGGAGGTGGTTTATGCAACAGCACAGAGATGGGGATGTGGAGCCTGTTCAGTTCAGGGGAGCACAGAGTGCTGGTAAGAAATCAGAATGGATTGGAAGCTCAGACCCATCTGTTAACTGACTAGCTTTCATTTGCATTAATTTGGGATTTAATTGTTTGAGATGCCATGGAAGGCTTATAAGCAAAGAAGTGATACAGTCTGAGCTTAGAAAAGGCATTTTTGTGATATTGGGTGGAAGACAGGAATGGAGAAGGGGAGCTACGTGGATACCTTGAAGGTACAGGTGAGAGAAAATGCAAAACTCAATTAAATGAGACATTTAGGAGGGAGAATTCATGATTTGGCGACCATCTGAATGAGATATTCTACTAATTAGCTATGCTGAGTCATCTAGTGGTATCTTGAGAAAGAAAACATTTAACGTCTTGGTGTGAAGGAAAACAAACCAAAATCTAAAATTGCAGTGATGGTATCTTGCTTTTCCTAGAGTACATATTTTCAAGGATAGAGAACATAAATTTGTCCTGGTATAGTATATGCAAGTGAGGAATATGATCCTTGTCAAGATGTTGGTAACAAATGGGGACTCTGGGTTCAGAGAGACTCAGATGGCTTTTCCACATAGCAAAGGAACTACCAGGGCTATTGTGATAGGTCTGCAGAGAGACAGTCCCTATCTTCTATTCATTTAAGTTTGGCAGGGAGGCTTTAGAAAATAGGACAGGCAACTCAGAAAGTTGGTATGTAGACCTCAGGTGGGGAATAAACAAATATATTTACAGGTGTGAAGCATTTAAGGTAGTGATAAGGCATTTAGGAGTTAATTTTAGGAGTTTTCTTTTAGCCCGTATTCTAACTGTGAGATAGGATGCAACAATAAGAAATACAGGTGTAGTTATCTTAATAATTGTATGCACTATAAAAATACCCAAGTGATATGTTTGGTTCTGTGTCTCCACCAAAATCTCTTCTTGAATTGTAATCCCTATAATCCCCATGTGTCAAGGGTAGAACCAGGTGGAGGTAATTGAATCATGGTGGTAGTTTCCCCCATGCTTTTCTCGTGATAATGAGTAAGTCTCACGAGATCTGATGGTTTTATAAGCATCTGGCATTTCCCCTGCTGGTGCTCATTCTGTCCCTCTGCCTTCTACCGTGAAGAGGTGACTTCCACCATGATTGCAAGTTTCCTGAGGCCTCCCCAGCAGTGCAAAACCGTGAGTCAATTAAACCTCTTTCCTTTACAAATTGCTGTTTTAGGTGTTTCTTCATAGTAGTGTGAGAACGGACTAGTACATTAAATTGGTACTGAGGTAGTGAGCTGCTGCTGTAAAGATAACTGAAAATGTGAAGTGACTTTGGAACTGTGTAACAGGCAAAAGTTAGAACAGTTTGGAGGGCTCAGAAGAAGACAGGAAGATGTGGGAAAGTTTGGGACTTTGTATAGACTTGCTGAATGACTTTGACCAAAATGCCGATAGTGTTATGTACAATGAAAACCAGGCTGAGCTGGTCTCCGATGGCGATGAGAAACTTTTTGGGAACTGGAGTAAAGGTCACTCCTGCTGTGCTTTAGCAAAGAGACTGGTGGCATTTTCCCCCTGCCCTAGAGATCTGTGGAATTTTGAACTTGAGAGAGATGATTTAGGGTATCTGGCGATAAGTCGATAAAGAAATTTTAAGTGTCATAGTGTTCAAGAGGAAGCATTTCAATGGTAGAAATGTTTTATCTTCCAAGAAAAAGAAAGTTACATAGAGAATTTGTTGCCTGCTACATGGACATGAATGTAGTATGAGGGAATCACCAATTTGGTAATCTGGGCAAAAGCTCAGCTGTGAATAAAGTTTTAGTAAAAAAAAAAAAAAAAAATAAAATTCAAAATGGGAAAGAGAAGAACATTATGCAGTTGTTTTGTGACGACAACAGTGGGTTCAATCACTTATCCTGGAACCTTAGATTCCATGTCAGGAAACTTTTTAGTTCCCTTCCAGGGACAATGACTTTGGAATTAAGATTTTTGTATATTTGAGTTTACAAGGTCACCCAGATTAGTTATAAGGACACACAAATTTGTAGCATACTTGGGTTTTTCCTGAGTTTTATACCCCTGGAAACAGCAGAGCTGTATCTTAGTGTTGTGCTGAGCTGGGAAACGTGTGTGATATTAAAGCAAATACATAAGTGTAATGAAGCATGTACATACACATATCTTCTGAAATTTATTCATAACATAAAACCATGATGAGTTCTAATTTTACCCTTTGCTAAGCCATTTGTTCTTTATTCTAAAAATATAAACTAGTGACACAATTGTAAATAATGGGCTTTGGTGGTAACACCTGAAGGAGCAATGATGAAATTATGATTTGCTACCTGAAGAGGAGACAATGACATAAAAAAACAAATAGGTTTAAAGAATAAAACAAGAGACTGTAGAACATCAGAATCTCTTTAAAAAACATGTTCAACATGTAGAGATATACGTATTAAAAATCATATAGTTCTTAAAAGCATCAGAGTAGAGAATGTTTATGAAAGTGCCCATAAAGCACTATTCAAGTATGAGATGATTTATGTGATTATTATATTTTAGGAGGAGAAAGAGAAAATACTTTATAACTAATGTATCACATACATGGTGTGTTCTATTCGCAAGCCATGTAGGATCTGTCATAGAGTGATCCTTCAGTGCTCTAAGGAAACTTTTAATTCTTATTGTTTTGATGGCTTATACATTTCTAATAATTACTACTTCTATCACATATCCCTGATAAAGTAAGAAAAGCATAAAGTTTTGACATGAAGGTGATATGAGAAACATTTTTAAAGATGAAAGGGGAAAACGAAATAGGAATATAGGAGAGAAAAATAAAATTGGGAACACAAAACTAAAATTCAAAATCATTTATCAATTAATTCAATCAACATATATTTATTGAATTAAATGTCAGCTAAATGCCAAGCATTGCTCAGGCTTGTGAATACAGAAATGAAAAAGTCAAGGAAATTAAATGTTTGCTGTTTTTTTGAGTTCCTTGAGAGAAAATGATACTTATCTGAGGGAAACAAAATTGACTATGATTGGCTTAGAGTATCTTGACTAATACCTTTTCTTGTAGAGGGGATTCTTTCAGCTTTATGCATGACCTCAAGACAGCCAGAGGTACTGTTTTCACACAAGATGTGATATGTTGGGTCACTGGTCAAATGGTTGATCATGTGTCAGTAGCAGTAGTTAGGTGTAATTTTGTAGGCTTTTCCTCCATCATGTCAAAAAATAGACAGTATTGAGGAATACACAACATCATTTATTTTGAAAAATGGACACCCCTACCCCAGTCAATGAACTGAAGGAATAGCATCAGGAGTTTAATAGTAGCTTACTGGTGGACAAGAAGCTATGACAGAAGTCATTCATTTATGGGAGCCACGGAACAAACGGGGAGTGGAAAGGTGCTGTCATTGGTCTGAGGTTGTGAAACATGTTTAATGCAGCCCAGCCGCATTGATAATAACTGAGGAAAGTTCAACTGGCAATTGATCTATAAGTTTGGGAAAGATTTTATTCAGCGAAGATATAAATAATCAACTGTTGTCAAGTTCCTGGGTAGCTGAGTTTCAGAAAAACAACTATAAGGGGCAAGGACCTCATAGCTCTGCAAAATGATAGAGGGAGTATGTGTCTGCTACAGAATGGTGGCTGGTTGGCTTTCAGTAGGCCTTACAATATGGTATTCTTTGCTTTAGTTGATTTACATGGCCCAGAGGCTGATCTTCAGTTTTGCAAGCCTAACAACTTGATTTTTATTGGTACATCATGAATAGATTCACCTCTCAGGACTGGGCTCATGGTAACCAAGTTCATGCGACCAATGTACAAAACCATGACTGTCAATTTACTAGTTTTATTGATAGTGAGATGCATCTGTCTCTAAGATTAATCTATTCAAAGTCTAGAAGATACACTCAATTTCTTCCCTCTAGGCAATCAAATTGTAATCAGAAGGTGACTTGATGAGAGTTGAATCAAAATATAGGAAATTCAACTAAACAAATGTTTAATGATGTGACATTAGTGTAACTTGATGCATAAGCTTACAATAAAAATGGACTTGCCCAAGAGTTCTGAAAACCTAAAGTGTCCCTGCCATGGATAGTGCCATCTAATTTTTGTCTATGACATATTCCATTTTCTTTGCTTCCACTGTTAACCAAACCCCTCTGATTTATAAATAATCACGTGGTGAGAGAAACTGGATTTGGAAATTTGTATGAGAATCAGATACAGTGTTCTAGAGAAAAAAGATAGAATGCCCTGGAGAACATACAAGGAACTATTATGTCTTTTGGAGTGACTGTTAGCACTACCCAGTTCCTTGACTTGTTCTGCACTGTGGCAGCTAGAAAATGGGCCAAGCAGTCACCGTCTAGAATTGACATCGGCTTCATTGTTATCAATGAAAAATGCTGAATTGTGTGTCCCAAGTGATCATGCCTTCAGCAGGCATGTTAGCTTTATGTTCAAGTTAAAAAAATTTGAAGGCACAAACTGAAACCAAGATGGGAAAAGATCACGGAATGAGGAGAGTCTGTAATCATTGGTGAAAGGTCAGGAGTTTTCAGTAGAAAGAGTATCTTCCAAAGTGATTTCTTTTGTGTGTTTTACTTATGCATTTCGTGAACACTTTTTATCCTTCTCTAGCCCTTCCCCTGCAGTTTAGAATCCAAACACAGTGATAAACATCTAGCCTCCTCCATACTGCTCATCCTTTTAACTGGGTGAGCCTATTTGTAAAATGGCTCTTGAAACGAGAGCAATAAGATGGTAGGAGAAAGAATGCAAAGCAAAGATGCTAGACTTTTCAAAAAGCTTTTAGGCCAAAACACTCGAGTTCCAAGAAGAAAGTTTTCTTCTTGGAAAGTCTTCCTTCATGTGTGTTCACCCTGAAGCCCTTAAGTAGGTCTTCCAGGCACTGCAAGGACGTTAGCCAGCATATTATATCTAATGAATGCTGGCACAGCACAGCAGCAGAGGCAGAGTAGACTCCAGGAATCAGAGAGTGAGCTAAATTAGCCCAAATGTTAAGCAGGCCCTATTGCTATTATGTATATGAAGCTTTGGGCTTTGAAATTTCCCTTCCAGAAACATATTTTATTGCATTATCTCCCCAACAGAGCTCAGCTTTTTTGGTTCTTGGACAGCCTTTCTTCAGAAGCACAAACACGAGGGGCTGCTGCCCCGCAGATTGACATGAATTACAGTATGAATTTATATAGTCAGGCAATGATTGACTCCTATTTGATGGTATATAACCTAATTTTAATAGGAACTGAGATGGGAGAAAAAAATTCTTATTAATTTATGATTAATTAATTAATTAAATTTTCTTCCTTTCTTTGGTGCTAGCCAGGCCCTTAGAAATATGAAATTCAATTTTAACTCCTTAATAAAAACAAGATGTGGATAATTCAAAGGAAGTTCATGAAAGGCTTGTTGCAAAACTGCCTTTCAAGGTGTATAGAAGGCCTGTGCTTCCCAAATTCTTTACTGACGTCAACAGAGCAGCTATTCTTTAAGAGCGACAAGCTTGGAATCATTTTCAAGTCTGTTTTCTTTAGCCTTTAATTTCGATCACCCTGCCTCCAGTTTTACTGAAACTTCATTTCCAGTTTTTTTTTTTTTCTTTGTGAGACGGAGTTTTTGCCCTTGTTGCCCAGGCTGGTAGTGCAATGGCAAAATCTCGGCTCACCACAAACTCCTGCCTTTGACCTGGGGAAAGAACCTGTTTTGTGCATGGGCTGTCTCTTCTCAAGAAGCAGATGACCACCTGTTCAGGCAATTCTGCTTCAGCCTCCCAAGTAGCTGGGATTACAAGTGCGCGCCGCCACCACAGCCTGCTAATTTTGTATTTTTAGCAGAGACGGGTTTCTCCACGTTGGTCAGGCTGGTCTTGAACTCCTGACCTCAGGTGATCCACCTGCCTTGGCCTCCCAAAGTGCTGGGATTACAGGTGTGAGCCACCTCGCCTGGCCTGAAACTTCATTTATTTAATTTGGCCCTTCCTGTTCACTTTCCTCTGTCCTGATTATCTCAACTCTAGAAATTACTACAGTGGTAATTGAGTCCATCAATAGTAACTGCTTCTGGTTCCTATGCCTCTATCTTTTACCCTAATCTCAACTTCAAAATATTTTGTTTCACCAACTTTCTAAAATAGCTCATTTTCTTGATCTTTGGCAATATGCATACACTTCTAAGTGTCTCTGCTAATTAAATATTTCACCATCTTTAAAGTTAAAGGTATTCTAACCATTATAAATGGCCTATGGGCTGTTACATCACTATATAATATACAAGTACACTAGGAAGACGTACTTCCAGAATTTGTAAGTAAGGCCATGAAGAATCATGATAACTAAAATGAAGAAGTCACATAACAAAATGCCCTTAGCAGTCTTTTGAAATCATCCTAAGCAACTCACCCTATAGGAAGAATTGCAAATACATTACCAATAAGACTGGAGCATCTCCTAAAAATGTTCCCATTAAAAATGAAATAAAAATAAAGATGTAATCTTATAGTGTATAGAGAAACATAAGACAGCATGGTGGCATTGGTAACATGGAAAGGAATAGTTAAGTAGAAAAGATTGATAATAAATTGTGTCCCCAATTCTATGATTCTACATGGCTGGTTTAGGCTGATATATCTTCATCTAGAGCCTGAGACAGGTAATATATTTCGGTAAAGGGGTTAAAATATTTCTTGAGGACATTCAGCTCCCTTTGCTCTCATTCTGGCTGTGGTATATGACTTTATGGTAAATAAAATAGTAACAGGCTCACTGTGAACTGGGAACCAATTAACTGATTTTCAGTTGGCATTACAAAGTTGTTGACTTGTGGGAAAGCACCTGGTTTGTGCATGGGCCATCGCCTCTCAGTGAGCAGATGCACTCAAAGGGTTAGGGTTACAGTTAGCATGAATTGAGTACTTGCAGATGATCAACTTCAGATGAAGTATGAAAATAGCACTTATGAAACAAAAGCTGGAAATGCTGATCTCAAAACAAACTCCTGGCCCAGGAAGACCAAAAAATAGGCCTAGCAATATTTCTGGGATAACTCCTTAAGGATCTTCATGATGAGTCTAAGCATTTATATTCATAAAATTCACCTGGGGAGCTTGTTAAGACTGTAGACCTTTTGGCCCCACCCATAGTTATTCTGAGGTAGGTGGTTCACTATCTTCACTTTGAGAAACATATCAAGTGATTGATATAAATCCTTAAATGTAGCTTAAATTGTTTGGTATTTGTCTGCCTACAACTTACTTATTTATAAGGACATAGCTTTGCATATGAATATATGTGAACTTAGTGTAGGTCCTACATGGTACATGTGAGACAGGTACCCTGTAGCTCTCTCCTACTGGGTCCATGACAGACACCTTTAACTTGATTCTAACATGTTTTCCCACCAAATCCAGATCTATCTGGATCTCAGAATCCAACTCAACACCTGTTTTCAGAAGCTGCTACTCATTGATAGGCTTTGGCATATGATCAAACCAGTTTGCCTACCTTGTTCTAGATCAGTGCCTCTCAATCCTGGCTCCTATGAGAAGGGCTGTAGGAGACATGAGGGAACCTTCAGCTCTAACCTTGCACACAGTAGGTGTATGGCATGGTGCCTGAGACACAGTGGGTATTTAGCATTTTTTCTCTCTTGCCACATCAGATAGGAAAGATTCTCAAGACCCACCTAGTCTCCGGCCCACCACCAAATCAACATCTTGATAAAACACTGTGTAGTTTTTCCTGTGTCTGTCTGTATGATTCTGGCCATCCCCAAGATGAAAGAAGATCATTCGTCGATCATCCATTCTCTATGTGGTAGGATGATTTCCAGGTCAGATGGGTACCTTTGTTTTTGAGGACATGTTCACCTCAGGCTTTTGACTTATATATAATTGGATATAGTAGGTAATGCGAGAACTGGGACTTAATTAAAGGGCAAGGCTTTGGAAAAAATCCTAAGCTCCAGATTTTTCACATATCATTTCCTTTGAACCCTAGGAAAGTGACTTTGTGGGCATTTGTTTTTCTTTTTAAATTGGTATTAATGTGGAACCATTAGTAGAGAGGGTGATTTTGGTTTCTGAGATGTTCTCATAGAGACTTTCTGTGGTTGGGAATGTTGGAATTTAATACATAATTAAAAACATACATTTCTTATTTTATAAAAGCACAACTTCATGAAGGCCAGTGAAATGAAAGTATTCATACTATAGGGAGTCGAAACTTGCTAAACAAACCACACAGCTCATTTCCCGTGCCAAACAAGGTTTGCACATGTAGCAGAAGCTCAGTGCTGCCCAATCTATTTAGGGATTCTGATTAATTGTGATGAGTGTGCACTATGGTGGAAATACCGTAAACGTCATCTAAACATTACCTTTCTCCTCTCTTCAGCATCTTCAGAAAATTCTGCTGCTGAGACACTGGGCCACCCTTGACCCTTGTGCTTCTCCTTCCTCTGAGTCTACTTTTAGTTTGCTTTGCTCTTTGTTTCTAGAATCTGCTTTATTTGTGTCTCAATGGGTCAATCTACTTGCATTACTTTTAGATTTCTTCCAGTCATTTCAATGCCTGACACAGTGCTGGGACACAAGGTAAACTGGCAAATCTTTCATGATTTGTTCATTGATTTCTAGAGATTTTATATGTTATGATTTAGAAAGTGGCCTGATACATCCAAGGCAGAGTGACAGAGATTTCTTTCATGATGAGTTGCGATTAAAAGGCAATTTTCCATCATTAATACCAAATACCTCTGTATAACAAACACACGCAAACTCCAACATTATTGTCATATGACGAAGTAGAAACAAAATTTCCCCAGAGAAGATCAGACAGTGACTGTATTTCTGGGAGTTTTCTTCTTTATCTACCAAAAAATTTTATATGCACAATGGCCATGATTCTGCTTGGAATTAAGAATACTCTTTACTATCTTGGTTCAGCCTGATTGAATATCTGTATTTTGGAGGTTTACCTGGTGCCAGTTGTTTTTCTTTAAAAGCCAAACCAAAACAAAACGAAAAAAGTCACACAAGCCAACAAAATAATTTGTTAGTGTCTCATTACTAATTCTTAGTCCAAGTTTGTTCTCAGCCTCATCATGAATTTAAGAGGAACCAAAAATGAGAGGAATCAGTATATAATTCAAAAAAATTTTTAAATAAAATTTTATTTGTAGAATCAATGAATTATGACATTTCAGACCAGGTAGAGATCTCAAATTATCTAATTCAACTCCCTCTTGTTTTAGTTGTGGAAACTGAGACTCGCATTAAGAAACTTGTCAGATGCTCCACAGCTTGTTAGCATCATGCTCTGAACCACATGGTCTTTCACCCTCATTCTCTTAACATAATTTAAAATAAGTACTTAGAATTCCTTCTTTGCATTGTCATTGGTTACACTTCTATACATCTTTAGGAGGCAGACCGGAAGACTCAGTGCCTGTTCTCAACTTAATGGATTCAAACTGGAAATTGCTTGATTTTCAGAATTTATAAAACCACAATTAAATGAGATAACATATGCAAAGCATCCAGGACACCTCTTGGCAAATAGCAGATGCTCAATAAAGATTTTTTTTTTTTTCATTTCTCTTTCTGCCTCAGTTCCCATTCAGGCATTTGACATTTAATTATTCCTTTCAGTAATTGTACTTCCCAAACAGTGTTATAAGAATGGTAGATGTATCTTCCCCTTCCGTATTATATTCTTTTGAAGACCATTTTTATTAGACAAAAACAGGTAGGGGGTGGAGGATGAAGTCAGGCACTTGCAAGGATTTGAGCAAGATTCTCTGAGACCCTATGGCACAAGGGTGTTAGTTTCTCTTGTAGTTTAGAGACTGGGTTATAATTTGTGTTGAAGCTACATGGGTTTTCAGCAGCAGGTTTTGTACATAACAGGGAGTTTCTGGATCTTGTTAGCTCAGGGCAAAAAGTCATGCTTTGGAGCAGTTACCCCAGCAGGAGGAGAAAAGATGATGGTTGGTAATTACATCAGTTTTGCACTGTTGAGCAGATGTTCTTGCAGATAGATTTTGGCTGGCATTTACAGAATATCACTGGTGATTCTCATGATAGTGTCAGAGCTGCTACAAATGGAGGGAACTGCAGGTCTATAAAACATTGCAAGAAGGAGAATGAAGGAACCAGAAGTCTAGAAGTTAAAAAGCAACTTTTAAAGAGGGCTTCACCAAGATTTGCTTGGAGACAGCAGTTTAGCTGGGTTGGGTAATTAGATTTAATATACATCTGGTAACTTATTTTGCTATTTAACTTTGAAAATAATTTGGTCCTCCATCAGTGTTTAAAGAAAGTAGATTATTTCTTTTTAAAATAAGGAACAATTTAGAAAATAGATGAGGGAGGTAAACGTTGATTAGGACAGAAAATTAACCAGCAAGATCAACACATATAGTGGGTAATTGAAAAGAATGACTAAAAGCGATGTTGACAGGAAGTGGTATCCTTTTGGCTGGAAAATTCCAGTTAACTTCACATCAGACCAAAATTAGGATGGTCAGCTATGAGATACTCCTGCATAACAAAGTACCTTTTAGGAAGAGGCAGTTTTAACCTCTTGGCTTGAAAATCCCTCCAAATATATCCTGTTAAGTTTTTTAAAGTCCAGATCTATGTCCTCTTCTTTATATGCTTTGGAATATGTAGGTATACTCCTAGCACTAGATCTTGAAAACTTCCTTTGTTGATGTCATAAGTAACTATAAAGTCTTCTTTATATAAGGTGATTTTTTTTTCATTCACTGGTAGGTAATATTAAAAGAAAAAAACTCTAATAGATTCATAATTGTATTGGAATTCATACTATTCATTTTCCCTGGCCACAGAAACACTGACTTTCAACACTGCCACCTTGTTGTCATGAAGTCTTCTGCATAAATGATGAGGGTGGGGGGAGTGGCAGCCTTCCATTTTCTAAATGAAACATGAGGCTTCACCTTACCTGTCTCACTACCTTCAGGAGTGAATGGGGGAAATGCAATACTTAGAGTAGACCAGAAGATGCAAACATGTAGCATGGCTGGCTCCACAGCTGGTATCCAGGATAAATGGCACATAGAATAGATATTCAATAAATGTCAGTTAAGTGAGTGAATGGGTCAAGAGTAGAGGAGCAGTAATCTGGAGAGAGAGGGTTTACAGAAGTAGTATCTCAACATAGTCATTATCTGTTCTGGTCGTTTGACTGCCTCATCATATGCCACAAAAGGAAATACAGGTACAGTAGAGGATGACAAAGGGAAAGCAGGATCATATTTAAGGCAACAGTAACAACAATAGGCAAATTAAGTGTACATCTCACCCCTTGGCCTTTAATCTCTAATGCCATGTGAGAAAAGGCTCTTCGGGAATGGTGACTATAAACCACCAGATTTCACTGTCCTATGTATCTTCTAGTGGTGCATCTCTGGCCTCAGCCTTCCCTATCATCTCACCCAGGCTCTTACTCCCCACCTAACTAAATCATAGTGTCCTTTCTTAGACTCCATGTTGAACAAAGTCGGTTTTGCTGAGAGCTTTCTTTTGCCTCATGAATGCTCAGCTGCAGCTCCTTGGTCTCCTCATTACCTGCTGATGAATTCCCTTCCTCTCCTCCGGCTTGCCGTGGTCTCACCTCCCTGCCTGGTCCTGTCCTTTTTATCTGTCCTGGGCCAACTGCCATGTGACCTCCGGAAAGTCCTTGATCACTCCCACCCACTCGAAGTGCGTCCTCCTCAGAGCTCCCTGACTTTTTGTAACTTTATATTGCTTCCAATGGTTGCTTAATTCTTTCACATTTGAATCCTTCAACTAGGTCTCAGGTCTGAAAGGGATTTTTGTCCTTTCACTTATTCAGTCAGCAACTACTTACTGAGTGAAGTTAGTGTCTGAGGGGTTGTTCCGGTCCTTTGCTACTCATAAGTGTCGTCTCCCAGCTAGCAACATCAGCAGCACCTGGATTTTGTCAGAAACCTAAAATCTCAGGCCCCAACTCAGACTTCTTGAATTAAAATCTGCATTTCCCAAGATCCTCATGACTCCCCTGCCCGCTGAAGCTGGAGCAGCAGTGGTCTAGGATAGAGGTTATCATGGTGAGAAGGAACAGGGAGTGTCTTGCACTGGTGATTGGTGATTGCCATGGCACGTGGGTCAGAGCCTGAGCATGAGTTGGAATCCTGCCTCCTTCAATTACTAGTTGCCTAAATCTGGGTAAATTATTTAACTCTCTGCGCCTGAGGTTTTCCATGTGTTAAATGAGGATGAGAATTGCATCTATTTTGTAGGAATGTTGTGTAGATTGCATGAGCCAAATGCACGTAAAGCACTGACCACAGTGCCTGGCACTCAGTGAATGGACAGAAAATTGTTATTTGTGGGTAAAACAAACATTTATCAGAAAATCACTAATAAATATATTCTGTACCTACCAGTGATAGACACGGCTAAGCTAATGCTTCTAAAGGCATTACTAAGGGTCCACGAGGTTCTGAGGTGCTTAATGGGGAGAGCAGAGCTGAGATTTGAAGGAAGAGAGGGTAACAAAGGGCAGGAGGTGAGAAGAGGCAGGAGATTATTGCAACATCTGTGCCAAAGAATGTGGCACTTGGCCTAACGTGGCACCATAGAGGTAGAGTGAAGTGGGTGAATATAGGATGGCCTGGTACAGCATGGCTGTAGTGCTTAATAACCATGTGAATGGACTAAACAATGGGTAAGTGAAATGACATGAGGTTCTAGGAAAGTCACTTCTGGGTACTTAGCTGTCACAGCATTGCTCAAAGAATTCTCTTACACAGAGATCATACACACCTGGGCGTGTGTGCATACATGCACTATTGTTTGGCAAAGCAAATTTTTGGCCTCAGAATTGATTTATCGTAGCAAGAGAGCCACTTTACCCATCCCTGTGGCTCTATAGCAGGGACCCAGAACTCTTTCTTCACTCTGTTTCTTGATTTACCAACAGCTCACATGTGCCTTTTGTGAGTTGTAAGTTACTTTCCTCTAGCTAATCATTGAGTAATGCTTATTTTTCTTCTTTTCCAGTATTTCTATTTCTGCTTTCCACAGAACAGGACCACAAGTTGTCATTGTAATATAACTGTATTTTTTTCAATTAACAAAATATCAAAGGCATATTTTCACATATTAAATGTTCTCCAGTGCGATTTTAATGGCTATACAGAGTATCCTATTGTATAGACCAAACAAACCACAATTCTTGGGCATTCAAGTGGGTTTCTTTTTCTTTTTCTTTCTTTCTTTTTTTTTGGCATTTTGTTATTGTAAACTATGCTGTGATGGGCAGCATGTTAGCTAAATTTTTTTCACATCTCTATTTTCTTAAAATAATTTCATGAAAGTGGAATTATGGGATCAAAAGGTGGAATGAATCTTGAATGGTAGCCTTCAAGCACAATAACAAGTGATGGGGGAGACGTTTGGGAAATGTCAGGTTTTACTGGTGTCCCCCTATAAATGCCATATAGCCCAGGGATAATTCTAGGCAGAAATAGTAGGGTGGGGGTGGGGGAGGAAAAGATTTTTTTTTTTCCCTATTGTTTCTAATCTCCTTTTTCTGGTCTTTTTTCCTCTCTTCAAAACTCACTTGATCCTTTTTTCTTTTTTTCTGAAGAACTCAGTTGTTTTTTTTTTTTTTTTCAAGTTATAAAGTCATAAAACATAGGAAAGGATTTAATAAATCCAGTTATTTTTATATGTAAATGATGACTATGGCATTATTTGCAATGATATCAGGGACAAATCATCTGTTGTGGTAAATCAAAAGGAGGAATATCCAAGTATGAAATTGAAACATCCTCCACAGAGGTTGACCAAAAAAAAAAAAAAACCTTCTGAATGCACCAACATCACACATCACAGGCAAACATTCAGCATGGACAGAGACAGCTTTGTACATCTCCTAGCTAGGAGGTCACCCTTTGTATAGGACATGGATCTGTTTGGTATCTGTCCTTAATGACCTCTACATATGATGTTGTTGTGTCCATACCACTTATGTTAATCCATTCTCATGCTACTATGAAGACCTGTTCGAGACTGAGTAATTTATAAACAAAGGAAGTTTAATTTACTCACAGTTCCACATGGCTGAGGGGGCCTCAGGAAACTTACAATCATGGTGGAAGGCAAAGCTGAAGTAGATACCTTCTTCACAGGGCAGCAAAACGGAGTGAGTGCAAGCAGGGAAAATGCCTGATGCTTATAAAACCATCAGATCTTGTGAGACCCATTATCACAAGAACTGCATGGGAGGAACTGCCCCCATGATTCAATTACCTCCACCTGGTCCTGCCCTGGACACCTGGGGGTTATGGAGATTACTATTCAAGGTGAGATTTGAGTGAGGACACAGAGCCAAACCATATAACCACTCATATAGTGAAGGGTTCTCATTTAATTCTGGTTCTTAGGAATAGCTTTGGTGCTTAGCAAATATATACTCTTATTAATGTTGACTCCTAAAACTGAGCTTTCAAGCCAGCACAGAAAGCTATTGTTATCTAGGGATAACTGTTAATAGAAAAAGGTCACTTGAAGTAAAGCTATATAAAATGGAAAATCAAATTTCGTGGTAGATATGGAAAACTAGCTTAAAAGTGAAACAAAAATTATAAAAAACAAATGTATTTTATCCTAAGTTTGGCCAGATTTAGATCATAATTACAACTGTGTGCCATGTCTAAGAGGATCAATGAAAGGTTGAATCTTTTTGGTATAATTTTTCTGATGACATGGTGACAACATGACTCAGCATTCTTGATGGCATGTTTGACCTTTTCCGTATAAATGTGAAGTCGGCAAGTTTACAAAAAATATTCTCGTGTTTTACCCATTTTCCCAAAGGCCTTTTTTCATTCTTTGATACTTAAATCATCGTCTTTCGAAGTGGCTATTATATTGTCAGTTCTTAGCTGGTTTAACTTGGCTAAATCCTCATGTGTCAATGGTTTTGCCTCATGATTTGAACAGTGCTGGGCTAATTTTCAGAGGGCACTTATTTCTTGAAGTCAGTTCATTAGTGAATTTGTTCATGTTTCTGTGACTTTTCCTTTCCTGCCTATACAATCTTATAACCATAGAGATTCAAATAATTAATAGTTGGTTAGTGAGCAACACTTGTTCTCAATTTCTTGGTTGATATTCAGCATCAGGGTATTTGGGTTAAAGAGCAAAGGGTCATTCATTCCATTCTACAGATATGTAAACTGAGGTTATGTGGCATCAAGTTACACCTTTAAAGTGAAAAAAGTAAAATTTGGAAAAATGTGGGTTCTCTCTCATTTCTGTACCCACCAGCAAACCTGGCTCTGTTTCTGTATGTTGTGAGCATGTCCTCATTTTGGAGTGATGTTGCCGGCAAGTGAAAATTTGACCAGTATAAAAAATATTATCTTTGCCCTGGCCTATACTATAATAAACTGAATGACAGAAAAACAAATGTCACTTATTAGAACATTGAGGTTTACTGTTCAAGTGATTAACTAAGAATCATTTGTATGATTAAATGCTGGAAAATAATTTGCTTTTCCTATGAACCTATAGCTTAGATCTCATTACACAGAAGTGCTACATATTAGTTGAAGCAAATTAACATTCAAACACTTTCTGGAGTGGCTGCTAATCACAGGCTGTTAATTACTGTCATTACATTAGGCTGCTGCAGAGACTACCCAAAGAATCATTCTCATGATCTTGGTATTTGAAAGTGATCTTCACCAATAAAAACACATGTCAGACATACAGAAATTGCAAATTGCTGAAATTGCTGACGGGGTTGAAAATTCCGCTGACTATAAGTACCCATCTAGTGATGGATGCATTCTTGACACAGTTTCAGTGTTTGGACTTAGGAAATAATGAGTATCAATGTCCTAGCAAGGGAATATGCAAAGATGAAGGAGCCCTTTTGTATCCTTAATTAAGGAAAGTAGTAGCAGAACTCGTTCACAGATAAGTGACTGTACATAATAATCATGTATTTATGTAAGGGACTGCTATGCTATATTACTGTAGTGGCAATTAGATTTTCACAAAGTCGTTTTAATAAAAGGCATACTTACATAATAAATAAACAAAACCGCTCATTTTCATGGCAGGCTCTCTAATTATACACTGGCTTAAAATAAAATGTTCTGCAATGCTAAGTTAAACATATAGACTCTGGCTACCTTCTACAGTGTGCCCCAAATCTTTTTTCACCCACAGCCTCAGTTGCCTCAGGAGCTCTGATAATTAGTGAAAGAGTATTTGTGCATTTCGCTTGTTCTGTATAAGGAAGGAATCATTTGAGAATTTAGAGGTCAAGCCTTCTGGTGCCTACTGACCTGACTTCCTTTATTGCCCAGAAAGTTTGCTGCCCATCCTGTGGCTTCCAGTAATTGGGATCAGCTCAGTGCCAGAATGGTGAGAACTCAGGTGACCAGCAAATGTATCGGCGTTTCAGGCAAACTGAAAACAGTAGCAATGCTACTGTGTTAGGGAGGTCCAACCTTTAAAGATCCATTTGTAGGTGTAATTCTGGCATCTCAGTCATTCATTAATTCATTCAACAAATATGTATTAAATACCTTTCTTGTGGAGGACATTATACTGTGTGCTATGGAATTGGAAAGATGAATTAGACATGAATTTTACCTTCAAAGCACTTACACTTTAGCATGGGGCAATCATTTTATCAGTGTAAGCCTCTGGTCCCAGAAGGACTGAGTGAGATATTTGAAATGGAACAGGGTAAAGATCTCCCTGATCCTATAACTGTGAAACACCCAAGGGGACTTGCCCTACTATCTTTGAACATCAGTACTAAAGGAATCCCTGTCCCTAAATACACAGATAGGACACTGTCTCATAAGGACTAACTGAAGACACATCCATAGCTCTTCTTTTTCCCACCCCTTCCTTCCCCTCTTCCCCTCCCTTCCCCTCTCCCCCTCCCTTCCCCTCTCTCCCTCCCTTCCCCTCTCCCCCTCCCTTCTCCTCTCCCCCTCCCTTCCCCTCTCCCCCTCCCTTCCCCTCTCCCTCTCCCTTCCCCTCTCCCCCTCCCTTCCCTTTCCCCCTCCCCACTCCTCCCCTTCTCTTCCCACTCAGTGTTTACTGTGTGCCGGCTTCTGGGTATTTGGAAAGGAACGTAAGATGTATAATCCTTCACAGAATGTATAATCTAGTGGGGAATATATTAAGGAGACCGGCACCTTCAGTGTATGTGTCTTCTGGTTGGGATGTATCTAGCATATAGTGAGAGCATGTGAGAAGGACTCACAGACTTCAAGGGGCAGCTTAACTGGGATTTAAAAGAAGTCTAACAGTGAGTAATAGAATTTTAGGTGGGTTCTAGCATGATATGTTGGAGGAACCAAAGGTCAGTCTGAGTAGTCTGTAGAAGGCAAAGGGGTAGGATTAATGTAGACTGATGCTGGAGAAGTAGGGCTTATCAATAAAAGGGAAAATGGATTTATCTCAATTATTTCCTAAGGAAAGGCTACTGATGTTTTAAAACAGGAAATGGCATGATCACTTTTGTGTTTTAAACTGATCTCTCTGAATTTGACTGGAGAATGAATTGGAAATGGGAAAACTGGGAGCAGAGAAAGCAGTTAGGATGCTGTTGAAGTGGTCCAGATGGCTTGGGTGAGGTGGTAGCAGTGGGCTTGGAGACCACTGAATGGGAAGTAGAGATGACTGGATGTGGAGCTTGATTACATATGTACGTGGTTGCCTGTCTGTGTGTATATGCATGTGCGTATGAGTGCATGTATATGTTGGTGGTTGTATTGAGGGAAAGAAGAAGTCAAGGATGACTCTCAAGTTACCGGACTGATGGTGTTCTTAATCCTAAAGTGAGGGACACAGCAGGTTTTGGGGGCTTTGATGCCGAGTGGTTTTGAATGTTGTCTGTGAAGTCTACTTTAAGGATTTCCAAGTGGAAATGTCCAATAAATCATTGGATTTGGAAGTCTGAGGCTCAGAAGAAACAGCCAATGTGAGGAATAGTTCCTGCCATTGTCCTTTTTTTTCTTTTTTCTTTTAGTTGCTTGGTTTCACTATATTTCATCAACAGAGGCAGAGATTAAAGTAAGTGTTTTACTCAAAAGTGTTTTTCTCCCAGCATGCATGCATGCCTACCTTTTAATTATCTTGCTTTATGTATTATTAAATGTAGGAAATTGTGCTCAGATATCATGGGCTTAATTTAAACTGACAAAAGCTAAAGACATTACAAAATAAAATTGCTATGTTTCTCTTTAATGCCTTTAAATTTCCCATTTACTAAAAGGAAATATAATACAGGAAGTGGTTCTTTCTTTTCTGGAAAAAGTATTTCTAGAATGTATCCAACTTTGAAGCAAGTTCTTGATATGGTGTCAGAAGGGAACGTATAATGCAAATGCAAGCCAGCTTTGGGTGGCTTTGTGATCTACTCTTCCCCTTTGATGAAAATAATACCATGTTTAGCCATAGGAAAGCACTGCAAGGGGCTCCAGACCCTGGGCTGGACCGGGTTTTAATCTATAGCTGGCCCATGGCATCCTCTCATTTGATTTATCTGATGTATGCTCATGATTACACTCAGGTTATTCATAGGGATACCACAGAGATAATATTGTCTACTTAGTGAATCATATCAAGAGTCACAGGATGCCAACTTTTCCCAATATTGATGATGTAAACTGCAATAATTTGGTTATTTGCCTGCTGGGTCTCCCCACTGTACAATTATTATTTTTCTCTTTGTAATTTATACATTGTTTGTGGGGTGACATTCTCAGACTATTTAAATAACCACTCTGTCATACTTTCAATCACAAATTTTAGCATTAATAATTCTTGCTGTAACCCATTATTACTATGATAGTTGTAAATGGTGATTTTTAACTCAATTAGTCTATGTTTAAAAGATTGCATTCTTCTGTAAATATGAGTTTTCCTTCCTTATTTACTTTTCATTTATTTGAATCAATATGACATCTAGAATCTTATGTATTATTATTCATTATTTTGATGCTCAAATTGTTCCAGATTTGACCATATAGAACCCCTTAGAGCTAGCTCCCATAATTTTTCTGACCCGTTTGCGTTATATTTTGAGCACTTCCTTACCTTCTATCCCTCCAGATATTATGGGTTTATCTTGTATTTTCTTTATTCCAGACATTTCTCTAAGGAACTCCAACTACTTTTAGCATAAAATAGTACTTAATAACTAAGATCTGAGCATATATAACATTTTAAATAAATAAATAGTAAAGAATGAATGTAACTCTTCATGTAATTTTTCTTACCTAAAAACATTTTGCTTATTGGAATAATTGTGTGGAATCATAGCAACATCCATAAATACATGCCCCCAAGATGGAGCCAGTTAGGCAGTAAAGTCAATACTGGTGAGGCTATATGTGGATAGAGAGTGCAAGTTGAATGTCTGAATATCTTACTGCTTCTTTATCCTTTGAAACAGTCAAAAAAGAAAAAAATATTATCAATAATTTCTATGTGAACTCACTTTTATTCTTCCCCTGACAGCGGAGTTGCTGAACTTAACAAAAGTTAAACTTAGCTTAACAATAGCATAGAAAAATGTGTTCCATTGACACGAGCAACATAAAGAAGAAAATACACATGAACAGTTGATATGGGCCAGGCGCGGTGGCTCATGCCTGTAATCCCAGCACTTTGGGAGGCAGAGGTGGGTGGATCACAGGGTCAGGAGTTCAAGACCAGACTGGCCAAACATGGTGAAACCCTGTCTCTACTAAAAAATACAAAAATTAGCTGGGCATGGTGGCTTGTGCCTGTAATCCCAGCTACTTGTGAGGTTGAGGTAGGAGACTTACTTGAACCTGGACCTGGGAGGTGGAGGTTGCGGTGAGCTGAGATTGCACCACTGCACTCCAGCCTGGGCTACAGGGTGAGACTCCATCTCAAAAACAAACAAACAACTACAACAAAAACAGTTGATATGTAAGGCAAACCTCTAAATTCATTCATTTTATAGATGAAGACATTGGGGATCATGGAGATTATGTCATATGCTGAAAATGAGACAGCTAACCTGAGAGATGAAATTTGCATTCAGCTTAGTCAATTCAAAAGTCCCTTAATACACTACCTTGCCCAATTTGCCTTCAACATTAAATTAAGGATTATTTTCTTTATATACATTTCTAAGGGCTCTTTGGATTGGAATTGGTCATTGGGGCTTCATTCTTTTGTTGTTTAGATCTACAGTCTTTGGAATAATAACAGCTAAGATTTCTAGAAAATCTTCCATGTGTTTATATGTATTATTTTATTAAACCTCCAACAACACTGTGAAAGGACTGTCACCATCATCGTCATCATTATCATGATCATCATCATCATCATCTTTATCTCCCTTTTTATAAATGAGGGCACTGAGGATTGGAGCAAGTTAAACAGCTTGCCCAAGGAGAAAGCAAGTTAATGGTGGAACTCCAATTGGAGCCTGGTAGTACAGATCTAAGCCTACATTTTCATCCACTATGTTCCACTGAAATCCATTAAAAGGTGTGTGGGTATTACCAATGGTCCAGTGGCTCCCCAAGACATGCCAGTTGGCTATTTCTAGGCTTTCCTGTGACAACATGCTTCTATTGCTGAATTGAACCATTCTCTTCATGTATAGTCAACTCTCAACTAGACAGGAAGTAGCAGCAAGATAGCTCACAAATGATGGATACTGCGTTGGCATGCATAATCTTTTTCCCTAATATATATTGCCTCATAAATCTGCCCCTGACAATAATATTCACTTTTAAAAAATATATTTTATTGCACGTTAGGTTCTGGGGTATATGTGCAGAACATGCAGGATCGTTGCATAGGTACATACATGGCAATGTGCTTTGCTGCCTCCATCCCCGTCACCTATATCTGGCATTTCTCCCCATGTTATCCCTCCCTAACTCCCTACCCCCGCTGTCCCTCACCTGTTCCCCTTCAACAGACCCCAGTGTGTGATGCTCCCCTCCCTGTGTCCATGAGTTCTCATTGTTCAACACCCGCCTATGAGTGAGAACATGTGGTGTTTGATTTTCTGTTGTTGTGTCAGTTTACTGAGAATAATGGTTTCCAGATTCATCCATGTCCCTACAAAGTACACAAACTCATTGCTTTTTATGGCTGCATAGTATTTCATGGTGTATATGTGCCGCATTTTCCTTGTCCAGTCTATCGTCGATGGGCCTTTGGGTTGGTTCCAGGTCTTTGCTATTGTAAACAGTGCTGCAGTGAACATATGTGTGCATGTGTCTTTATAAAAGAGTGATTTGTAATCCTTTGGATATATATCCAGTAATGGGATCCCTGGGTCAAATGGAATTTCTGTCTCTACGTTCTTGAGGCATCACACACTGTCTTCCACAATGGTTGAACTAATTTACACTTCCGCCAACAGTGTAAAAGTGTTCCTATTTCTCCACATCCTCTCCAGCATCTGTCTCCAGATTTTTTTAATGATTTCCATTCTAACTGGTGTGAGATGGTATCTCAATGTGATTTTGATTTGCATTTCTCTAATGACCAGCAATGATGAGCATTTCTTCATATGTTTGTTGGCCTCATATATGTCTTTTTTTGAAAAGTGTCTGTTCATGTCCTTTGCCCACTTTTGAATGGGTTTTTTTTTTTTTTCTTGTAAATCTGTTTTAGTTCTTTGTAGATTCTGGATATTATCTCTTTGTCAGATGGGTAGACTGCAAAAATTTTTTCCCATTCTGTTGGTTGCCGGTTCACTCTAATAATTGTTTCTTTTGCTGTACAGAAGCTCTAGAGTTTAATTAGATCCCATTTTTCTATTTTGGCTTTTGTTGTCACATGCTTTTGGCATTTTAGTCATGAAGTCCTTACCTATGCCTCAATGGTTTTGCCTAGGTTTTCTTCTAGGGTTTTTAAGGTGTTAGGTCTTATGTTTAAGTCTTTAATCCATCTGGAGTTAATTTTAGTGTAAGGTGTCAGGAAGGGGTCCAGTTTCTACTTTCTGCACATAGCTAGCCAGTTTTCCCAACACCATTTATTAAACAGGGAATCCTTTCCTCATTGTTTGTTTTTGTCAGGTTTGTCAAAGATCAGATGGTTGTAGATGTGTGGTGTTGCCTCTGAGGCCTCTGTTCTGTTCCATTGGTCTCTATCTCTGTTTTGGTAACTGTACCTTGCTGTTTGATGACTGTAGTAGTCTTGTAATATAGTTTGAAGTCAGGTAGCATGATGCCTCTAGCTTTGTTCTTTTTGCTTAGAATTGTCTTGGCTATGTGGGCTCTCTTTTGGTTCCATATGAAATTTAAGGTGTTTTTTTTTTTCCAGTTCTGTGCAGAGGGTCATATGTAGCTTGATGGGGATAGCGTTGAATCTATAAATTACTTTGGGCAGTATGGCCATTTTCATGATATTTATTCTTCCTAACCATGAGCATGGAATGTTTCTCCGTCTGTTTGTGTCCTCTCTTATTTCTTTGAGCAGTGGTTTGTAGTTCTCCTTGAAGAGGTCCTTTACATCCTTTGTTAGTTGTATTCCTAGGTGTTTTATTCTCTTTGTAGCAATTGTGAATGGGAGTTTGCTTTTGATTTGGCTCTCTGTTAGTCTGTTATTGGTGTATAGAAATGCTTGTGATTTCTGAACATTGGTTTTGTATCCTGAGGCTTTGCTGAAGTTGCTTATCAGTTTCAGGAGATTTTGGGCTGAGATGATGACGATGGGGTCTTCTGAATACACAATCATGTCATCTGCAAATAGAGACAATTTGACTTCCCTGTTTCCTAATTGAATACTGCTTATTTCTTTTTCTTGCCTGATTGCTCTGGCTAGAAGTTCCAATACTATACTTAATAGGAGTGGTGAGAGAGGGCATCCTTGTCTGGTGCCAGATTTCAAAGGGAATGCTTCCAGTTTTTGCCCATTCAGTATAATATTGGCTGTGCATTTGCTGTAAATAGCTTTTATTATTTTGAGATATGTTCCATCGATACCTAGTTTATTGAGAGTTTTTAGCATAAAGCGCTGTTGAATTTTGTCAAAGGCCTTCTCGGCATCTATTGAAATAATCATGTGGTTTTTGTCTTTGGTTTTGTTTATGTGGTGGATTACGTTTATAGCTTGTGTATGTTGAACCAGCATTGCATCCTGGGGACGAAGCCTACTTAATCGTGATGGATAAGCTTTTAGATGTGCTGTTGCAATCGGTTTCCCAGTATTTTATTGAAGTTTTTGCATCTATGTTCATCATGGATATCGGCCTGAAGTTTTCTTTTTTTTGTTGAGTCTCTGCCTGGTTTTCATATCAGGATGATGTTGGTCTCATAAAATGATTTGGGAAGGATTCCGTGTTTTTGTATTGTTTGGAATAATTTCAGAAGGAGTGGTACCAGCTCCTCTTTGTATGTCTTGTAGAATTTGGCTGTGAACCTATCTGGATCTGGGCTTTTTTTGGTTGGTAGGTTATTAATTGCTACCTCAACTTCAGCCCTTGTTATTGGTGTATTATGGGTTTCAACCTCTTCCTGGTTTAGGTTTGGGAGGGTGCAAGTGTCCAGGAATTTATCCATTTATTTCAGGTTTACTGGTTTATGTGCATAGAGTTGTTTGTAGTAATCTCTGATGGTGGTTTGTATTTCTATGGAATTGGTTGTGATATCCCCTTTATAATTTTTTTAATTGCATCTATTGATTCTTCTGTCTTTTCTATTAATCTGGCTAGCAGTCTATCTGTCTTGTTGATCTTTTCAAAAAACCAGCTCTTGGATTTATTGATTTTATTTTTTTGAAAGTTTTTTTGTGTCTCTATCTCCTTCAGTTCTGCTCTGATCTTAGTTATTTGTCTTCTGCTAGCTTTGAGTTTTTTTGATCTTGCTCCTCTAGCTCTTCCAATTTTGACAACAGGATGTCGATTTTAGATCTTTCCTTGCTTCTCATGTGGGCATTTACTGCTATATATTTTCCTCTAGACACTGCTTTTAATGTGTCCCAGAGATTATGGTACATTGTGTCTTTGTTCTCGTTGGTATCAAAGATCATCTTTATTCCTGCCTTCATTTTATTGTTTATCCAGTCAACATTCAGGAGCCAGTTGTTCAGTTTCCGTGAAGTCGTGCAGTTCTGAGTTAGTTTCTTAATCCTGAGTTCTAATTTGATTGCACTGTGGTCTGAGAGATGGTTTGTTATGATTTCTGTTCTTTTGCATTTGCTGAGGAGTGATTTACTTCCAATTATGTGGTCAATTTTAGAGTAGGTGTGATGTGATGCTGAGAAGAATGTATATTCTGTGAATTTGAGGTGGAGAGTTCTGTAGATGTCTATTAGGTTTGCTTGGTCGAGATCTGAGTTCCAGTCCTGGATATCCTCGTTAATTTTCTGTCTCGTTCTGTCTAATATTGACAGTGGAGTGTTAAAGTCTCCCACTGTTATTGTGTGAGAGTCTAAGTTTCTTTGTAGGTCCTTAAGAACTTGCTTTATGTATCTGGGTGCTCCTGTATTGGGTGCGTATATATTTAGGATCATTAGCTCTTCTTGTTGCATTGATCCTTTTATCATTATATAATGCCCTTCTTTGTCTCTTTTAATATTGTTGGTTTAAAGTCTTCTTTATCAGAGACTAGGATTACAACTCCTGCTTTTTCTTGCTCTCCATTTTCTTGGTAAATCTTCCTCCATCTCTTTATTTTGAGCCTATGTGTGTCCTTGCACATGAGATGGGTTTCCTGCATACAGCACCCCAATGGGTTTTGACGTTTTATCCAATTTGCCAGTCTGTGTCTTTTGATTTGGGCATTTATCCCATTTACATTTAAGGTTAATATTGTTATGTATGAATTTGATCCTGCCATTTTGATGCTAGCTGGTTGTTTTGCCATTAGTTGATGCAGTTTCTTCATTGTTTCAATGGTCTTTACCATTTGCTACATTTTTGGAGTAGCTGGTACTGGTTGTTCCTTTCTATGTTTAGTGCTTCTTTCAGGAGCTATTGTAAGGCAGGCCTGGTGGTGGCAAAATCTCTCAGCAATT
Source organism: Sapajus apella (assembly GCF_009761245.1). NCBI lineage: Eukaryota > Metazoa > Chordata > Mammalia > Primates > Cebidae > Sapajus > Sapajus apella. The sequence continues at coordinate 19,337,412 of NW_022436968.1, read as the reverse complement.
GCTTGTTTGTAAAGGATTTTATTTCTCCTGCACTTATGAAGCTTAGTTTCGCTGGATATGAAATTCTAGGTTGCAAATTCTTTTCTTTAAGGACGTTGAATATTGACCCCCACTCTCTTCTGGCTTGTAGGGTTTCTGCCAAGAGATCCACTGTAAGTCTGATGGGCTTCCCTTTGTGGGTAATCTGACCTTTCTTTCTGGCTGCTAGCATTTTTTCCTCCATTTCAACTCTGGTGAATCTGACGATTATGTGCCTTGGGGTTACTCTTCTTGAGGAATATCTTTGTGTTGTACTCTGTATTTCCTGGACTTGAAGGGTGGCCTGCCTTGCTAGGTTGGGAAGTTCTCTTGGATAATATCCTAAAGAGTGTTTTCCAGCTGGATTCCTCCTCTCAGTCACATTCAGGTACACCTATCAAACGTAGATTAGGTCTTTTCACATAATCCCATAGTTATTGGAGGCTTTGTTCATTTCTTTTCACTCTTTTTTTTTCTGTAACCTTTCCTTCTTGTTTTATTTCATTGAGGTGATCTTCAATCTCTGATATCCTTTCTTCTGCTTGGTCTGTTTGGCTATTGAAACTTGTGTTTGCTTCGCGAAGTTCTCGTGTTGTGTTTTTCAGCTCCATCAGGTCATTTATATTCTTCTCTAAGCTGTTTATTTTCATTAACATTTTATCAAAACTTTTTTCAAGGTTCTTAGCTTTTTTTTGCATTGGGTTAGAATATGTTCCTTTAGCTCAGAGAAGTTGTTATTACCCACCTTCTGAAGCCTGTTTCTGTCAATTCATCAGACTTATTCATCCAGTTTTGTTCCCTTGCTGGTTAGGAGTTGTGATCCCTTGGAGGAGGAGAGGTGTTCTGGTTTTTGGTGTTTTCATCCTTTTTGAGCTGGTTTCTTCCCATCTTTGTGGATTTATCTACCTGTGGTCTTTGTAGTTGGTGACTTTTGGATGGGGTCTCTGAGTGGACGGCCTTTTTCTTGATGATGAAGTTATTTCTTTCTGTTTTTTAGTTTTCCTTCTAACAGTCAGGCTCCTCTGCTGTAGGACTGCTGGAGATCCACTCCAGACCCTGCTTGACTGGGGATCAGCTGTGGGAGCTGCAGAACGGTAAGGGTTGCTGCCAGTTTCTTCTTCTGTTATCTTCATTCCAGAAGGATACCTGCCAGATGTCGGCCTTGAGCTCTCCTTTATGAGGTGTCTTGTTGGCTATATGGGGGTCGGGGAGCTGCTTGAAGAGACAGTGTATCCCTTATAGGAGCTCAGGTGCTCTGTCCTGGGAAGGTGGGCTTTATTTATAAGTTCCTGACATGCTACTGCTTTTTTTCAGAGATGCCCTGCCCAGCAAGGAGGTAGCCTAGTCACAGTCTGCTGGCAGAGGCATTGCTAAGCTGCTGTGGGCTCTGCCCAACTGCTGTGTGAACTTCCTTGTGGTTTTGTTTATAGAGATATAGTTATGGCCGGATGTGGTGGCTCACACCTGTAATCCCAGCACTTTGGGAGGCCAAGGCGGGTGGATCATGAGATCAAGAGATCGAGACCATCCTGGTGAACATGGTGAAACCTCATCTCTACTAAAAATACAAAAAATTAGCTGGGCATGGTGGCATGTGCCTGTAATCCCAGCTACTCAGGAGGCTGAGGCAGGAGAATTGCCTGAACCCAGGAGGCAGAGGTTGCGGTGAGCCGAGATCGCGTCATTGCACTCCAGCCTGGGTAACAAGAGCGAAACTCTGTTTCCAAAAAAAAAAAAAAAAAGAGATATAGTTACAACTGCCCCTCGGTAACGGCAGACTACCTCAGTAATGGCAGATTGCCTCTTTAATGGTGGATTGCCTCCATAATGGTGGACGCCCTTCCCCCCACAAAGCTGGACTAGCTCGTGTCCAGCTGCACATGCTGTGAAATTTTCAATCCAGAGCATTTCGGATTGCTAGTCTTTGTGGAGGTGGGACCTGCCAACCCAGATCACCTGGCTCCCTGTTTCAGCCCCCTTTTTTTCATTTGAATGGGTGGCTCTGTTTCCCAGGCATTCTTGGTGCCAGTTGAAATGGCCACCCAGATTTGTGTGAGTTTTTGTGCAGAGACCTGCTGCACTGGCTGAAACAGCCATGCTCGGAACTTGTGGTGCTTTTTAGCCTAGGAACCTCCTTGTCTGTGGGCAGCAATAACTTGTTTGGAAATGCAGTGATCACTCACCCTCTGTGTTGTTCTCACTGGGAACTGCATTCCAGAGCTGCTCCTATTTGGCCATCTTCCTAATATTCACTTTTATTGAAGAGAAGTAACTTATAAAGTTGTTGATTGGAAGGGACATAGCAAATTAGCATTGAGATGTTGTTGTAGATAGAATTCCAAGTAGGAAGTACATTCATAGACAATCTAGAGTGTACCACATTGAAGACATTTAACAAAGAAAAAGTCCTCTGAGTATGTCCAGGAGAAGTTGTGAGAGAAACTAACGTTGTAATTAAAAATCTGGGCTCTGGAGTTAGACTGCTCATGTCTGAATCCTGGCTTTGCCAATTTCTTGTTGTGTGGCCTTGAGTCAGTTGCTTAATTATTCCTTGCCTCTGTTTCCTTGACATATTTTTCTCTCCCCTGACCTGACACGTCAGGATAGGGGTTTGAGTAAGAATCTGAGTAAGAAAAGATTAGATTGTGCAGTATCAAAAAGTTATCTAGGAGTTTATGATGCTCCCAGCTCTGTTCACCTTCTTCCTACCACCCTATACCAGGATACAAAACTACTAATCTATAAAATTGCTTGGAAAAATGGTGTATTAGTTATAATGCAGGCTGCTGTAATCAACACATCTGATAATGTGTAACGGTTTAAATATGATATATGTTTACTTTTTGTCCCTGTAAAGCCCAAATGAGTGTTTCTAATTGGCAGTGATTCTGGAACTCAGACTCCTGCACTGTGGCTTCACTGTCTTCAGTCTTGACTTCCAAGTTCATAGTGTGTGTCTACACCAAGCTTTAGAAAGGAAAAGAACATGGAGGATGAATCTGAGAGGGTTTTATGAGCTAGGCTTGGAAGTGGCTTGCAATACTTCTACTCACATCCTATGGGCTGGAGCTGAGCCACAGAACCATACTTAAGAGCAAGTAAGATTGAGAATCTAGTCTACCTGTGTGCCCAGGAAGGAGAGAAAGTGGGTTTAGTGAAGAGCTAGCTAGTCTGCTTCTCTACTGTAAGCAACACTAGCAAAATTAAGGGGAAAAGTTTAGAGAAAATGAAACAGAACAAAAAACCATAAGCAGAACTTCAGACTTGCATTTTGTATTTGCTTTTTTCTTTTTCAACTCTAGAAAAACAAGAAAAGTTGCATTGTTTTTACAAAGTCAATAACACAGTTCTTTGCCTCTTGTGACTCTAGCCCTTCAGTCTGCACTTGCTGATTAGTCAGGCCTGACTCTTCAATTACTGAAATGAAATTTTACTATGGACATTTTCATCAAGCAAATGTGACATTGTGTAAACTCTGCAAAAAGTTGATCTAATGCTTTCAATGGTATAGATAGTATAGATCGGCACATTAACATAATATTACCATTACCCAGAGTGTGCAGAGGCCATTGTGAAAATGCTACTGCACAAACAGCCCACTGAGAGAAGTTAAATTTTGTATACTCGAGTGAGCATAAAATACGTGGTTGCATTTGACTCTAATATGTGTTAATTATGAAAATCAGCTTCAAGCAAAGAAAGCCATAATAATTAAAAACCATCTTTTCATCTTAAAAAAGCCTCTCTCCCCAAAGTATTTATGCACTCTAATGAAACAAATAAAAATAGTTATGGCAAAACCTAAATAATAACCTCTACTAATATAGTATATACACTCCATAATATGTAATTATGTTGCACTTAAATAGCAACAGACATAAGAACAAATCCATTTAGTGAATAACAACAAAATAGATATTAGATTATGAATGTTGCTACTTCCTTTATTGTTTCTTTCTATATTCTGGTATATGTAAGTTCTGAAAAAATATCATTCTGGTGAGATTCTTATGCATACAAAATTTTCAACAGCTGAGATACTGGCCCCAAGGCATAAAATAGGATTTATTTAATATGCTAATTCCAGCCAATGGTAGTGGCTTCTTGGAACAATACATGGAGAATTGTGTGGCTTTGTCCAAATTCACCAGGGAGACAGTGCCATGATCAATTACTGATGTCTGCCTAGGCATAGGAGTAGGAGCAGTAGCATTCTTGTCAAATGGTTTCCAAGTATTGTTGCATATTTATTAAACAGACTAGAGATAAAAGAAGAAAGAATATAAGCAAAGGTCAATTTGGGCCCTCGCATTAGGACTAAAGTTTTTCCACCTAATTTTAGAAACCAATAGGGTAAAGCAGAAAAAACCTAGAACAAAAAGCAACAAGTGTGGACAAAATTACTTAAGCTGCTTTAAAAAAAATTGTTATTTGTCTTCTAGTTTTGTACATTCACATTGTAGTGAGTCACTGTAATGTAGCAGTTTTTAATAACTTTGAATTGCATATTTTAATTGTTGGTATCTATAAAAATATGTGAAAACAACCCTATGTATACAACTCAAGAAGCTAGACATTCAAATATTCACTTGTTTAAAGTGTTGAAAAACTAAAAGGAATTAATACGTAAGAAACCTAAAATAAACTTGTAATTCAGATAAAATATTTTAAAAATGCAAATTTTTGCTCTCAGTTCCTTTAGAATCCAAGTTTCTCCTTCACTTGCTTTAGAATCCAGGCATTTCTGGGACACAGCCAGAGGTGGTTTGAGTGCTTCAGGGATTCAGAGCAGACTTGCACCAAAAACTCTGTTTGGTAGAGGGTTCACTCTCCCTTCATCACTTAGAAGAAAGAAGGCATGTGTTTGCTTTTCATTATTTGCTTGTTGTGTATGTGTGTTTGCTGTTTGGGAGGACTTTGGATTTAATCGTAAATCACTCACATCTTGAACCCCTCACCTTCCAGCCTCCTTCCTTTAATTAATCATCTTTGCCTTGAAGTGAGCTCTTTGCTACAAGCATTTTGACAAATGGCATTTATTCAGACAATCTCATTTCTAACATATCTGCACATCCACTGGACCTAAGATTTGCCTTTCTACAACAGGAAACAGGTTTCCTTGGCATGCAGCCCTGTGTATTCACTCTACTACTGATCTTCTGTTGCCTTAACACTAAAGCTGTAGAATGTTAGTTTTCATTAACTTTCTTAGTATTTTCATATTTAATGAGTATTCACCATGCTAACATATCCCAAGCTTTGTTTCTTTTTTATATATTTTAATTTTCAGTTTCAGTTTTTTAGAGATGGGCTGCAGTGCAGTGTTATGATCGCAGTTGCCTGCAGCCTCAAATTCCTGGATTCAAACAGTCATCCCACCTCAGCCTCAAGTAGCTGGGAATACTAGCACACGCCACCACAACTAGCTTGTTTTTTGTTTTTTTGTTTGTAGAGTCAGGATCTCACCCCGTTTCCCAGGCTGGTCTTGAACTTTCAGGCTCATGTAATCCTCTTGCCTTGGCCTCCTGAAGCACCGGGATTACAGGTGTGAATACTGTGCCTGGTCCCAGCTTTATTTCTAAAAGGAGAAAGTACTTATTTCCCTCTCACTTGAACCTACATTTTAAGTGACGTTTAAACAAATTAGAACAGCTTTAGAAAAGAGACACAATGGTTTCTACACAATCTCTGAAAAGAGGAGATTTTGTTGTCACATATTTCTAAATTCTGCTATTTTTAAAAAATTATTGTTGATTTTTGTGGATATATAATAGTTGTGCATATTTCTGGGGCACATGTGATCTTTTGATACAAGCATACACTGGGTAATGATCACATCGGGGTAATTGGGGTATTCATAACCTCAAACACTGAACATTTCTTTGTGTTGTGAACATTCCAAATCTACTTCTAGCTACTTCAAAATATACAATTAATTATTGTTGACTATAGTCACTCTATTGTGATATCAAACACTGGATCTTCTTCCTTCTATACAGTGTATTTTTGTGCTCATGAACCAACCCTTCCTTATATCTCCCTCCCCACTACCCTTCCCAGCCTCTGGTAACCACCATTCTATTCACTACCTCCCTGAGATCAAGTTTTGTAGCTCCCATATGTGAGTGAGAAGATGTGGTATTTGTCTTTCTGTGCCTGGTTTACTTCACTTAACAGAATGTCCTTCAGTTCCATCCATGCTGTTGCAAATGATAGGATTTCATGCTTTTTGTGGTGGGATAATATTCCGTTGTGTTTATACTCCTTACTCTTACAGCTTCAGAGTGATCTACAGAGGTCAGGTTCTAAGTTTTCTCAATCTTGCATAGCAGCTGAGATATTATTTTCCTGTTTTGGAGGAGAAGACCTGTGCTAGATTCCCTCTATTCAGCCCTAGGAAGTGGCTTAAATGAGTTTTCAAGTTTATCTTCCTCACATGGACAAATACAAATGATGGTGCAATGAGGAGAGTTTAATAGACGATAATTATTAAAATAATTGGAAGATTTTTAAAGTTCCATGAAACTTAAACCTCATTCGTCACCAAAACACCAGCCTTTCCCCACAGCATGACTACAATTGTTTCTTTTTTTCTGCTGTTGCCGGTCACTCAAAGACCAAAAGATAACTAAGAATTCTCAGACCCCTACTAGAAATTTAAGAGCCTAAACCTAGCCAACATGGAGGAAACAGGACTTAGGAGATATCAGCATAGATGGGCCATTGCCAGAACCTTGATCAAACTCTGGGCAGGGATTTCTCCTTGAATGTCCTGATTTGATTCTGCTATATAGAGAGAATAAAATATATATTATTAATTTCAAATCACTGCTGAATAAAGCTCCAATTGCCTTTTCATGTCAAACCTTCTTTTGAATAATTGATTTTATTTAACTGACAATTATTTTCCAGTTTGTTTTTTATTGATAATTCAATTTGTTACAGGGGTAGGGACTTCTGCAGGGCAGGAGATAGAACCATCTGTAGAAGTGCTAAAGAGAGACCAATTGAAGAGCCAAAGATGAGGCAGACACTGACCAGCAAATGGTCAGCAGTGAAACAGATGGGAGGTCTTTATCATCTCCAGGCAGTTTCCAAACATACAAATCAATAACAATTAAAGCAGATTATGAAAAGGCAATACGGGATAGTTAAATCTTTGGACTTGATTTAAACCGGGGTAAATGCTTGCACATGGAAATTTACTTCATAGAGAGGGTTCAAAGCTTGCCAGAAAGGATAATTCAGGGCTGCAGACAGGGTAGGCTTAGAAGCATAGCTAATACTTTTCATAACCAAAAGTTATGTATATGCATATATATATGTAGATATATGTGCACGTGTATATTTCTGGCATATGAGAATTGATAGACATATACACATCATATATGTATGTGATATATATGATACACATATGTAATATGAGGCATATGAGACATATGAGGATTGATACACACACACACACACCCAGACACACACACAAACACACAGTTGTCCCTAGGTATTTGTGGAGAATTAGTTCCAGGATTTCCTGCAGATACCAAAATCCATGGATATTCAAGTCCATGATATAAAATGGTGTAGTATTTGCATATAACCTGTGTACATTTTCCCTCATACTTTAAATCATCGCTAGGTTACTTATAATACAATGTAAATGCTATGTAAATGGTTGTTATACTGTATTGTTTAAGGAAAAAAGTCTGTACATGTTCAGTACAGATGCAATATATTTTTTTCAAGTACTTTTGATCTGTGGTTGGTTGAATCCACTAATGCGTAACCCATGGATATGGAGAGCCAACTGTGTATATATGCCAGAGATCTCCATAACAAGATGAACTCTGTACTGTTTTTCAGGGTGTTGGTATGCACTTTACTGACCACCCATAATGTGATGGTGATTGCTGGGCCCTTGGAGAAAGTTGGAGCTGAAACTCAAAACACATTGCAGGCCTCAGAGAAAGTCTCAGGGAAACTCAAAAAACAAAACAAATTGAAGGTGAATTACTTACCTGGCATGATGTCCTACAACAGGGTCTGAGAAGTGTAATAAAGATGCATACGGTCCTAAAATTCCTTGGCACAATGCCAGCGCTCTTTCCCAAAGATTATTTAAATTCAATTTCCTGATATTATGTAATTTCCTGATCCATCCATGAAGGTAGCCAAGGTAGAAGAAAACAAAGGATCTGCTAAATCAGTACCTGGGTTGATGGAGTTTGGAAACCTAAGTGGCAGACACTGCTTATCGAGAGAAGCTAAGAGATTAGAGAAAACTAAGGCAGTTAAAAAGGTGAAAGATTCATCAAATTCCATTTACTCATTCTGCTTGTCAGAAACAGGAACTCCCAAGGGCAGACGCAAGCGAGGCAAAGTGATTGTGCACCTCTGAGAGAAGCAGATTGTCTCCAACTAGCTCTGGGCGCAGGAGTCAAGCCAAAGTGCTGGAGGGGAGACTGAGAAGGGAGAGCTTTCACCCCACAATGTTGACACACACAGGGCTTGCTCAAGGCAACTCTAGTGTTTCTCTTTCTCATTCACCTGCCTCCATCCCAGCCTTCCTTGACTCATCATCCCCATTCCTGCTGCTTCTGCCTTATTTTGAACCTCCGTTATTTGGTGCACTATGGCCCAATTTCACCCTCTACTTCCAGTTTTATGTCCTTATTTTATCCCACACACTGCTGATCTCATGGTCCCTCTGCGGAGTTAGTCTCTTCTGTCCCTGTGCATCTGTGGCTCCCAGTGCATGTTGCTCCTTGAGCCCTTGTGACACCGCACCATCATTATTTGCATACACACCTGCTGTGCACACCCACCGGTGAGCTCCAGAATGGCAGGGGTCACCTCGTATTCAGCTCTGCATCCCCGACACTGCATGCACTCACCACTGGGTTTAAAGCAGTCGTCCCATCCTCCTGTAATTGTTCCCATTTTGGAAAATGGCAGTGTCATCCCTCCAGTTACTTAGGCCAAGAACCCAAGAGTCCTTCTAGATTACTCTTTCTCCCAAGGTCCTTCAGGCTTTGGAACAGAAATCAAGATCATCTCGATCAGCGTCATCTAAACCAGTGGTTCTCAACCCTGGCTGCAGATGACAAACACTTCGGAAATTAAATTAAAAAAATTAAAAATACTGATGCTCTGGTGCACACCAGACCAATTAAATCTGAGTGGGGAGGTGCACGCATGGGTGTTTAAAAATAAGACAAAAAAAACCCATAAAAATGACTTTAAAAGATTCCAATATGCATCCAGAGTTGAGGAACCTAATAAACTCTGGTGCTTTATTGGGACTGTGATTGTTCCCAGCCTTAACCTATGTCTAGATACTGTGCTCTTCTGGCCCATGTCCCACCTGACCTGCTGTCAGTTGTATCTTCTGTGTTCTTCCAGCACCTGTGCCCATCCTCATCTGCTGCTGTTTTTAGGTATAGTTACCAAGTGCTTACTACAAACAAGGTACAATGCAAAGCACTGCATCTCATCAAGTCTCCTCAGGAACCCTATGGGTTACCCATTAATCAGATAAGGACACTGAAGCTTAAAGAAGTAATAGATCCAAGATTAAAAAGCTTGGCAAATAGCCTACCTGGGATTTGAACTCAGGTTTTCTTCTTTCTTGCAGTCTTTCTTCTTAGCTACTGTGCTAACCCAGTCTGACCCATTTGGGGCTTCTAATTTCCATTACTAGCAACCTGTCCTTTCCAGATGGTTTATTTTCTTTATTCAGTTAGCTCTCCCACTGTTGCTGCTGACTCTCAATGACCCCTTTAATGTACTTCTGAGTGTGTATCAAAATAATCCAACATCAGCCTCTATGATTTGTAGCTGTTAATTGCACAAAACGAAATGTTATCTTGGCAATACCCACTATGACCTTGTAATTACTGAGATGCTTCAAGTTACTTATCTAGATTTGATCTCCTTTGGAAGCTACTCATGAGCTTCTCAAAAGAAGGGGCTCTAGGGATAACCTGTCAAAGATGAATTTGAGAAGGCCAAAATGGTATCTTGTACCTGTCCCTGAGACACCATTCTCTGAGGTTAGCGAGGGAGGCCTTCTTTGGAGCTGCTGTGGCCATGGCTCTCAGCGTGGTATGTTCTTCATTACCCTAGTACCTTTCTGAGATGAAGCTACTTTTAGTGTGATTTGCTGCTGGCATTGAAAGAAGGTGAAGTAAAAATGTGGAACTGATCTACAAATAACCAAAGCTTTCTTCCCAGGTTCCCAAGGACATAGAAATATCAGAGTATAACCAATGCTGGAGAGTTCAACCCAAGTTCATCCCTTTAAAAGGACCCTGATGGCTTATTGTGTCACCTTTGGACCTAGAGTGCTGCTCCACCTGGTCCCTTTGCCTTTGTCAGGTGGCCTCAGACTTGCACTTCCCAGCCTGTGCAAACCTTGCTCCTTCCAGCCCAGGCCTGGCCTCTGCTCCTTCCTTTCTCTCTTTGGGAGACTCCTCTAGGGGAGAGGTTTGCTCTGGAGTCTGCAATCTGTGAATAGTGGGCTATGCTGTGTGTGCTAGGAAGGCTGAGCACACACAGCATATAAAATGTGTGTAAAAAGTCCTGAGACATGTGAGCTTAGTCTATAACACTGTGGTCTCACTTTCGGCCCCAGCTACAAAAAATAGATGGAGCTGGGAACAATGACTGCCAGGGAAAGAGAAATGCTAGCAGGGCCCCGTGGCTCACCTCCAAGATAGCATAACGAGTGTCTGATTTAGATGCCCCTTTAAGAGCTTCCATAGCTTCCTGTGCCTCTGCCTGTCACTTCATGCATTTGGGCTTGGAGACCGCCAGTTTATCAGTTTAAATCAGGTGCTTTAAGTAAAAGTGAGTTGTTTGGCACTAGGAAGAGGATTCCTACAGTTTGTCATAGTCCTGACTATGCCCTGTTGTCTCCTGGTGTCAACAATGAGTATAACGGCCCCCACAGCACCATGTGTACACCAGATCATCTTTACCCTGGCCCACTTCACACCTGGGCCTCTCCCACCAAGGGGACTCCTTCAGCACCATGAGAGCAGGGACTAGGGATCTCTTCTTCAGAACTCCACCCCAAAGCTCAGAACAGTGCCTAGCAGGTAGAAAGGGCTTAATAAATATATGCATATCGAGTGAATCAATGGCAATGAAATGAAAAAGATAGGATATAATTCCTCCTGACTTCCTCATCCCAGGCCCCTAAAATGGCTGTGTTTTAGCTGCATTGTCAGAGCACCCTTGGTTTATCCAACTGCATTGCTGTTCCAAGGTGGGAGATAAAGTTTCCATTCTGTAATTAGCTGTGAATGGTAGAAAGGCAAATGGTAAGGTTGAGGTAAAACATTAGAAGTGCATTAACTTCAGATAAGTGAAAAAGTCAGCTTTTTTTTTTTTTCCTATTCTGATACGAGGAGAGAGTATTAAAGAGAAGAAGGCACAGAGGTTCTGGACTTGAGGAAGACATGGTAGAGATTTATACACAAGACTGACAATGTTCATCTTCGCTAATGTACTAAAAACAGGAGTTGTACACAGAGGTATTTTATGATTTGCTACTGTGAAGGCCTTGATGTGGTGAGAATTATATTTGTGACTCACTAAATAACCTGGCCCTTAATTTTTCTACTAAAGGATGTGTAGTAGAAAGATAAACTGGATTTGAAATAAAAATTATCTGGCCTTGAATGCCGGTTCTGTGATTTACTTACAGAGTGTAAGAGTGAGCACACCTCAGCTCTGTGTCTCAGTTTCTACATCTGTGAAATGGCACATAGAAGATGACTAACAAATGTTGCTCACCAATTGACTGACTGACTTAATAAATGGATACATGAATTTGGTAGTTCTGTATTAGTTTCTCAGGGCTGCCATAACACCTTGCCACAAACCTCATGGCTTAAAACAACAGAAATGTTTTCTCTGACAGTCCTGGAGACCAGAAGTCTGAATTCATACTCCTTCTGGGGTTTCCAGGGGAGATTCTGCTCCTGGCCTCTTCAAGGTTCTGCTGGCCCCTGGAATTCCTGGGCTTCTCTGCCTCAGTGTCACCTTGCCTTTTGCTCTTGGCTGAGTCAAGTCTTTCTCTGCCTCACACCTACAAGGGCACTTGTCATTGGACTTAGGATCTACCTGGATTTTCCAGGATGCTCTTATCTAAAGACCTTCAATATGATTATATTCACAAAGACCTGTTTCCCAAATTAGGTCACATTCATAGGATCTGTGGATTAGGGAGTGGACATATCTTTGTAGGTTCCGAATGCCATATTTAAAGTTTTCTGTGAAGCAGGTCCTCCAGAACCATCCTGAGAAAGTCATCTCTATCAGGCCTTCTCAAACTTTGCTGTATGTCTCCATCACTAAGGATCTTAGGAAAATGGGAATCTGTTTTGAGGTCTGCGATTCTGCCTTTCTGGTAGCACTCAGGTGCTGCTATGCTGCTGGGCGGTGACCACACTTTGAATGGTACACATCTTTCCTGAACAAACCTCATCTGATGAAGGAGTTGTCTCCTGGAGGGACAAAGTGAGGATTTATGGTGCTTGGTACCTATATGGTTGCTCTTCCTTCAAGCTTTGCTAAGTACTTGTGTTGGGTGGCCCAGGTGAAGTGACTGTCTGTTCATGAGCATGTATGGAAGATCTACTTCCAAAGAGATTTAATTCAAGCTTTCTGTCTTCTTGGTAGAGACTTCAGATGGTAGAAAGAGGTTTACCTGAAAATCTTTTTGTATGAATAAATATTTTCTCTGTGTAGTGTTTATGTCTTATGCTGTCTATTAAGTTGCAGTCTCCATCCCAGTTCTGGTTGGGCCTTAGATCTATGGTTTGATTGCCTACAAAAGATGAGAAATCTTCTCGCAAGACCCAGGACTAGAGGGCAAGGGCAGCACCTAGGGTGCAAAATTTAAGTAGCTGTTCATTGTCATGGGTGTGCAGGGGCAGGATGGGCACTTTCATGACCCTGAGGGCAAGTACCCCCTTAAATTTTGCCTCTAGGTGCCTCATTCACCTTACCCTAATGCCAGGCCTGCTTTCTGGCTTCCCAAGCAATTGGCTTTCCATTTACTCACATTATCGGGTTCTAGTTCTCTGTACTTCTCTTATATTGTCATTTAATCTTTTCCCTGATCTGCCTTTCTACAAAGAAGATTGTAATATTCTTTCCAGTTAATGGTGTTCCCTTTTAAAATATGTTTACAGTCTTAACACGATATGCAAGATCTTAGATGATCTGGCTCCTAATCACCTGTTCAGCCTCATGTTTTGCTACTCGCCTTCTCTCTGGAGCCTCATCTTATGCTTTTCACATAAATAATATTCCAAGTAAGTTTTAGTTCCCTAAGCATATCATGCATCTTTGTGTTTCTATAGCTTTGTTCACATTAGTCACCTGCCCGGAATACTTGCCCCACCTTGTCTCTCTGGCAGTCTCCTATTCCTCCCTTATAAATGTGCCCAAGTGTTACCTTTTCTTTGAGGCTTTAAGATTTTCCTGTATGGACAAAAGCATTCTTTCCTCTATGTCTCCAGTCCTTGTGTGCATATGGAACCTGTACACTGAAGTAGAATTGTCTATTTCCCCTGCTGCTCCTGAGCACTGGGATGAATGGGCATTTTGTTCATTTCCTGGGGCTATAGTGGTGAGCAGAACAGACAGGTCTCCATTCTTCCAGAGCAGATTTTATCATTTTTTTTTTTTTTCTTTTTTTCTTTTTTTTTTTTTTTTTTTTTTTTTTTTGAGGCGGAATCTTGCTCTGTCACCCAGGCTGTAGTGCAGTGGCACATGCTCAGCTCACTGCGATCTCTGCCTCCCAGGTTCAAGCGATTCTCCTGCCTCAGCCTCCCGAGTAGCTGGGATTATAGGGGTGTGCCACCATGCCCGGCTAGTTTTTTGTATTTTTAGTAGAGATGGGGTTTCACCATGCTGGCCAGGCTGGTCTCAAACTCCTGACCTTGTGATCTGCCTGCCTCTTTTCATATGAATCTTCTCAGTCCTTTATATTGTAGCACAGCCACAGGACACATTTACTTGTTGAACAGATACATGGATGAATAAAAGTAACAAAAACATTCAGCACCACAGATAGAGTACAGGACCAGAGTTTATCCTCCTGCTTGAAACAAGAACAAAAAGATGAAATGTATAAAACAAGTTTTCAAGGCATGAGACATTGTGCAATGAAGAACAGAAATCCCTGAGAGAAGGGAAACAATTGGGGTGAGCCCTGTACTTTCTCCTACTTACACTTGTGCCTAACAAAAAATACTCAGAAATTGAAACAGAAAGGAATAACAATAATGTATTTATTTAATTCATTGAAATAAAAAATCGACACCTTTTATAAATAAAAAATTAAAAATAGGGACAAATCTGACGAAAGATGTTGAATCTGTACACTGAAACCTACAAAATATTGCTGAGAAAATTAAAGAACACTTAAATAAATGAAAAGAGATACCTTGTCAATGGATTAGAAGGCTCAATATTGTTAAAATTTACTTCTATCCAAACTGATGTATAGATACAATACAATCTCAGTTAAAATATCAGCTTGCTTTTGTGGGACAAGCTGAGTCTAATATTCATATGGAAGTATAAATGACTTAGAAAAGCCAAAATAATTTTGAGAAAGAAAAATATGGCTGGAGAACTAGTGCCACCTTTTATTGACCTCTTATAAAGCTATGCTAATAAAAACAGTGTTGTATTGGTATAAAGATAGACAAATAATGGAACAGACCAGACTGTAGAAATGGAGCTAGTGATATACAGAAAACTTGTTTTTGACAAATGGAAAATATATTTGGACTGTTCACCAGAGAAACTGTGTAGAGGGCAAATAAGCACGTGAAAAAAAATACTTAATGCCATTAGTTATTAGGAAAGTGAAAATTAAAATCACGTGAGATATTACTACACATCTATTAAAATGGCTAAAATTAAGCAATTGACCATATCAAATGTTGGGTAGAATGTGGAGGAACAGGAACTCTCATACACTGCTGGTGGTAGTAATGTATAAAAGTCCAACCACTTTGGAAAACAGTTTGTCAAAGTCATTTGGCCATTGTACTCCTAGGTATTTATCCAATAGCAATAAAACATATGTCTATTCTGAGACTTGTATATGAATGCTCACAGTAGTTTTATTCGTGGTAGCCAAATAAAATAAGTCAAATGTCCGTTAACAGGTATATTGGATAAATAAACAGTAGTATGTACATGCAATGGGATATTACTTGATAAGGAAAAGGTATGAATTACTGATACATGGAAGAACATGGATAAATCTCAAAATTATGCCAAATAAGAGAAGCCACACACATAAAAATGAGTTTGTTCTAAATGAGTCCATTTATATAAAATTCTAGAAAACTTAAACAATCTGTAGTAACAGCATTTGACTCTGCCTGGGGAGGGGGAACATAAAAGAGTGGGAGAGAAGATTCGAAATAGGCATAAGAAAAATTTGGGGGCGATGCATATGTTCATTATCTTGATTGTTATAAGGATTTCACAAGTGTACGTATATGTCAGACTTACCAAATTGTGTATTTTTAGTGCACTTTGCTGAATATGCTGAATATCATTTATACCTCAATAAAGCTTTTTTTTTTTTTTTTTGAGACAGAGTCTCACTTTTTCGCCATGCACCAGGCTGGAATGCAGTGGCCCAATCTCGGCTCACTGCAACCTCTGCCTCCCAGGTTTAAGCAATTCTTCTGCCTCAGCCTCCTGAGTAGCTGGGACTAGAGGTGCATGCCACCAGGCCCAGCTAATTTTTGTATTTTTAGTAGAGACAGGGTTTCACTATGTTGGCCATGATGGTCTCCATCTCCTGACTTTGTGATCCGCCTGCCTCGGCTTCCCAAAGTGCTGGAATTACAGGCGTGAGCCACCTTGCCCACCCAATAAAGCTATTTTTAAAAGCCCAAAAAGTTAGTAGAGTTGATGAAAAAGTAAAAACAAATGCTCCTTTGATACTGATTTCCATGATAGCTACCGGAATTACCTGGGATCCCAACTTCCCAGCATCACAGGAAACCCTGGTTCCTTGCCCTACTACGGGTGCACAGAGCTGCTCCATTTCAGCTCACTCTGCACTCACTAGTCTGACATTTAAAGGATTTATGAGAAACTGTGATTGAAGAGCCTGTTAAGTGACTCATAAAAGTGATTTGTATAAGAATAGTTTCTTATGAGACAAGGAGGGAGGGGGCAGCAAATTGACAAGTTTCTTGCTTCTGGTCTCAGTTGGGAAGGTCTTGGGAGATTGGGGATAGCATAGGAAAGCTAGGAAATGTCACATCAAAGCTAACCAGAATAAGATCATATTTACACCTCACTGTAGTAAATTCATGATCAGGGAGTCAATTGTAGTTTGGAATCAGAGTTCCATCTGCCATGTGTGAATGTCAAAGATTCTCAGAGGGGCAGTCATTTATAAAAATATATTATAAGTAATTACAATGCTTTTTAATTCAGTTTGGACTGTTGTGTCCCTTTCTCATTGTAGAGAGTTTTCGATGCCGTTCCAAGAACTTCTAGCCAAGACGGCTCCACAAACAACCAGCCACCCTTGCTGAGGAACTTTGAAAGTGAAAACCATAAAAGCAACATTAACTTATAAAAGGCCCTTAACATCATAGATCTTAGGTACATAAAAAAGTCTGGACTGATTTGGAAATAGAATTAATTACATAAAACCAATCACGACCAATATTTCTTGAGCATACATTTTATTTTTAGCTAGGAAAAATCCAGGTATTCTCATAATATGCCTACTGTTTCCCCTGACGAATTGATTTACATTTTCTTTCTTACTGTTGTTTTTAACCGACATGAAAACCTCACAAATGATCTTATTCTGCACAGGGCTCTGTTCTTGCAGCATGCAGTTATATGCAAGAGCAAAGTGTTGCTGCCTGCTGCAGTGCTTACCTTCACTGGGGCTGCCTGGCTATTGTCGAGTCAGTTGAAATGATTCATGGGTCTGACAGATGTCTGGTACAGCTGGATGTGTCCTTGATTATCCCAAAAGTCTGGACAGCACTGTCATTCACCATTGCCCAAATTATCTTTGTATTGACTGTGGAACCCTCTGTGACAGTACCGTAATGGCTAATTACCCAGGATACCTTTGGTACTCACTTCATAATGGTTTAGTGGAAAAGAAAAAGACCGTAAGAAAATGAGAAAAAAACATACCAATAAAAGTAACATCCTGTTCTTTGTAGAAAACACAGACTCTAGTGTGATACAGAATATATATTTATTTGACATCATGCAGTTTATGCTAATGAAATCCAGGGCCACAATAGTAGAAGCATAGATTTCTCATGAAACACATAAGGAGGAAATAAAATGTAAAGAACCTTGACAGTGATAAATTATGGACAATAGAAGGAGCTATTAGCTGTGAGAGAATTGTATGTATAATATACTTGAAAAACGGATGAAGACTGGCCATTTGCCTGCCTCATATGTTGCAGCGGGGAAAGAAAGACCGTGTTTTGTTTAGCAAATAACCTCCCCAGAAATAGAAAGGAGGGAGGGAGGAAGGAGGAGACCCTTAGTAAAGCTGCCTGAAAGAACAAAAATTGAAAGCTGAGGTTTCATTTTTCCCCATAATGCTATAAATTAGCACATTTTGACAAACATAGCTCCCACAAAGCAGATATATATTAGGGGGAAAAAAGATAAGGGAATAGAGGGTACAAAATCCCATTTTGACTTTTAGTGGAGATGATGAGATCCCAGGAGGGCAGACAAAGCAGACTGGGAACAGCTTTTCACACAAAGAATACAGTAATTTGCCACATCCTGTCCAGGCTGTGTTTGAATGTCACTCCTGTCTTAATTACCAGACTAACAAAGCGATTCTGTTATTCTGGATTCTCCGCCACAGTTCCTGCTATGCAAGAGAGCAAACTGGAAGAATTGCTCATGGATCGTTACCAAGCAAGTGGGTGAGGCAGGCAAACTCATGGGCTCGGAGTGAGGAGGCTACCAAAGGTAGAGGAAGGCAGTAGGTGTAGTTATGGAGAACTGCAGGCTCTCTTGCTGTCAGGTGCAAACAGTGATCCATCTGAATTTTGGGGCATGGAACTTGGCAGGTGGAGTGCTTTAGCTTGTGCTGAGGTCTGGGAACACAGTGCATGCTCTTTTGCTGAGATAAAGTAAAGATTGTCCCTGTTCCCCACCCCTGTGGCTGTGCATCAGCCTCATATCAAGTAACCCATAAAACAGGATTCAGCCAATCTGATGGCAAAACACACGTTACTGAAATTCTGACTCAGGGTGGGAGGGTGGAAGCAGAGTGAGGGTTGAGAAATTGCTTAGTGGGTACAATGTACATTATTCGCGTGATGGATACAATAAAAGCCCAGACTTCACCACTGTGCAGTATATCCATGTACCAAAACTGCACTTGTACCCCTTAAATTCATACAAATTAAAAAGGAAAATAAACTCTGACTCATTGTTAAATTGTTCCTTTGGCTAAAGGTTAAAAAAAATCCCTTCTCATTTTGATCCATTGTTGAAAGCATTTCTAAAATAGGTCATTCCACTCTTTCTGGTCTTTCTTAGATGATTCTTCATTGTTTCAGAGACATTGTTCTGTCCACTAATTCTCACCAATGACCTCGGTGGTGAAGAGCATTGAAGACCACAGTGGTTTAGGTGAGGAAGGTGCAGGGGTTTGGACTGAATGTGCAGTGAGTCCTGTGCTGATGCACAGCTTGAAGGGTGACATTTTCAGACACAGATTATTAAGTCTGTTTCTATTGTACTAGTCACATCTTTCTTCTTGAAAACGATTTGCTGTAAAACAATTCCATTAATCCAGGCCTCTGGTTAGTTGGAGTATTTTTGTATTTAAATAAGAAGCTTACTACATTTCAAAAACATTCAGGTGACACAATTGTGCTTCATTTTTTTCAGATTTGAGTCTGAAATACAGTGATATTGGTAGAGCAAAAGAGAAAAAATGAAAAATAACTCTTTAGTTCCATGTCTATCCTAGCCGCATAGTAATGATCTGTCCTTTATATCCATACCATTAAAGCTGTTAAATGAAGACAAAATTTCCTGATTGCATTTCATCTACAGTAATAAGAATTTTATTTGAAAGAGATGGCCATTGCCCTTAAAGTATTTTTAAAACTACATATTGGGCTAGTTACATAAAATGCTAGTTAGTCAAGCTTAGTAAGGAAGTAAATTACCCTTATTCCTCCTCTACACATTTAAAGGAATCTAGGAAATGAAAGAGTTCAAAGCCACATCCTACCTGGCTTATCTTTCTACAGAAATGCCATTTGTCCTAAGACAAAGTATAACAAAAGTGGATAGAATGGCTAATTCTGGGTACAATGTAAAGTTTGTCTTGAAGTTATTTCTCAAAAGGCAATAATGATGTCAGACCCCTGACATGTCTACCACCAGCTTACATGAATAGGATTTAGATAAGAGATGAAAGGAGGGTCTGAAAGTAAAGCTGGTGGTGAAATCTTGAAAAAGCTTATATTTATTGAAGCAGAACATCTATAGCAATAATCTTATAAGTGGGTTTTAAAAATCAAATAAGCATATTACAAATACGTAGTCATGTAATTGTTTATATTTCTGATTTGCCTTATAAATTTGAAGCATAACTTAAAGAAATAATCTTTAAAAATGCCTTCAGTCATTAGAGTAATTGCCCTGAAAGATTAGAAACTTCAAAATGCAACAAGAAAAAGCTAAAGAACACAGACTGATTTATTGCTATGAAATAAGGTTATTGTCTTATGAATAAAACTGTAGAAATATTTATAATGGTCTGCTTAGAACTAATTGCTTTGGATGTGATAGGAACACATGTTTTATTCACTAACTCTAACTGTGACAATGACAGACCGAAATTCTATAAAGAAAGCGAAAATATCACAAAAGAAAGAAAATAAGAAAAATGGCAGCCATGTATGCTGACTTAACAATGCCATTCAAGGCTGGGTGTGGTGGCTCATGCTTATAATCCCAGCACTTTGGGAAGCTGAGGCAGGAATATTGCTTGACGCTAGGAATTCAAGACCAGCCTGAGCAACATTGCAAGACCCTGCTTCTACAAAACAAACAAAAACCAGTACCATTCAAAGTCTGAAAGTATTTTCTGGGTACAATTATTGTTACTTACATTTAAAATAAATACCTATTGCAGAGAAATATCTAGAAGCTGCAAAGACAGATACTCACAGGAGCCATGCAGAAAATAATGGGGGTAGGGGTGATTTTCAAACTAGAGTGTATCCTCTCTAAACAGAGCAGCTTCTACCAATTGATGGCATGTGGAAATGACAGCTAAGTTTTGCCAGATCTCTTGTCTTTTCAGGAAAACCTGAAAATCTAAATGTTTAGAGATTATGAGTACCCATGAGGGCCTCACAAGACCCTAACCTGTGTGGGTTTACTGAGCATAGGTAATAGAGCTGAGTTGAGGGGGTTGTGGTGGTCATCACGCACCCTGACCTAATGCATTCTGGTTATCGAGTAAACACTAAGTACCATAAATTAGAGACTACTCTTTGACATTGAGCAATACATGGTTGATTACAACATCACACCTACATATATATAGGTTAGTTCAGTTAATAGTGTACTTTTTTGTGCCTCATATCATCTACATGTGATTAGAAAGATAATCTTTCCACACAACCCATTTAAGAGTTACTTCTATCATGCTGGTCTCTGCCTAACCTTCTTTTCTTCCTTTTCTTCACTTGGAGGAATCAGCTCATCTTTCAGGGCTCAGAGAAGACTCCTACCATCCCTCTAACTGGGCTGGGATCTTGTATCATCCCCCTGGATCTTCCCTTTGCAGCACTATGAGAATTGTAAATATGTAATTCTTATTATCTGTCTTGTTGACTAGACTCCAAGCTTCATCAGGGCAGAGAACTATGTCTGTACCCTCGGTATCTATTTCAGTCTGGTACATATTTTTAAAATAAATGTTTGCAGAAACAGAAACATTTTAATGAATCACATAGAACTGTGTGGGTATGCATATATGTTATACATATATATGTTCAGAATCTTTGAATAATAAGACTAATCTCTGAACATTATATATATATATATGTTATATAAAAGTCTAAATGAGCTACTTCCTTTATTCACTGTCAAGTAGACTTGTCATTTATTTCTGAGAGATTTTTTGAATTTCCTCTGCTAAATTGGAGACTCCTCATGTTTTAATTTTTCGGGGGTTCCTAATTCTCTTTTTCTGATATATGGAAGTAATGGAGGTCTCCTAAAAATCCCCTTTTAAGCAAATACTGCACTTCTTCCAGACAACAGAAGAAATGTGGAGTTTGTAAAGATGGCCATAAATTATTTACCTTGCACATGGCTTGGCTTTGTGACTTGTTTTGGCCTATCTACACTAACAAATATGATGCAAAAAGAGGTTTATTAGGTTTATTAGGACATGCTTTTTCTTGCTGCTTTTGGAAACCCTGTGATCACCATCATATGAATAAGCCTGGGTTAGCCTGCTGTGGACATGTGGCTCAGTCATCCTCATGACTGCAGGCAACAGCCAGCACCTCCGGACAAACGTGAGTGAGGTCATTCTAGACCAGTCTCCAGGTGATCTGGTATCTGGCTGCAGTTGTGTGAGTAAACCCAACTGAAAGCAGCAGAAGATCTGTCCAGTTGAGCCCAGCCTCTATTTTCACCCCAACAGAATTGTTAGCTAAGCATTGGGATGGCTTGCTTTTTGGCAAAAACTAACTTATACATACATTTTCAGGGTCGTGGTAATTTTTCAACAAGACCAGACCAGGAAATCTGAATATCAATTCTCTTTTCCTTAGACCCACCCATGCACCATTGCTCTTAGCTTTATTAAAGCAGAAGCCTATTGATATTGGAAAGCAGCCTATCAGAGTCTTTCCAGGGAATCTGACTGGACAGGACAGAGTTCCACTCTATTCTCCCAAGAGCCCCTTTCCAGATCTTAACACCAGAATATGGGCAGCAGATCTGAGAGGGGAGACAGTGGTGGAAGAAAAGGGAAGATGATGGTGAGAGCCAACATACTGGAAAAGCTCATGCAGAGCCAATGAAAGTACCCAGTGTCCTGGCATTACATCACAGTATCCTTATTATAAGAAAAAAAAATCCAGCATCAGTTACTAGCCTCTGAAGGCTAAAGGATGAAGCCAAGCAAATATGGGACTTTGCAGTGTATCATTTTAATGTAGAGAAAACACACACATTAGAAGTGTAAGCTTGCCTTCGTTTAAGGCCCTTAAGCCTTTCTTAGCATTTTTAGGAAAATGCATTGAAAGTAAACATTTGTTACTTTCTAAAATGCTGCTCTGAAACTTTTCATATATTTTTGTGCTGAATCTTGATGCAGTAATTTTAAAAAGCAAGAACCACACAAAATGTAAAGTGTTGTTGCAGGGCCTGGGTAGAACAGAGTAGGTGTTGATTGAGTGCTTGCTATTTGCCAGCTTTATTCATTTAATCTTTGCAACCATCCTGTGAAGTAGCTCTTTTATCTTTATTAAACAAATGAAGAAACGGAGGTTCCAAGAGGTTAAGTAACTTGGTCAAGAGGATACAGTAGCTAATAAGGTTGTAAGTTACAGACATAGACTTCAAACCTGATTCTAGACTTACAGCCTCAGCAAAAGTACAGTACTTTTAACAGTAGTAATAATAATAATTTGTACTGAGCCCTTGTTATGTAACATATAACTTTTTATTTAAAACAATAATATCTGACAGCACACATATGCTAACAATGTTCTAAGCACCTTGCACATAAATAATTTAGTACTGATAAAAATCCCCTGTAAGGTAGGTATATTTACTATCTGTATTTTTAAGGTCATGAAACTGAGGCATAAGGAGGGTAAATGATTTGCCCAAAATTGCATAATAAGGAATAAAACAGACATTGAATTTAGATCTGTCAAAGCCCAACTTCTGTTAAACCACATGTCCTCATTTTTATGTTTCTTCTAATATAATTTTGTTATATTTTGAAATTGTAATTACAATGGCTGCTAGTGTGCTAGGTTTCCACAAAGGAGGGTGATCCGCCACTATTTAGACATTCTTAAAGAAAGCAAAGCCCATTGAACTATATGCTCCATGAGGTTAGCCCTGTCTGTCTTGTTCCCAGGGATTGAAGCACTTTCATGGAGCACAATGCCTGGGATATAGTTGGAGCTCAATTAATATGTGCTGCACGAATGAGTCATTCAGATATTAATAATTGTTTCTGCATACTCTACAAGTAATAATACAAGGATAGATGATGTAATACTATGTAGCCCTTTGGGGTTTTTTTTTTTTTTTTTTTTTTTTTTTTAGAAAGATACTCTATTAGCTTCCTAGGGCTATGGCAAAAAAGTACCACAAACTGTGTGGCTTAAAACAACAGAAATTTATTCTCTCACAGTTCTGGAGGCTGGAAGTCCAAAATCAAGCTATCAGCAAGGCCGTACTTGCTCTGAAAGTGTGAAGGGAAGATACTTCCTTGCCTCTTCCTAGCTTCTGGTGGTTGTCGGCCATCCTTGGCTAACCGTGGCTATGGCCACATCACTTCAATCTCTGCCTCCATCTTCACAAGGGTTTCTTCCCTCTGTGTGTATCTGTGTCCAACATTTCCCTCTTTTGTGGACACCAGTCATATTTGATTTAGGGTCAAACTCTAATCCAGTATGGCCTCATCTTAACTTGATTATATCTGCAAATAAGATCATATTCACAAGATCCACCTGGACTTGAATTTTCTAGGGGGAAACTGTTCAACCCAGTATCAATTCTTTAATCATTTGAAACATGTTATTACTAATGGGCCCAAACAGAAGAGAAGGCAAGGTACAACATGCTTGGTTAAGGCTAGGAGGGGCCTCCCTACCCCTAACAAAACAAAGCCCCAAACTCCATTTGGCATAGGTTTGATTTTTAAGTTCAAATGCTGATGATAGCAAAACATAGTATATCCTATCAACTATAATATCTTATTGTGAATCCATTTCCTTTCTATGAGAGCCAATTTGGATGAGAAATGTGGGGAAAAAAAGCACGAAGGCTAAAGCAAGGAATTAGGGAGTTGTAGGGAAGTGCCACTGGCCAAGAAAAAGGGGGAAAGTTGCCAGATGCAGAACGTCTGGGTGGATCCATGCGAAGATCAAAGAGACAATAAACTTAGAACAAAAGACAGCTGTAAGAAGAGAGCTTTCTGTTGGACATTTGTGGAGGCATCTGATTATAGGCACCAAGACCTATCACTGGCCAACAAATGGAGCAGAGGTAAGACCTCTGAAGATGTTACAAAATAAAGCAACGAAGCCACTTGAAATGAACAGAGTCAGAGACCCAAGTAGGGATAAAGAGACCCTTCAAAAATCCACAGGGTTCCTTAAGAGAATGATGCTGCCTACATATGAGTTAGTATTTTCCTATTTCTATCTGCTCAAACACCAGGCATTCATGGGAGAGTCTGCATCCCTGGCAGACCAGACATGGTGCTATGCCTGGGAAGTGTAAGTGGGATGTGGCATAATCCTGTTTGGAGCTCCCCCTGCTGGAGTGAGGAACCGTACGTGGTAACCATACCATGTGGCCAGTGCCATGGGGCAGCTTGTGATGAGAAAGAAAAGAGGACATCACTGCCCCTGAAGCAGAGACTGGGAGGGACACCCTCTCATGGTTGGTGGTCTCTGAAGGCCTCTCCAGAACACCTCTAGGAGACATCAGGAAGTGACAGAAAGAACATGGGTCACGAGTCAGACTACCTGCATGGCCTTGGGTGAATTACTTACGTGGCCTGAATTTCCATTGAAAAAAATAAAATATTCACGTAACACCACCATTCTAGGTACATAGTATGTGCTCAAAATTCATTGTTCTCTCTTATTTTCCTTGATCAATTTTATTCTTAGGTAAGCCTGTGCTGTGATCTAAATTTCTTTAGCTAAGTTCAAGAAACGTTAATCATAACTTTGTTTGATTTGTAAGAAACTCCTGATTCACCTGGGGCCTAAAGTTTCATTACGGTTTTGATTTAAGGATTTAGATTGGCAGAGGTGGAGCAAAATATGCATTCCATAGCTAAGCAAATGGGATGCTGCTAGGATTTAAATGTGAATAAATACATAGCTTTTATATTCTTCTCAGTTCAATTTTGCTCTGCTGTGCTTTGTAGGATTTTTTTTAATCCTCCATGTTAAAAAGGAGTTTCTCTTTTGTACAGGATATTCTTGCTCAGGAGAAAGGAGAGTAGGGTGCTGGGTGAAGGTTATGAAACAATCTTCTAGGTAAATTTGGTGATACTGTTAATAAGGAGTTTAAAATGCCAATTAAGCTTCTTGTTTAACCACTCCAAACTTTCCTCAGGATGGTTTTACAATACCAACGATTAAAAATTGCAAAGGTGTTACAAGCTTCTCTGGGTGGTATTTTTTTTTCAATAACACAAATGGTCTTTCCAGTTCTTGTAGCATCACTTAAAATGAATTTGATTACTTCTAAGCCTATAAAAAATAGAATCATAAATATGCTCATTTCCCACAGTGGAGCAGGGAAAGGGAGGAAGAAGAGCAAAAGAATACATCACATTTTTAAGTAAGCAGTCACAAAAGACCTTTAAATAACTCAACTTCCTACCATATTTTATTATCCTCTCTCTGTTTTACAGCATTATCTACTACAGAAATGCAGAGAGATTTGTAAAACACTATAGCATTTAAGTCATTACATTTTATAGCTAATTTCTAATGTGGATTTGATTTTTTACGAGCAGAAAAAGAATCTAATTTGCATTAGTGACAGTAACTAGAGAAATTTAACACCTGGCCCTGGTTGTACCAGAAATTGAATATTAGGTACTTGGGTGCTAAAAACCCATTCAGATCTTCAAAGGGGATTTTTCATTTATTTATGTGCTGCTCTCATGTTTACCATTACAAAACTGTTCATATTAAGATGGAAGAAAACTCACTGCCTGCAAAAATTCTGGATATGCATTTTTCATTCTCTGCAAGAGAAACAGAACTGTTTACCCATTAGCCAGAACACACCCTGAAAAAAACACCATTTCATGCATCTAAAAAAAATATCACAGCAGCCCCTGTGAGAAGCGCTTTGATTCCTGCTGGCCTCTCCCATCTATCCCCAGCTCTTCACCTCTAAGCTTCCCTTTATTTTCTCTTCCCCCTCCTCCTCCTGAGCCCCCTCCTTGTTGCTGTTTCCCCAGTAGAAGCTTGAGTGCCGTGTTTCCAAGCAAAATTAAACCTCTGCTAAGAAGATCACATTGTTGTTACAAGAGCAATCCATATGTTTATAAAGTGTAGAAAATTAGGAACTGCAAAAGAGGCGAAGCTGGTGTTAAATGATATGGGAAGTGACACTTTACATAGCCAGTTACAATTAACACATTGATGGCATTTTGCTGGCTCCTTGCAGTGATAATGCTGTTGTCAAATGTGTTTAGTGCACCAAATCTCCTGGAGCCTTCAGCCAGGCAGCGAGCTTTTGACAGATTGAAGGTTCGGAGATAGGCTATCATGACAGATGGAAACTGGCACCGATGTTCAGCTTTTGCCCATCACAGGGGACCTGCCCCCCTTATTCTGCAGGGCTCAGCTCTGCAACCTTCCCCCTTCTGATGAAAGCAGGGGATGGCATTGTTAAATAGTGCATCTGTGTGAGTTAGACTCCTCTGATGAAAGCATAAGGCAGACGCGCTGTGAAGCAAAAGACAGCCTCTGCTCTAACTGCATTTTAGATAGACTTCAGGAAGACCCTGGGGAGCTGGGAGAAAACTTTGCTAAATTTCAGACAAAAAGGGAAAAAAGACCACCCATTAATTTTCTCTCTGCAAGATATAAAAATACATCTCTGATGTAAAATCTGAATTAATTACTTTCATAAATAGTTCCCCAAGCTAGTACTCTGTGGAGTCATGTGGATGTGTTTTTCTTCAATCATCATTATTTCCTTGTTATTAATTAATTCCTAAACAATCCAAAGAAATCTGTAAAAAAGGTGCCCAGGGCAGTTGTGAATCCTCTACTTGTCGGAAACAAATTCAGTTACTCTGAGATGCTCTTCATGACCCTGGGATGGGTTCTTGAGTCTCAGTTTTAAAATCCAGGGCCGGAGCAGACCGAGCTTTACACAGCTGGGCATAAAAGGGAGGATAATATAGTTAATTAACCTTTCACCCACTCCCCACCAACCCTCTTTTAAAGAAAAACAGAAGTCATTTTATTTCAAATGCCCATTTATTTCAAAGGCTTTCACTTCAGCTCTTAACAGTTCTTTCTTCTTCTTGCTGACAAATTCTTCTTTAATTTCCCTAAACTGGCTGAAGAGTCCTCTTTCTTTGCAGTCTTAATCTTCAATTCTGCTCTCGCCCATACAGGTTGGGAGCAGCAAGTACTGCAGCCCATTTGAGGTATGATAATCAGCTGATTAGCTAGTGGAGTCGTTTTCCCTGAGGCTCTTTTGTGTGCAAAATCCTCACACTCAATTGACATGTGGACATCATAAAGCTGATGAAATGCAATTGTAATGAACAAGAGGGAGCGGCATCTGCAGCCGTCTAAATGAAGGACCCTTTCCTCTCGCCATGCTAATTCAGAAAATCTGCTCTTAACGTGTACTCCCCCTGGATTCCAAATTGAGGCACATCTCCATGAATGCATATTCAATCAGTGAATTAGCCTCTGTGGCAAGTGAGTGCCTAGCCTGGCCAGACTGATTCTAATTTCAAGACAGATTATACTGCATCAACCATAGTAATGATCTGACAGTTCATTTGTGATGAGAGTCCTACAGTCAGGTTTACTGCTCGGACAGACAGGTGCACAGAGAGAGCCAGCAAGACCTCTCAGACAACACCAAAGGCTGCTGTCAAATGATTTCAGCCCAAATAGCCAGATGAAGGAGAAAAGAGGTAATGCATTAAAAAAAAATTAATAAGTTCTCATGTGGAAATCCTGGCTGTAATGGCGGTCAATGGGTGTTCCCCTACCTATTATAGGTTCGTGTACACTCAGCAGTGGTTAAATTAGGAAGAGGTGAGACTTTCCTTCCACAGCCCTTTTCAGAAACCTGTATCACTTGCTAAGAAATTTTCAAGTGTATAAAACTTGGCACACAAGTTTGTTTTTTAAAAAAATTGAATTTCACATGAATCAGTTTGCATGAAGAAAAACTACAGTACTAGGGAGAGAAGCTGTTCATTTCCACTGCCTATTCTGTGACATTTGCTAATATAATATGACAGGTTTGTTCATCACTATTCTAGATCACCTTCGGGTTTTCTGTACTATTCTTTCTATTAATAAATGTTAATTAATGATGGTAAGGAATGCTTGCCTTTATATCCAAAAGCTCAATGCACTCTTCAGACATTGATTTATCTTTGAGAGTTAGAAAGAGGGCAAGTATTAGCACTGTTATTTTTACACAGGTGAAAATAGAATCATGGCGATAAAGTGACTTGTGCAAGGTCACACTGCAGGCCAGTCCCAGATCTCTGCCTTGAACTAATTTTCACCCCTTTCTACAGCTCTAGACACAGAAAATACTCCAGGGAAAGGTATTGTTAATCCAATGTTAAGGAGACTCCTTCATACATATTGCTAATAAATATAGCACATGCCTTAAAAGCAAATGAACAGGACAAGCTTAATAAGGACTGTTGTCACTGTCGGGCAATCCACCCAGTGTCTGTACAGACACACAGAGGTCCTTGTCAAGGGGCCCGTTTCTGAGATTACAAGAATTATTCCTTGGCCTCTTTATGTTTCTCTTCAGCCTTTACATTGACCTTGACCTATAGCCTTTCAATTCAATTTAACTCAATAACAGTGCAGCATGTGCCTGTAGACATGACCATAGATTATTCTGCTTCCTCCAGTGTGTTTAGAGGCACAATTTGGGATGGCTGATGAGAGCTGTTATTGTATATAGCCCTTCCTCTAGCGATCAGGAGTTACTTGTCAGATCACTGACTCCACTGTGGGTAAAGCAATGAAGTAGGTACTTTAGGGAGGTAAGAGAAATTAGACAAGTTTGTCTCCAAAGGCAAATATGCCTAACATTAACGTACAGGAAAGACAGATATGTATGTTAGCAAACAAGCCTTAAAGTGCAACTCTCATTCCAGTGTGCCAAGATATGTATGCAGCTACAAGTCTACCAACTGGCTATTTTCCAAAATCTGCTTGTGAATCAGTTGTTTCAAACTCACATTGCATTATCCCATGGAGCTGAGTTTTAAATGGTGGTTAGGTTCTCAGGCCAGGTGTTTAAGACATATTTAACCTACATCGCAGCTGCACAGACTACTCATAGTACCCACACAGGTGGGGCTGAGAGAGTTCCACCGCATTAAAGGAAATGCTTGGGCACTGAAATGAGGCAGCTTGTGTTTAAATCTCAGCTCTGTTAAATCTTAGATACTTACCATTCTAGTATTCTGTAAAGGCAATTTAATCTCTCTGATCATCCATTTTATCATCTGTGAAAGGTTGATAATAGTTACCTCATAAAATTATTGTTAGAGGAATTAAATGGAATACACAGAGTCAAATACTTGGCCTGATAGATAGCAAGTGCTCAATAAATGCCAAGCAGAAGTAATAGGATAGTTTATGTATTTTATTTTTTAGCTTATGTTTTTCAGGAATTCATTGCTCACCACCTCCCTTTTAAAAGTATAAAGAGACTTGTGTGTGTGCATTTTTTAGCTGAAGAAGGGACCTTTCTCATTTGTTTAAGAGAAGGCATTATAACCTAGAGGTTAAGATTCAGATTCCAAACCCAGAATGGATTTAAGTTCTGGCTCTGCCATTACCAGCTGTGTGACCTTGGGCTTGTTACTTAGTCACTCTGTTTCTCATCTGTAGAATGAGGATACTATTAGTATCAATCTCATAGGACTGTCCTAAAGATTAAGTTAACATATGCAAAACACCTGCCTTGTAAACACAATATAAGTAAATGTAGCTATCATAAGGATACCATGGCCTATTATTGGCAATGACAAATGAGTAGGAAACCAAATCCCAGTTGGAGATTAATGACTGTCTCAAGGTTACTGTTAGTAAATAATGATCTGAGACTCCAGGTTGGCCTTCTAATCGCTAGTCACATGCTCTTTTGAGGTCACGGTGTTTCCTCCACCATGTCCCTGTGAAGCACCCTGGAGTGTTGCTTAACATTTATGGAGTACTCACTGAGTGTGCAGCATCAGGCTGGTTCCTGTGGAGTTTGGTTAAAAAAGAGAAGTTGTGCTCTAGACTCTAAACCAAGGGTTGGCAAACTATGGCCACCGGCCAAAACAGACTGCTGCTTGTTTCTCTATGGCCTATGAGCTAAGCATGGGTTTAACATTTTAAAATGTTTGAAAAGATTCAAGATTCAGAAGACTATTTTTGTGATATGTAAAAATTATATGAAATTCAAATTTTTGTCTCTATAAATGAAGCTTCATTGAAACACAGTCACAACTCTTTGTTTACATAATGATGACAGCTGCTTTTATGCCACAACAGCAGAGATGAGTAGTTGTGACCAAGATCTGATGGCCCACAATACCCAAAACATTTACTATCTGACCTTTTACAGTAAATGTTTGCAGACCTCTAGTCTAGACCAAAGAACACTGATTCTTTCTGGCTTATCACTTAATGGGCTTAATAGGTTCAGTGATGTCACTCAGGGTACACACACTGAGCCTAGAGTGGCTGAGATCACATAATTGTCTTCTGCCATTTGAGTACTGTCTTAACATTATGTTCTGAAGTACACTGGAGGTACAGGGTTTGAGTTCACAGGAACTAACCTGTCTGGTTCTAATTCCAGTTCTTCCACTTGCTAGTGATGTGACCTTAGGCAAGTTACTTAGTTTTTCTTTGTCTTGGTTTTCTCATCTATAAAATGGGGTTATTTTGAGAATTATGTGGTCTTTTACATAAAAAGCACTTTGAAGAATACCTTGCACATTGTCAGTACTATGCTAGTGTTAGCCATTATTATTTTTGAAGTCTTATGATTCTTTGGTGAAAGGGAAAGATACCCTCCTTAGAACAGTGGGAAGTCTATGCCAAAGTTCCCTCCTTCCCCTGGCTCGCCTGATCAAAACGTTGACTCAGCCTTTAGGGTAGCACAGAGGCCTGTTTTTTTCCTATCAAACTTTCCTGGAGTCTGTTTACTTCTTTGTGCTTCCATAGAACATTGTACATCACTCCTTACAAGCCCTTGTATGGAAGGGATTTTTTTTTTTAACCCTGATTCTTAAAAAATTATACAAATTGGCTGGGCATGGTGGCTCACTCCTGTAATCCCAGCACTTAGGGAGGCCGAGGTAGGTGGATCACCTGAGGTCGGGAGTTCGAGACCAGCCTGACCAACATGGAGAAATACCGTCTCTACTAAAAAATACAAAATTATTTGGGTGTGGTGGTGCATGTCTGTAATCCCAGCTACTCAGGAGGCTGAGGCAAGAGAATCGCTTGAACATGGGAGACAGGTTGCATTGACTCGAGATCATGCCATTGCACTCCATCCTGGGCAACAAGAGTGAAACTCTGTCTCAGAAAACATATATATACAAATTTTTGCCTATATTACATGGTAAGCCCCTGGAAGAAAAAGATTTTCTTACTTTTATCCTCCTGGTGCCTGTGATATAGACTATTTGGCATGTGGTACTATCATAGTATTGGTAAATAATAGGCCAGGAGACCCTACGGTTGAGAACTCTCTAAGAACTTTGCTTTTTTTTTTTCTTTTTAGAGACAAGGTCTCACTCTGTCACCCAGGCTGGAGTGCAGTGTTGTGACCATGGCTCACTGCAGTTTTGAACTTCTGGGCTCAAGTGATCTTCATGTCTCAGCCTTCTGAGTAGTTAAGACTACAGGTATGCACTAGCACACCTGGCTAGTTTGAAAATTTTTTTTAGAGAAGAGGTATTGCTATATTGCTCAGGCTGGTCTCAAACTCCTGACCTCGAGTGATCTTCCTGTTGGGGTTACAGACATGAGCCATCAGGCTTGGCCAAGAACTTTCTAAAAAATGTGTGAAAGTTTTCTTAATATGGTAATACTTTATCCCTAGAAGGTACTAGCTTGCAAAGCAATTAGATGGGAGGTTTTGAGTTTTAAAAGGTAGATAGATACTTCCACTTCCTAAATTTAGATATCACAGAACAGAAATTCTTTGTCTGAGAAGTGGCTTTGTATGAATTGGTTAAAATACCCGATAATCAGCGATGTGATTTTATTCAGGGCATTTATTGGACTTTTGCATTGAGTTGAAAAACAAGGAAAACATCCAGTGGATAATTACGAAGGTCTCTTCCACTCCCCAAACTATGATTTTGGCTTCTAGCAAACTCATAAAATTCTGCTCGCCTGTGAGCAGGGCTTCTGCATAATGCTGGTGGGTAGAAGCTTTCCGAACCTGAGTTTGGGAAGTAAAGTGATTGCTTGGGGTGTCTATATAGGTTGAGAAGCAAAAACTGACTCCACAAAAGAGGTGAGGGCTGGATCATGCTAGGCTTTGGGTTCTGTGTGAGGTGAGGAGTGCGGATTTGAGTGGACAGCAGAAACCTATGTGTGGTGTTACATAGTGGAGTCCTTTGTGTTTCAGAACAAGAACTCTGGCTGCAGTGTGAAAACTGGGTTGGAGAGGCAGAATGAGAGCCAACATACAGGTACAGCAGTGCCAGAGGGGTTACGGGTTAGAGAGGTTGTTAAGAGGTTGGACTTTGAATTTGGGTATTAGGAGAAGGCTGAGCACCTGGGCAAATGAATACCATTTATGTGATGGGCAATAAGAGAAAAATTATGTATGGTCAACTTTTATTTCTTCTAATATATTTTTAATTAAGAAAAATTTATGGATTTATATACTTGTGGAATCACACTGGAGCCAATACAGGGTAGTGGCTAAGAGCTCAGGCCTTGGATTTGATCTTAATTCTTAATTAGCTCTGAGATCTCAGGTAATCACTTCAGTTCTTTAAGCCTTAATTTCCTCAGCTGTTCCTTCCAAGATCCTAGCGAGAATGAAATAAAATGATGCCTACTAAAGTGCGTATCAGAGGGCCTGGTAACCAGCAAGCAGTAGATTAATGTTGGCTATTATTACTAGTGTGCATTGAGTTTGCTCCAGCTGTAATCTTCTGAAGGCTTCAACTATGTTCTCATTCTAGAAAGATACAGGTAGAAGGCTCAGGCTTAGACTCTTCTGAACGAACTGGATTTTTGAAAACCTAGATGACTAAAATAAAAGTTTAAAATGTCTATTCTAATAAAAGTTTAATCCTTGGAAATACTGAAACAATTGAATAGAGCTACTTGTTTAAATTAAATGCAGTTCTTTGTAATCAGTTTAAATGCATGGATTGTTACTCAAAGGTTCCAAAGAACTCCAGTTGCCTGCTTGGGAAGAAGCAAACAAGGTCAGTATTGATAGCTCACGCTTCAGTGAGTGTATCAATTTAAAGCTTCATCAGTGATTCTCACTCATCTGCAGCCCTGCATGGCTGTTGTCTTGTAAGAACGGGGTGACTTACGAACCTATTAAGTAACTTCCTCACTTGTGCTCTAATGAGCCTATTGTTTCTCTGGAAGAACACAAACACCTGAGTACAAGCACAAACCTAAGGCACGAATAAGAGACTGCAGATTTCAGCCAGGCAGGTTTTTGATTCTCTGCGCTTTCCAATTTCTTTGCCTGCCCCGTGGAGTCCTGCCTCCCTCTTTCTACGGTCCCTGTGAGAGGGGGTGAACAGTGATGACAAGCCCTGAGCAGTGCTGTTCAGGTCCTCCTGTCTAATTCAAAGAGCTCTGGTTACGGCTGTTTCATCTGCCGTGTGGGGTTCACGTGTGTGACTTCTGGGGATTTTAACATTAGCCCTTACTTCCTGCCCACAGAAAGAGCCTTCTCAGTGAAGATTGCCATCCTCTCCATTCCCAGTTTATATGCACAAGTAGGATGAACTTGTGGCAGTGGGAGGGGGCACAGAGTCTACCCACAAAGAGGGCCTCCTGGAGATGCCAACCCAGAAGTTCTTGTTGTTCTACCTAGGAAGGCTTTAGTCCTGTTTTTCTGTTACCATATTTCAAGGTTAGTGTTTCCATGTCCTCTACATACAACATATATGGTATCATAAGCAAGAGATGAAAGTTGGAAATTAGGCCCTTCTAGGATTTAGAGCCAACACCTTCCATAGAGATACAGTGAGTAAAAAACATACACACAAACCCCAAAACTATGTATCATCCATCCATCAATCCATCCACCCACCCCACCACCTACCTACCTACCTACCATCTATCCTATATATGTATAAATCTGTGTGTGTATGTGTATGTGTGCATGCCCATGTATGTATTTACCATTGACGTCAGAGTTGTTCTTAGGAAGGGAACTCTTTTTTTTTTTAACAGAATTTATTAAATTTGTCTCATGTCAAATCCTCATTCTTTGGAAGGGAGCTCTTTAGGAAACAATCTCTAAATAAGATTTGAGAGCAGGGGTTAGAAGAATACGGCAAACACAGATGGCTATACTTTCCTATTTCAGAAATGAAGAGGAATGTGGTGTGGTGAGAGATGGCCAGACAGCAGACCCATTGGAGGAGGGTGAAGCCTCCTCAGAAAGATGGTTGTTGAGAAATTTTCCATGGCAGGGCAACCAGGAGATTTTAAAGAATCTCTAGTACTCAATTTTAAGTTGCATAGTGTATTTCCCCATTGTTTCAGAAATTATTGTTTGAAGGGTTCAGTAGGAAAGTAAAGAAATGGGATGGAGTTCTCTAGAGCTGGGAGGACGGAAGGGTGAGCAGAGAAAAGGGAACAGCCCAAAAGGCAAGAAGTGAGCCAAGAGAAGCCAACAGTGACCATGAAAATATAAGCTCCTGGGAATTTTCAGGAACTGTGGGAAGGGAACTTCCACAGAATGTGGGATAGAAAGCTAGAGAGAATTTCATTTACATTTTAAATGCAGAGTAACCTCAGCAGAGACCTGGCTTCCACAGACTGTAGTGAACAGCATCCATCTGTCACCGACATCTTCTAACTCATTGTGTCTTTGTGTAGATCATCATGTGTCTTGTCTTTAATAAGTATTCTCTGATTATGAAAATCAACAGATACTTGGACTTTGAAAAATAATTGGATTGAACAGGACACTGGGAAAGTAGGAACTGTAATAATCAAAATTTCTCAGACTTATTGGAAAATCATTTCCTGCTTTATATTCTCTCAGGGCCATTTCAGGGCCAGGAATGAGAACTGCCTCTTGGGAGGTAATGAGATTCCCATTGCTGAAGGGTTTAAGCAGAGCCAGAGTGACCAGTAGACCTGAAGTTGTGCAGGAGATTCATGTGTCAGGTAACAGCTGGACAGACAGGCTTCCAAGCCCTTCAATTGTTGAGCCCCATACCTAGGGGAGGGCTTAAAACTTTCAGAGAAGTTAAAAATATTCCAAGTGTCTGTGACTGTTTCTAAAGTGTATTTTGACCCATCCCATAGCTCTATGTTAAACTGTTCCAACTTATGCTAATTATTTGGGAGGAAGGAAAGGAGACTTGGACCCTCTCCAAGAGGTGGAGTTGGCACGTAGCTTACCCTGTGACACTTGTGGGAAGCGGCATCTGTCATGCTGGGGGACGTTCCGAGTTCCCGTAGGACTGGGGAGTTGCAAAGGACGTTTCTGTTCTGTACCTGGATCCCATGATAGTGGGGGTTTATGAAGCCATGTCATACCTGTTTGCACAGATTTAGATTGGGGTGACTGGAGAAAAACCACACCATACATCCACAGGGGCAGAGCTATGGGTCTAAGGAATTCTTGGGACTGAGGAGCCACAGGAGTGAGGGGTGAAGGTGTCAATATATTGGTGGGGATATAGCTGGGGCTTTTCCTGTCAATCTATCTATCATTCTCTTTTCATTTCATTGGTGGGGACATAGATGGAGCTTCTACTGAACATCTATCATTCTCTTTTTTCTCTTTTCTATAAACTCATAGTGAAATTGACCTAATAGTCCCATACATAGGTTTTTTTTTGTTTTTGTTTTTTTGTTTTTGTTTTTGTTTTGTTTTTGTTTTTGTTTTGGTAGACATAGAAATTGACCCTTCTGGTCTTTAAGCTTGAACATTACATTTGTTTTATCTGAGTTCTTTCCTCAGGAAACAACCTTCAGGCCTCTCAAAAAAAAAAAAATGTATCAAAGAACTGAAATTTACCAGATCACCACATCCAGAAAATGAGATGCTAGACCTCTCCTTCATCATGATTGCTTCCTTGCCCCTCCTTATTTCCTATTTTCTTCCACATTGTTACATTCTCCCCTGCTATATAAAACCCTAGTCTAGTTTTATATAAACCCCTAGCTTTAGCCTTCTTCCTTAGCAATGATCGTTATCTCAGTGATCGGCTTTCTGTGCAGCAAGCCCCAGGACCTAGACCAAACTCCTGGTGTTTCTGTAACAATTGCAGATAGACAGGGAATGGGGTATCACAGTTTTGCTCACACTGCAAAAAATTCGCTTTTAAAATTTGGCTCATACCTGTAACCCCAGGGACTCCAGAGGTCTAGATGGGAGGATTGCTTGAAGCCAGGAGTTCGAGGCTGCAGTGAGCTGTGATCACACCACTGCATTCCAGCCTGGGTGACAGAGTGAGACCCTGAGTCACTGATGTATTTCCTGATTTATGTTCTATATGAACTCCTGCTCTGAGTATCAGGGGAAAATATAAATATATACTTTTTATTTTTTTGAGACAGGGTCTCACTGTCACCCAGGCTGGAGTGCAGTGGCTCAAGTATAGGCCTCAGCCTCCCGCGTAGCTGGGACTACAGATTTGTGCCACCATGCCTGGATAATTTTTGTATTTTTTTGTGGAGATGGGGTTTCACCATGTTGTTCAGGCTTGCCTCAAACTCCCGGGCTCAACCAGTCAGCCTGCCTCAACCTCCCAAAGTGCTAGGATAACAGGCATGAGCCACCATGCCTGGCAAAATATATATTTTGTGGCTCACTCCAGTTTATGACTTAGTTTGATACAATGATTTGCAAATAAATCCCTCCCCCCCGGTTTTGGTTTGAATGTATATGTTCCTCCAAAATTCATGTTGGAACTTAAACCCCAATGTGATAGTATTAAGAAATGGGGTGTTTAGAAGTGATAAATCATGAGAGTAGAACTCCCATGAATGAAGTTAGTGACCTTATAAAAGGGATAGGCTAGCCAGACCCTTTTTTTGCCCTTCTACTGCTTCCAACATACGAGGACACAGCGTTTGCCCCCTTTGGAGGATGCAACAACAAGGCACCATCTTGGAAGCAGAAATTGGGCCCTCACCAGACACCAAATCTGCTGGCACCTTGATCTTGGATTTCCAGCTTTTAGAATCATGACAAAATAAATTACTGTTCTTTACAAATTACCCTGTCTCACATATTTTGTTCTAGCAGCAAGAACAGACCAACACACTCACAGATGCCTCCCTGCCTCTGCTTTTCTCCCTGAGGTGCTTCTAGATGTAGGGGGAATATGCGACCTCAGGACAGTTAGGTCTAAGTAGAGTCCTTACCCTGCCCACTGGCTCAGGCATAGCAGTATCCACACAAATCCCTGGTCGGTGGGCGTCTTGTTGACATTGGCAGGTGAGTTTCTTGGCTCATGTAACTTATGGTCTGGACATGCGCCTGGCTTGATGTGAGCATGGTAGTTCCCTGACTAAAGTCTGGTGGCAGTTCTTGGTCAGGCCCATATAAGGTTGTCAGATTTTACAAACAAAACTACAAGACGTATACATAAATCTCAACTTTCTAACTGAGTTTCAGTTAAACAATGAATAATTTTAGTATATGTCCCAAATATTACATGTGAGATGATTTGTTATTTGTCTGAAATTCAAATGTGACTAGATTTCCTGTATTTTATCCAGTTATCCTCATCCCAGATCTGGTGCTCTTGGCAACAAAGGCTGTGGACCCTGATGAGGAGCCCTTTTGGCAGATTCAGCAGCTGTACCTTCGGGAAACTGCCTGGTCCCTCTACAAGGCGTAGGCTAATTTCTGAGCACCTTTTATGCCCTAAGCAGTCAGGGATTTGCTGGGAGAGTTCAACTTAGGTCCTTTCTGGCTAAACAACTGTGCTAGGCCACCACTGCTCCCCTGATGAGGCCACCCCACATTGGTGCTGGGAAGTCCTTGAGAGTCCTTCTAGAGCCCCAGTGGGCAAGGGGCAGGAGCCCTCTCTGCCCTTGGTGTCAGCTCCCTCACCATATGCCTTTCCTTTTCTTCACCTTTTGCTTCTTCCTCCTGCTTCTTGCTCGAATCCTCCAGGCCAAAAGCAGTTTCTTTTTTAGTTCTCCTATGTTGTATACTTCTTCTACCATTGCACAGCAAGCCTCATGCCTGGCTATCATAGCAGAAAGAATATTTTCTTTGCATGACAGGAGAACTCAGTGACTTCCAGCCTTGCTTCTGGTTATGTTAAAGATGGAAGAAATAAAGGAATGTAGAAAACCTATCTCAAGGCAATAACCTGGGTATCATGACTATTGTCTTTCTACAAAATCTTATGTTGAGTGTCAGATACGTATTTTTTTTTGGTTTTCCTTGCTTTCCTTTGTACCAGCCCCATTCTCACCTTAGATACAAGGATATGGCCAGCTGATTGGAGAGACCATCATGAGCTCAGATATGCAATAGAGAAAAATCACATTAATAATTTTTTACATTTCCTCAATATATTCATGTCTGGAGGTAATCCTGACATAGATACTTTACTTTGAGCTGTGTGCTCCTTATCTACTTCTTGCAATATGAACTTCTATTATGAGGGAAGTTGGCTTCATCTCCTTCAAGAGATAAATTAATTTCTGGGCATAAAACTCTTAAGTTGTTTATATGGAATTATGAAATTTCTCAAAGACACATAAAGGTAAAGGAAATTAAAGTAGCAGCATGCAGGTATCTACCATCCAGACAAGAATCTTTAGATAGGACCTTACGAACCTCAAGTTTAAAAAAAGACATCAATCAACTTTAAAAGATGTAGGCGGGGTGCGGTGGCTCATGCCTGTAATCCCAGTACTTTGGGAGATTGAGGTGGGCAGATCACCTGAGGTCAGGAGTTCGAGACCATCCTAGTCATCATGGTGAAACCCTGTCTGTACTAAAAATATAAAAATTAGCCAGGCATGATAGTGCACACCTGTAATCCCAGCTACTTGTGAGGCTGAGGGATAAGAATTGCTTAAACCCAGGAGGTGGGGGTTGCAGTAAGCTGAGATTGTGCCACTGCACTTCAGCCTGGGTGACAGAGCAAGACTGTGTCAAAAAACAAAAAACAATAACAACAACAACAAAGAAACATAAAACACACAAAAACTTTAAAAGAAGAAAATATTTAAAACATTTTCCTCTCAGTCCAAATATCTTCTTTAAATTCTTAGTGTTTTCTGCTTCAGATTGTGTTACTCTAAAGTAAATAATCTAACTACAGTGCTAAAATCAAAGTATTTAATAGGACAAAAGTGGGAGATGC
Source organism: Sapajus apella (assembly GCF_009761245.1). Classification (NCBI taxonomy): domain Eukaryota; kingdom Metazoa; phylum Chordata; class Mammalia; order Primates; family Cebidae; genus Sapajus; species Sapajus apella. The sequence goes on along the minus strand of NW_022436968.1, from coordinate 19,297,796 downwards.
AAAAATCAGGTACACAGGATGCATCCTATTGTTGACCTCCTGAAATGCCATTTGTAGGTTGAGGATTGGGAAGAAGAACATATAATGTATTCTTTTAGTTTGAAAAGAAAATCATTTCTTCAGGTAATCTGTGTCTCTGGGCTTTTTGTCTGAATGAGTGGATCCATTGCTCCTGTATGTGTTATCACAGAAGCAAACTTGTAAGTAAGTGACACTGTAAAGTATCATTACTGCACTCTCAATACATGCATTTATTTTTATTTCAATAGTTTTTGGGGAACAGGTGCTGTTTGGCTACATGGATAAGTTCTTTAGTGGTGATTTCTGAGATTTGGTGGACCTGTCACCTGAGCAGCATACACTGTACCCAATATGTAGTCTTTTATCCCATACCTTCTTCCTACCCTACAAGTCCCCAAAGTCCAATATATCATTATTATGCCTTTGCATTCTTACAGTTTAGCTCCCACTTGTGAGAACATATGATATTTGGTTTTCCATTCCTGAGTTACTTCACTTAGAATAATGGCCTCCAGATCCATCCAAGTTGCTGCAAAAGATATTATTTTGTTCCTTTTCAATACATGCTTTTCCACTGCCCATGTTTCACCATTTTTCTTGTTTAATTCAGAAAATGTTTGGGGTAGAAGGTAAATGGAACACAATCCAATGCAATCGCCTCATTCCTGTGGATTGAGAAGGGGTGAAATGATCTCTTCTGGAGCCAGTGGGAGGCAGACCTGGGATTCAGAGCCTTTGCGCCTGGAGCAGCCTGGTGCTCTTCCCAGAGCCGCAGCCCATTACCACACGGCCTCCCTTCTGCTGCTTAACAGAAACAACCCACCATACATTCTGGTATCAAGAATGTCGTAAAGTTTAAATTGGACTATCTTGTAATTAACTACATTTTAAAGGTTTGGAGGTGGGCTAAGCACTTTGCTTCAGCACATTAACTGCTTCACAAGGAAGAAGCGGAATTTAAACAGAAGACAAAAAGGGAAAACATGTTCTTTATTTGGGAGCAATGAAATCGGTTTCAGTGTTATCGGATTATAATGTGCCAGTTTTTATCTAGAATATGTGCCCTTGGAAACACAAACCTCAAAAAAGTTTCACATATTTTTTAGATTTTCTTCAGTAATGGTATAAAAGTTTACCTACTTGTGGCTATTTTTATATGCCTTGGCTTTTTTTTTTTTTTTTCCATATAACCTTTTCTAAGAAGCACGTATGCTCTGCATTGTCTTAATAAAGACATTCATTTTTGTCTTAATAGAAAGAAGACATTTATTTGTCTTAATGGAAAGAAACTTAAGAGGTAGAAATACCAGTTGACCCAGCAATCCCATTACTGGGCGTATACCCCCCAAAACATAAATTTTTCTATTATAGATGTACATGCATATGTATGTTCATTGTAGCACTATTCACAATAGCAAAGACCTGGAATAAACCTAAATGACCATCAGTGATAGACTGGATAAAGAAAATGTGGTACATATATACCATGGAATACTATGCAGCCATAAAAAGTAATGAGATCATGTCCTTTGTAGGGACATGAATGGAATTGGAAGGCAATATCCTCAGAAAACTAATATAGGAACAGAAAACCAAAAATTGCATGTTCTCACTTAAAATTGGGAGCTGAATGATGAGATAACATGGACACATGGTAGGGGAACAACACACACTGGAGCCTGTTTGGTGGGAGGATTAGGGGAGTGAGAGCATTGGGAAGAATAGCTAATGAATGCTAAGCTTAATACTTAGGTGACGGGTTGATCTATGCAGCAAACTACCATGGCACACGTTTACCTATGTAACAAACCTACACATCCTGCACATGTACCCCTGAAATTAAAATAGAAGTTGAAGAAAAAAAATCCAATTTTTTTATGTCCAAATTTAAGACACTCCATGATCTAACTATATTTCTAAATACGTGTACTGTATTACTTCTGTTTTTGCTTCTGATTTTCAAATTGTACAAGCTAACACAGCTTTGTTGCTTTTTTTTGTGGGGTCAGGGGTTACTTGCTTTTTCCACTATCTTTTTAATTGTTAATATTTGTGAGCGCATAGTAGGTGTATATATTTGTGGCGTATGTGAGATAGTTTGGTACAGGCATGCAATGTGTAATTAACACATCATGGAAAATTGGTTCTCCATCCCCTCAAGCATTAATCCTTTATGTTAGGAACAGTTCAATTATACTCTTTAGTTATTTTTAAATGTACAATTAAATTATTATTGACTATAGGAGCCAGACACAGTGGCTCATGCATGTAATCCCAGCACTTTGGGAGGCTGAGGTGAGTGGATTGCTTGAGCCTATGAATTCAAAGCCAGCCTGGGCAACATGATGAAACCCCATCTCTACTAAAAATATAAAAAATTAGCTGGGTGGCATGGTGATGCATGCCTGTAGTCCCAGCTACTCAGGAGGCTGATGTTGGAGAATCACCTGAGCCTGGGAGGTCGAGGCAGTAAGATTGCACCACTGAACTTCAGCCTGGGCAACTAGAGTGAGACCCTGCCTCAAAAAATAAAAATAAAATATAAATTAAAAAATCATTATTGACTATGGTCCTCCTGTTGTGCTATCAAATACTAGATCTTATTTATTCTATCTTTGTTTTTGGCTTTACTGATTTTTAAAACTTATACTTCAAAAAGCAGCTCAAATGCTACCTTCATGAAGTCCTTCCCTATCTGTATTTCTATGTCTACCCTCTACAAAATGAATCTGTACATCCTTAGCATTCCCATAGCATATTATTTATAATTACATTATACCAAATAAATAACACATCGAAAACTTGCCACTTTATCAAATTTACTCTTACTATTTCATTTAATTGTAGCACTTGCAACATTCTGCATTATTACCTGGGTCAGCATCTTAGCTGTTTCACTGACATGTAAGAACCTTTATAGTGAGGCACCACTTTCCTATTTGTTTTTGTGCAATCTACTATACTAGGTTTTATGCATGGCAAGTGTCCCATTTGATATCTGTTGGCACTGAATTGATAGTGGAGTCCATGCTGACCCAAAGGGATTAAGTTCTTAAATGTAAATAGATTTTTCTTTTCTTGTCCTCGGATGAAGGCTCTGGGAGTGACCCCAGCTCTAATATTGCTCTGGGAGTGACCCCAGCTCTAATATTGCCCCAGCCGGCACTGCTAGCCTCAAATTCTACCTCCGACTTTGAAGTCTGGCAGCCACCTCAGAGCCTTAATAGGGAAAGCTGTGACTTGCTGGATAATAACACACTGCCTTGGAATAATCATTTTCAAATGAATCAACAACAGCAGCTATTTGCCTGATCTAATTAGCATCACCTTTTTTTGAGCGGGCGGAAAAAGGTTGGCATATTCTGTATGATGCAACATGAAGCAAATTATATAGACAAGGCAACATCACAGGGTCAGGCACTCACCTCTGTGGCTGAGGGCTTTCTGGCAGTCTTTTTTTTTTCTTTTTTTTCCTTCCTCCTTTCTACACTAGCTCAATAAATTGCTTGCATCATTTCAAGTATTATAGAACTGCAAGGATATCCTTAATTTGAAACTTAGCCCAAATGTGGTTGCTGTATTTAAGGAGACTTGCTTTGCAGGAGCATAGCAAGAGCAAAGGTGAAATTCTCTTCACATCCAAGAATATTTGAAAGAAATTTAACCTGAGTGAGAAATTAACTCTGCTTATTTACCTGGCAGGCATGTCAAGAAAGAACACTGTTACCCTCTTGTTCCTTCTAAGAGGCTTTTGTTTCCAAAGTGGAATTCTGTAGATATCTATAAGGAGGAAGGCTTGAAGACAGAACAGGCAGAAGGGATGAGGATGATTTCCTAAAACTGGAAGGAAGATGAACATTTAACTGATGGTTGAAGGCAGTGCTCTCTCTCACTTAGAAGAGGTAGCAGGACCTTGGATGGAGAGTGAACTCTAAGGTAGTAGTGTGCTGGAGCCAGCTTGGCAAAGTGCATCTCTTCATGATAGACTGAGAATCTAGCCTTTCTCTACATTTTCAGGACAACGTAAGGGCCCCCTGAATCCCTGACTCTTGTAAGACTCTAAGATAGGGAATGACCGCCCTATGATGACTGAAATGAAATGTTCTATCCACCCTTATCAGATTGAGGCCAGATACAATTTGGTTTCAAAAAATAAAATGTGGATTCTAGAGCCAGACTTTCTGTGTTCATAAATCTGGCTCTGCCACTTGCTAGTGGTGTGAGGTTAGGCATATTCCATATTTTAAATGGAAACATTATTAGGTTGGTATAAAAGGAACTGCAGTTTCTGCCATTATTTTTAATGGGAAAACCAATGTATCAACCTAATATATCATCTTTGATATGCTTTGGCTGTGTCCCCACCCAGATCTTAACTTGAATTGTATCTCCCAGAACTCCCACTTGTTGTGGGAGGGACCCAGGGGGAGATAATTGAATCACGGGGGACTTGAATCAAGCCCATGCTATTCTTGTGACAGTGAATAAATCTCACGAGATCTGATGGGTTTATTAGGGTTTTTTTCCTCTTCCTCATTTTTCTTTTGCTGCCACCATGTAAGAAGTGCCTTTTGTTTCCTGCCATGACTTTGAGGCCTCTCCCCAGCCATGTGGAACTGTAAGTCCAATTAAACCTCTTTTTCTTCCCAGTCTCGGGTATGTCTTTATCAGCAGCGTAAAAACAGGCTAATACAGTAAATTGGTACCAGTAGAGTGGGGCATTGCTGAAAAGATACCAAAAAATGTGGAAGTGACTTTGGAATTGGGTAACAGGCAGAGGTTGGAATAGTTTGGAGGGCTCGGAAGAAGACAGGAAAATGTGGGAAAGTTTGGAACTCCATAGAGACTTCTTGAATGGTTTTACACAAAATGCTGATAGCAATATGGACAATAAGGACCAGGCTGAGGTGATCTCTGCTGGAGATGAGGAACTTATTGGGAACTGGAGTCAAGGTGACTCTTGTTATGTTTTAGCAAAGAGACTGGCAGCGTTTTGCCTCTGCCCTAGAGATGTGTGAAACTTTGAACTTGAAAGACGATTTAGGGTATCTGGCAGAATAAATGAGTTTCACTCTTTTTGCCCAGGGTAGACTGCAGTGGCACAATTTTGGCTCACCACAACCTTCACCTCCCAGGTTCAAGTGATTTTCCTGCCTCAGCTTCCCAAGTAGCTGGGACTACAGGCATGTGCTACTACCCCAGGCTAATTTTGTATTTTTGGTAGAGACAAGGTTTCTCCATGTTGGTCAGATTGGTTTTGAGGTCCTGACCTCAGGTGATCTGCTTGCCTTGGCCTCCCAAAGTACTGGGATTACAGGCATGAGCCACTGTGCCTGGCTGGCAGAAGAAATTTCTAAGCAGCAAAGCATTCAAGAGGTAACTTGGGTGCTGTTAAAGGCATTCAGTTTATAAGGGAATCAGAGAATAAAACTTTGGAAAATTTGTAGCCTGACTATGCAATAGAAAAGAAAAACCCATTTTCTGGCGGAAAATTCAAACTAGCTGCAGAAATTTGCATAAGTAGCAAGGAATCTAATGTTGATCCCCAAGACCTTGGGGGAAAATGTCTCTGGGCCGTGTCAGAGACCTTCACTGCAGCCCCTCACATCACAGGCCTGGAGGCCCAGGAGGAAACAGTGGTTTTGTGGGCTGGACCCAGGGTCCCTGTGCTGTGTGCAGCCTAGGAACTTGGTGCCCTGTATCCTAGCCACTCCAGTCATGGCTGAAAGGGGCCAATATACAGCTTGGGCTGTGGCTTCAGAGGCCTTGGCATCTTCCACCTTTTGTTGAGCCTGCAGGTGCACAGAAGTGAAGAACTGAGGTTTGGGAACCTCCACCTAGATTTCAGAAGATGTATGGAAGTGCTTGGATGCCCAAGCAAAAGTTTTTTCCAGGTGCAGGGTCCTCATGGAGAACATCTGCTAGGGCAGTGCAGAAGGGACAGGTGGGCTAGAAGCCCCCACACAGCGTCTCTACTGAGGCACTACTTAGTGGAGCTGTGAGAAAAGAGCCACTGTCCTCCAGATGCCAGAATGGTAGATCCACCTACAAATTGCACTGTGTGCCTGGAAAAGCTGCAGACAGTCAATGCCAGCTTGCGAAAGCAGCTGGGAGGAAGCCTGTACCCTGCAAAGTCACAGGGGCAGAGCTTCCCAAGACCATGGGAGCCAACTTCTTGCACCAGTGTGACCTGGATATGAGACATGGAGTCAAGGGAGATCATTCTGGAGCTTTAAGATTTGACTGTCCTACAGGATTTTGGACTTGCATGGGTCTCATAGCCCCTTTGTTTTGACCAGTTTCTCCCATTTGCAATGGCTATATTTACCCGATGTATGTATTTACCCAATGTCTGTACCCACATTGTATCTAGGAAGTAATTAACTTGCTTTTGATTTTGCAGAGTCATAGGTGGAAGGGACTTGCTTTGTCTGGGATGATACTTTGGGCTGTGGACTTTTGAGTTAATGCTGAAATGAGCTAAGACTTTGGAAGACTATTGGGAAGGCATAATTAGTTTTGAAATGTGAGGACATAAGATTTGGGAGGGGCCATGAGTGGAATGATATGGTTTGGCTGTGTCCCCACGCAAGTCTCAATTTGAATTTTATCTCCCAGAATCCCCATGTGTTGGGGGGGGACCCAGGGGGAGGTAATTTAATCATGGGGGCTGGTCTTTCCCATGCTATTATTGTGAAAGTGAATCAGTCTTATGAGATCTGATGGGTTTGTCATGGGTTTCCGCTTCTGCCTCTTCCTAATTTTCTCTTCCTGCCACCATGTAAAAAGTGCCTTTCACCTCCCACCATGACTCTGAGGCCTCCCCAGTCACGTGGAACTGTAAGTCCAATTAAACCTTTTTCTTCCCAGTCTCAGGTATGTCTTTATCAGCAGTGTAAAAATGGACTAATACAATCTTCTTTATAAGGTTGCTGAAAGGATAGAGTTAATACGTTGAAGCCTTGAAAACAGGGCCTGGCCTATGTGAAGCACCATCTAAGCACTCATCCTACTGTTGTTGACGGGTGGGGTGGCAGGGCATATTTACCTGTGCTGCATGAATAACCCTAGTACTGCATGTATGTCTGGATGGCAAGTCATTTGAGGGAAGTGTCAATGTCTATATTTCTTTATCTTTTCCCTTGGATTGCTTCTGTCCTTTTGTAGCACTTCCTGTTACAGTTTGAATATGCACGTTTCTAACATCCACATCTTTGTAGCTCTCCCAGTTGCTGATACATGGTAGGCACACAACAAACAAGTTTTAAGTTGCACTGAATTTACATCTGTTGTAGGATATTCAGCAAAGTGCTCAAGTCTAATCAAGGCTTTCTGATGAGACTGATTGAAAACAGTCACAATGATTTATTAAAGGGCTTAAAATAACGTGGCTCCTTCGTCAAGAGGAAAGTGAGTTTCAAAGGAAGTCATTACCATAAGGTCACGTGGATATTTAGAGGCAGAATTGGCTCCCTGAGGTTTCCTGCTCAAAAGCCTCCAGGTTTGATGAACCAACTGGTGCTTCCCTCCGAAAGAGCAGCCCAAGGCCAGAAAACCTTTGTCAAAGAATTCAAAGGAACTCTTGGTTGCCCCTGGCCCAGATTTTGGGGAAGGGAGTCAGCTTTCATAGTAAGCAGAGATTTCATGGGGGGACTGGATTTGTTAACTACAATAGCTGATAAACTTTTCTTTTCCTCCTCCAGTCATAGAAGGGCATCTAGCCAAAGATGCCATTCTTCAATTCAGAGGGAAGAGTTTCTAGGAACTTCATGATTTAACAGTTAGTCAAGTATACTTGTATACTCGATTATACAAGTAAAAACTGAAATGTTTTTGGAAAGACAAAGGCTACATAGCAGGAATCCGCTTTCTGGATTAATATTACGACAACATCAGTAACAACCAACATTGACTGGGCACTAGGATCTGTGCTGCGTTTGTTAATGTGTCATTGCACTCAGCCCTCATAGTAGTCCAAGGAGAGGCACTATTATTTTCTTCATCTCACAGAGGAGGAAATGAGGATGAAGAAGATGTTAAGTGACTGTTCCAAAGGCATAGTAAGGAGTACCCAGCCTTTGAACCTTCCTTTCTGAATGAAAGTGTCCCTGTAATCACCCTTGCTAAACATTACAGCTTCAAAAGTAAAGAATGGCCAAACTTGGCCACAAAGGAGTAGGAGTAAATAAAGATGATCGCTGGAGCTAAAATATAGTCACTTACCTCTGAAATAATGTCACAGTGAGTAAGAAGTTCAAAATCCACACTTTAACTTTTGTTGTTGTAGCTGCTTAGTCTCTATCAAGGTTAAAATTATAGCATTTAAAATGCCAGTGTTAAGAGAAAGAAAAGCAATGTGCTGCATGAAGTTAGCGAGAGAAAGAGGGCCATTAAAACAGCAGGAATGAATAAAACTCAGAAAGCGTGAAACAAGATGAGATCAGTCAGCTCAAACTTCCCAATCAGGACTGCAGGGAAAGGGCAAGCTCTATTTCCCCCATTTAACAGTATATCTAGACAAAGTGACAGAGAAAGGTTAAAAGTAAAAGGCAGAGCGAGTGGTTACCTTAAAAATACAAATAAAAGAAGGCCAAGGACATGTTATCATTAATATCATATATTGTAGAAATCAAGGGAAAAACAAAGTGTTAAGCAGAGGACACTTAAGTGAAGGTTAGCGTCTCCAGTGAAGAGATGACAGGGGAGCCTTTATGCACAATAGTAGCAAAACAAACTATTCTGTAGACTAGCCCAGCCTTGAAAACCACAGACCCTGCTGGTTTAGCAACTGTATTTTAGACACTTGGCCACCATATCCTCCTGCCCTGGGGCCCAAATCCTACAAACGATTCCAAGGGATTTCTTTATTTGCTTCCTTCCCTAACCCTTCTTGCAACGCCTGTAAACACACCGCACAATTACAAAATCGCAGCAGCCTACAATATTGGAACAGAGACACCCTGTAAATCTGTTTGTGACAGCTGTGAGCCCCTTTTATATTTCAATTATAAGATCAACAACTGTAACTGCTGGCAGACCATTACCACCCAGTATTTGGGGAGCTCTGGGGACAGAGCATGGCCGTGCCCTGCTAGCTGTGGAATCCCCTGTGGGAGGAGGACTGGCTGGGAGGGGCTCCCATTTCTTCAGTTGTCCAAGCCCTGCATCACACCTGAAGGACAAGCTCAAGAGCAAACGCTCAAGGCCGCAGTGACTGAGATCATGGGGCAGGAGGCTGTATCAGCAGCCCCACCAGTGCCCTGACTGTGCTTTGGTTTTCTTTCATTTCACCTTGCTCAGACTTGGACAGTGAGACCCTTACTGGAAGCTAGGAAAGAAAAAAGCATAGTTCCCTGCTGGTTCTTAGTCAAAAAAACGACTCTAAAAATTCTGCAGGAAAGGCCAGACAGACCTATGCTCTCCACATGTGAAGGCAAAGAGCCTCATGCTGCCGTAGCGGTCATGGCAGCCTGAAAGTTCCCCACTCAGCCATGGGCTCTGGTCTGCAGTATAGGGTCCTTGGGCCTTTCTCCACAGCATCAGCAAATGGGCATATGCTGCCTGGTTCATGTGAGCCTCCACCTGTGCTCACGCCTGCTGGATCATCAGCCAAACAAAGCTCCTGACACTTCCAAATTAGATAGTGACAGGGCGGGTTTCCATGGAAGGCCTTGCTTCCTAGAACCTCTGTTTCCATCCAAATCTCCCTGTTTTTTACTTTTAAAACTTAAACTGACCCTCAGCCCAAAAAGACTACACTGGATTTTCTAGTTTAAATGGCTTTTGAAATTGAGTCCAGTTATCAAATATTTATTGAGCTTCTGCAAAGATCTGGTTTCTTTGTCCTCAAGGAGCTTAGAACCAGTAGAAAGAAAATTTGCTAGCCGTTACCTTACCTTTTGGTTATAAAGCACAGATGTATGTATATGTATCTTTTTTTAGAAATTACACATTCAGAAGTGTTGCTTGCCAGAGGCCTCCCACGATTTCACCCAGAGCTCATTTAGCCATTTGCAGCGTTTCCTAAAGAGAACAGTCTGCGATTGCCACATTCACTTCAAAACCTTGGCCACCCATATTCATTCCCTTGAGAACTCTGAAGAGCTACATTTCACAGATTAAGACTTTTATAAAGAAGCCCTACTAATTAGCCTGGCTCGCCAAACCTGAGTCCTAAAAAAATGAGGCCTAGGAGGAATCAAAATGTACATGAGATGCTTTTTAAAAACTCACATTCTTTCAGGCATTCTTTTTAAAACTACCCATGCCCTTTGTGTACAGAAACACTCAATGCCAACATTGGTTTTCAGGTCTGGGATAAACTGAAGAGAATATGATCAAGGTGGTGTGTGTCTTTGAAACAGATTCGTGGAGAGCACTTCATTTGTATAACATGGATTCTTTTCTTGCCAAATGTTTGTTTATGGTAAACACTTGCAAATTTGAGAGTGTGTGTGTGTGTGTGTGTGTGTGTGTGTGTGTGTGTGTTTATGGTAAACACTTGCAAATTTGAGTGCCTCTGTGTGTGTGTGTGTGTGTGTGTGTGTGTGTGTGTGTGTGAGAGAGAGAGAGAGATCCATCTTAGCTACATGCATTATCACAGAGCCCTCCTTCAATGACCCAGGGAAACCTGCACAGTGTGTGAGAATGTCTGGCACCCTGAGAAAACCATTTATATTCAAAAATCTGCTTTTACAGGAATTAAATCTTTAATATCTTTCAGGTACTTAACTCATTGCCTGGAAAAAAAGTGTCATGTTTCACATACTAAATCCTTATTTGAATCTAGTCTGTATATCAATATTTTGATGGTGAGATTTTTTTTTTCTTTTAAAAAGAGTTCTTAAGATAAACTTCTAACTTAAAAAAATTAGAAGTTTGTAAAGTGTTTTGGCAATAAAGATTTGAAATTTGAATTTGATAAAGATAGGCTGGAGAGAGATGATCTTCCATAGTAATCAGGAGTTCTTTGTGTATTGGATAAATAGCTATTAGTAATATAGGTCTGTATTAGTCCATTCTCATGCTGCTAGTAAAGATATACTCAAGACTGAGTAATTTATAAAGAAAAGAGGTTTAATTGACTCACAGTTCAACATGGCTTGGGAGGCCTTAGGAAACTTGTAATCATGGTGGAAGGGGAAGGAAACATGTCCTTCTTCACATGGCAACAGCAAGGAGAAGTGCTGAGCAAAAGGGAGAAAACTCCTTATAAAACCATCAGATGTTCTGAGAACTCACTATCACAAAAACAGCATGAGGGTAACTGTCCCCAATTAAATTACCTCCCACTGGATACCTCCTAGGACATGTGAGGACAATGGGACTACAATTCAAGGTGAGATTTGGGTGCGGACACAGCTAATCCATATCAAGGTCTATTCACAATTCAAAAACTCCAAAGCCTTAAACTTTTTTGGAATATATTTGGCAGCAAAATCTAAGCTAAACCAACATGAGCCTACTTATAGTTTTATTTCTTCTACTTTGTGTGAACAATCATGTATTTTCCTGCAGAAACATTAAGTGTTGATTCTGGAGTGCTGCCCCACACCCTGTTGGGGTGTTATAGAAGTTCATGTACCTCATTACCTTTTTAAGCTCCAAATAATTCTAGATTCTGAAACCCATCTGGCCAAAGGTTTCAGATGGACTTTGGACTGTAAAATCATACTGTAGTGGACACCATTACATTTTTCTGTAGGGTTCTATCTTACTATTCGTTCTTACTGGGAGAGCCCATTTATGCATAATATTTACAGAAAATTTGCACCTGGTTCCTCTGAGGATGGGGATTATTTGCTGAAGATATTATTTTCTTACCAATTTTCTTATCAATTTTCTTCCATCTTTATAACTCCTGGGTGTTTTCCCCATGTCTTCAGTTCAGTTCAGCATGTGTTGCTTGCCTGTTCTGTCAAGGCACCATGGTAGGTGCCATGAGGGATGCAGACGTGAGCGAGATAGTGTGAACCACTTAGAGCAACATGGCGGCACTTGTAGACATGTAAATAACACTTATCTATTACAAAATGTTAAATGTTGTAAAGGGCAGAGTTACAAACATAATGCTGAGGGATCAAAGAGGAATAATGATACATGTCAAGGGAAGCTTCACAGAGGAGGTAACATTTGAGCTTAAGCATCCGTGTTTTGAAGGATCTTGAAATTTTCATATGTGAAGAAGGGAGAAGCCCTGGCCTTTATTATGTTTTTAAGGATACTTATATTAAAAAAGAAAAAGAAAACAAATTCCAAAACAGGGCTAGAAAAATGGAGATACATTTTAATGTTTACTTTGAATGCTTTTTCCATAGAAAATGCAATGCAATAAAATTGTAGTTGTGGGATAATCTAATCCAAGTCATTAAGTAGCAAAAAAAAAAAAAAAAGTTTTTGTCAAGTATTCTATAGAGTGATCTGGTTTCAAGTGGTATAACGGACCCCATCTTTGAATCCCATCTGTTATCTCTATGACTGTATGTATTGACTTACTTGAAGATGAGATAAATGTCTAAGTTGAAAGGCCCAGATTAAAGTGAGCCCATTATGAAATGAAAACTTCCAAGCTCCTTGACACCTGTTACCAAGTGTCATTAACTCTACAGTGTTTGGAGGAATCCAGGCAAGGGATGTGGCGTAGACAGGCAATGTAAGTGTGTCCTAGGGGAAGACACATAAACTATACTAAGCTATGCTCAGTTTTGTGAGCATGCTTTGCTTTCTACCTCTTTTGTGCTTTTTCATATGCTGACCACTCCTTGAACAAAATGTTCTATATTGCTGCCAATATCAGCCCCAAAAGAATAAAATGGTCTTTTTCTCATTCTTACTAGACATCTATGTTACTAAACTATAACTGATCATGCTGTATTGTAACAATTCCAATGCATATGTTTCCCCCTTGAGGGCATGGGTCTTTTGTACACCTAGGTACAAAATTATCACAGTTGCTGGCATATAATACTTCTCAATAAGTTAAGTGAGTGTATAAAATATAGGTTGGGGCCAGGTGGTGGAGGATCTTCAATGCCAAGTGGCTGAAACTTAGATTTTATTTTGTACATATATCATTCAGGATATGCTGGATTATGCCACAGTTATAAGCAATCCCCAAATTTCAGTGACATAACACAAAGCTTATTTCCTTCTCACATCACATGTCCCCTGAAGACAAAAGAAGGCGTCTGCTCCTTGTCATCATCCAGGCATCCAGGCTGAGAGAGGCTTCATCTTGATGTGTGTTTCCAATGACCACTGCAGCAGTGTGGCAAATCATACAGTGCTTCTTAAACATCTTGCCCTTTGTCACTTCCCCTCATGTTGTATAGACCAAAGCAATTCACATGACCACACCTCGTTTCACAGGAGGTAGGGAAGAACAACCCTATTCTGGAAGTTCAGAAGCCAGAATGATCAGGTCAAGAGTACTAATGACAACTTCAGCAAAGAACAAGGAGTCATACAAAGTTCTTTTGAAAATAGAAAACTGGTCAATTTTAGAATAAGTGTGATGCGATCCTGAGAAGAACATATATTCTGTTGATTTGGGGTAGAGAGTTCTGCAGATGCCTATTAGATCTGCTTGGTCTGGAGCTGAGTTCAAGTCCCGAATACCCTTGTTAATTTTCTGTCTCACTGATCTGTCTAATATTGACAGTGGGGTGTTAAAGTCTCCCACTATTGTTGTGTGGGAGTCTAAGTCTCTTTGCAGGTCTCTAAGAACTTGCTTTATGAATCTGGGTGCTACTGTATTGGGTGCATGTGTATTTAGGATAATTAGCTCTTCTTGTTGCATTGATCCCTTTACCATTATGTAACACCCTTCTTTGTCTCTTTTGATCTTTGTTGGTTTAAAGTCTGTTTTATCAGAGAGTAGGACTGCAACCCTTGCTTTCTTTTTTCTTTTTCTTCCCATTTGCTTGGTAAAACTTCCTCATCCCTTTATTTTGAGCCTATGTGTGCCTTTGCACGTGTCATGGGTCTCCTGAATACAGCACACTGATGGGTCTTGACTCTTTATCCAATTTACCAGTCTATGTCTTTTAATTGGGGCATTTAGCCTATTTACATTTAAGGTTAATATTGTTATATGTTAATTTGATCTTGTCAGTGTGATGCTAGCTGGTTATTTTGCCCATTAGTTGATGTAATTTCTTCATAGTGTTGATGGTCTTTACAATTTGGTATGTTTTTGCAGTGGCTGATACCAGTTTTTTCTTTCTATATTTAGTGCTTCCTTCAGGAGCTCTTGTAAGGCAGGCCTAGTGATGACAAAATCTCTCAGCATTTGCTTGTCTGTAAAGGATTTTATTTCTCCTTTGCTTATGAAGCTTTGTTTGGCTGGATGTGAAATTCTGGGTTGAAAATTCTTTTCTTTAAGAATGTTGAATATTGCCCCCACACTCTTCTGGCTTGTAGGCTGTGGAATACTATGCAGCCACAAAAAAGAATGAGTTCATGTCCTTCTCAGGGACATAGATGAAGCAGGAAACCATCATTCTCAGTAAATGAACACAGGAACAGAAAACAAAACACCACATGTTCTTACTCATAAGTGGGAATTGAGTAATAAGAACACATGGACACAGGGAGGGGAATATCACATACGGGGGCCTGTCGAGGGGTGGGGGACTAGGGGAGGGATAGCATTAGGAAAAATACCTAATGTAGATGATGGGTTGGTGGGTGCAGCAAACTACCATGGCACATGTATACCTATGTAACACACCTGCATGTTCTGTACATGTATCCCAAAACTTATAATAATAATAAAAAAAATGGAAAACTGGAAGCATATGCTTGAGAATACAAATAGGATGTGAAGGAGCACATGGATTACCTAAAATTGGGTGCTTAGGGAAAGCAAGTGGGGAGACACATTGGACTCACAGAGAGCTAGGAATTTAGGGATCTCTTAGCAGTCCTTACATTGAACTGTGCCTTCACATTAAGCAAGATACTTATTCTGGCTTTGCTTCACTACCTCCAAGGGGAAAAGAGATAAAACAATGGTAATGTATACTGCCTTCCTGTTAGTCTGAAGGTTAATGAAAGTTGGGGGGTGAAGCGCTTAACTCCCTGTTTGCTATTCAATTCTGGAGAGAGCTGCCTCTTAAACAAAATGAGCCTTTTTCTTTGAGTCCACAGTACATTTCCACAGTGACAAATTCTGCCAAGCTCACCAAAATTTGAGCTAAACCTGAATAATAAGTTGGCCATTTATTTTATGAACTGGATGTGCATCCTGCCGGGTTTTCCAAGTGGTTATGACAACAGAATCCCTCATCTATAATATCTATCCACAGCCCTCATCTATAGCTCCCTTGTTTGTTCTGAAGATAATATATTGATTGTGTCTCTTTCAATGGCATTCCTTCCATGCTTCTCACATGAGGAAGAGTTACTGCTCCTTTCCCCAGGAAACCTAAAATGACTGCATTTTTACACATGTTATTTACTGTATACATTCTAATATCAAAATGTTCAATTCATTTATAATCTTTTTAACATGCCTTAGAGAATAAAGGGTTCTGTTATTATGTTTTGTTTATATGGGGAAGTTTTTTCTTATTTTGCATGTAAGTTTTACTTTACAACTCATAACTGATCTTGTGCCCATGAATAGTTAACATTAATTATGCACAATTAGCATATGATAATGTATGACACACACATCGAGCAAATATGAGACAGCATAATTATACTGAATATTATTACGTTCAGCTATGTAGTTTCACAAAATATGATGGATGGTGTGTTCATTTCTATTGAATCCACTTACCTGGACTAAAGTGATGACTTAAAAATGAACAGAGTAGAAAATAAATGCAGATAAGTCAAATACTGTTAAGCACTAAAGAATATTTCCAAGTGGCAAGAGCTGGAGGTCAGTAGACCAGTTCCTTTGCTTTCAGCTAGCAGAATATCTTAGATGCACATTGTAGGATTTTGGAGCTCAGTTTAAAAATCCTTCAGAATTCAAGTGTTGTTTTATGTAAAGCGATCTGACAGACAAAATGATTCCTTTTTAAACATAATTCACCTCTGCTCTGCAGGCCTCTTGTGGAGAATGAAAACATCTATGCAGAGTAACAACTATTTTTGGCATGTGCAGAATTTAAGGTGCATAAGAAGATGGGAAGTCCTACAACATTATGCCATTGGTCTAAAAGAACTAGATGAAATCAAGCAAGAGAAATAAAGCTTGGAGAAATCCTCTCACTGGATAGAAATATCAACAATAGTTCACCTGTCTTTTCCAGTGTTATGGCACTTACATTTTTTTCAAGTAAAACAAGATAAACAAGTAGGCTATGTTTGAACTTGGACTTTCTAGTTAAGAATTCACTATTTGAGGATTCAGAGGATCCAAGATGGCTGAATAGGAAAAGCTCTGGATTGCAGTTTGCAGTAAAAACGCAGAGGGTGATTGATCACTGCATTTCCAAACTAATTTTGACTGCCCACAGACCAGGAGATTTGAGGGTGGAAAAGTGCCAAGAGTCTCCAGCACAGCTGTTGCAGCCAGTGCAGTGGGTCTCTGCACAAAAAGTCACACAAATCTTGGCTCTGTTTCAACTGGCAACTGGAACACCTGGGAGACAGAGTCACCTGTTCAACTGAAAAAAAGGGGGCTTAAAACAGGGAGCCAGGTGATCTGGTGCAGCCGGTCCCACCCAACACAAAGACCAGCAATCTGAAATGCTCTGGATTGAGAGTTTCATAGCAAGCACAGCTGGACCTGGGATGGTCCAGCTCTGTTGAGGGAAGGGTGTCCGACATTACCAAGGCAGTCCACCATTACTGAGGCAGTCTGCCATCTAACTATACCCCTATAAATAAAACTGCAAGGAAGTTCACACAGCAGCTGGGCAGAGCCCATGGCAGCTCAGCAATGCCTCTGCTGGCAGACTGTGACTAGGCTACCTCCTTGCTGGGCAGGGCATCTCTGAAAAAAGGCAGCACAATAACAGGAACTTATAAATAAAGCCCCGCCTTCCTGGGACAAAGCACCTGGGAAAAAAAGGCGGTTATGAGTTCTGTTGCAGCAGACTTAAATGTACCTGCCCAGCAGCTCTGAACAGAACAATGGAGCTCACAGCTCAACACTTGAGCTCCTATAAGGGACAGACTGTCTCCTCAAGCAGCTCCCCAACCCCTGTATAACCAAAGAGACACCTCAAAAAGAAGAGCTCAGGTAGACATCTGGCAGGTATCCTTCTGGGACAAAGATAACAGAAGAAGAAATTGGCATCAACCCTTGCTGTTTGCAGCCACTGCAGGTGATCCCCAGGCAAGCAGGGTCTGGAGTGGACCTACAGCAGGGGGGCCTGACTGTTAGAAGGAAAACTAAGAAAGAAATAACTTCATCAGCAACAAAAACGATGTCCACTCAGAAACCCCATCGGAAAGGCACCAACCATAAAAACCAGGTAGATAAATCCACAAAGATGGGAAGAAACTGGCACAAAAAGGATGAAAACACCCAAAACCAGAACACCTCTCCTCCTCCAAGGGATCACAACTCCTCACCAGCAAGGGAACATGGCTGGATGGAAAATGAGTCTGATGAATTGACAGAAATAGGCTTCAGAAGGTGGGTAATAACAAACCTCTCTGAGCTAAAAGGTCATGTTCTAACCCAATGCAAAGAAACTAAAAACCTTGAAAAAAGGTTTGATGAAATGCTAACGAGAATAAACAGCTTAGAGAAGAATATAAATGAATTGATGGAGCTGAAAAACACAACACAAGAACTTTCTGAAGCATACACAAGTTTCAATAACTGAATTGACCAAGCAGAAGAAAGGATATCAGAGATGGAAGGCCAATGCAATGAAATAACATGAGAAGGCAAGATTAGAGAAAAAAGTAAAAAGAAAGGAACAAAGCCTCCAAGAAATATGGGATTATGTGAAAAGACCTAATCTATGTTTTATAGATGTACCTGAATGTGACTGAGAGAAGGAATCCAAACTGCAAAACACTCTTCAGGATATTATCCAGGAGAACTTCCCCAACCTAGCAAGGCAGGCCAC
The DNA here is from genome assembly GCF_009761245.1 of Sapajus apella. Classification (NCBI taxonomy): domain Eukaryota; kingdom Metazoa; phylum Chordata; class Mammalia; order Primates; family Cebidae; genus Sapajus; species Sapajus apella. The sequence goes on along the minus strand of NW_022436968.1, from coordinate 19,279,734 downwards.
CATTCAAGTCCAGGAAATACAGAGAACACCACAAAGATATTCCTCAAGAAGAGTAACCCCAAGGCACATAATCATCAGATTCACCAGGGTTGAAATGAAGGAAAAAATGCTAAGGGCAGCCAGAGAGAAATGTTGGGTTACCCACAAAGGGAAGCCCATCAGAATCACAGCAGATCCCTCAGCAGAAACCCTATAAGCCAGAAGAGAATGAGGGTCAATATTCAACGTCCTTAAAGAAAAGAATTTGCAACCTAGAATTTCATATCCAGCCCAACTAAGCTACATAAGCGCAGGAGAAATAAGATCCTTTATGAACAAGCAATTGCTCAGAGATTTCATCACCACCAGGCCTGCTTTACAAGAGCTCCTGAAAGAAGCACTAAACATAGAAAGGAACAACCAGTACCAGCCACTCCAAAAACGTACCAAATGGTAAAGAGCATTGATACAATGAAGAAACTACGTCAACTAATGGACAAACAACCAGCTAGCATCAAAATGGCAGGATCAAATTCACACATAACAATATTAACCTTAAATGTAAATGGGCTAAATGCCCCAATCAAAAGGCACAGACTGGCAAATTGGGTAAAAAGTCAAAACCCATCAGTGTGCTGTATCCATGAAACATATCTCACATGCAAGGATACACATAGCCTCAAAATAAAGGGATGGAGGAAGATCTACCAAGCAAATGGAGAGCAAAATAAAGGAGGAGTTGCAATCCTAGTCTCTGATAAAATAGACTTTAAACCAACAAAGATGAAAAGAGACCAAAAAGGGCATTACATAATGGTAAAATGATCAATGCAACAAGAAGAGCTAATGATCCTAAATATATATGCGCCCAATACAGGAGCACCAAGATACATAAAGCAAGTTCTTAATGACCTACGAAGAGACTTAGACTCCCACACAATAATAGTGGGAGACTTTAACACTCCACTGTCAATATTAGACAGAGCAACGAGACTGAAAATTATCAAGGATATACAGGACTTGAACTCAGACTTGAACCAAGCAAACCTAATAGACATGTACAGAACTCTCCACCCCAAATCCACAGAATATATATTCTTCTCAGCACCACATTATACCTACTCTAAAATTGACCACATAATTGGAAGTAAATCACTCCTCAGCAAATGCAAAAGAATGGAAATTGTAATATACAGTCTCTCAGACCACAGGGCAATCAAATTAGAACTCAGAATTCAGAAACTAACTCAGAACTGCACAACTTCATGGATACTGAACAACTGGCTCTTGAACGTCAACTGGATAAACAGTGAAATGAAGGCAGAAATAAAGATGTTCTTCGAAACCAATGAGAACGAACACACAACATACCATCACCTCTGGGACACATTTAAAGCAGCATCTAGAGTAAAATTTGTGGCAATAAATGCCCACATAAGAAGCAAGGAAAGATCTGAAATCAACATCCTATCATCAAAATTGAAAGAGCTAGAGGAGCAAGATAAAAAAAAACCTCAAAAGCTAGCAGAAGACAAGAAATAACTAATATCAGAGGAGAACTGAAGGAGATAGAGACACAAAAAACCCTTTAAAAATCGATAAATCCAGGAGCTGGTTTTCTGAAAAGATCAACAAAATAGACCACTAGCCAGATTAATAAAAAAAAAAGAAAAGAGAATAATCAAATAGATGCAATAAAGTATGATAAAGGGTATATCACCACAGATTCCACAGAAATACAAACCACCATCAGAGATTACAAGAAACAACTCTATGCACATAAACCAGTAAACCCCAAAAAAACTGGATAAATTCCTGGACACTTACACCCTCCCAAGCCTAAACTAGGAAGAAGTCAAAACCCTGAATAGACCAATAACAAGGGCTGATGTTGAGGCAGGAATTAATAGCTTACCAACCAAAAAAAGCCGAGGTCCAGATGAGTTTGCATCTGAATTCTACCAGACATTCAAAGAGGAGCTGGTAGCACTCCTTCTGAAACTATTCCAAACAATCCAAAACGAGGGAATCCTCCCCAAATAATTTTATGAGACCAACATCATCCTGATACTCAAACCTGGCAGAGACTCAACAAGAAAAGAAAACTTCAGGCCAATATCCATGATGAATATAAATGCAAAAATCTTCAATAAAATACTGACAAACCGATTGCAACAGCACATCTAAAAGTTTATCCATCACAATCAAGTAGGCTTCATCCCGGGGATGCAAGGCTGGTTCAACATATGCAAGTCTATAAATGTAATTCACCACATAAACAGAACCAAAGACAAAAACCACTTGATTATCTCAACAGATGCAGAGAAGCCCTTCAACAAAATTCAACAGCACTTTATGCTAAAAACTCTCAATAAACTAGGTATTGATGGAACATATATTAAATAATAAAAGCTATTTATAACAAATCCACGGCAATATCATACCGAATGGGCAAAAATTGGAAGCATTTCCTTTGAAATCTGGCACTAGACAAGGATGCCCTCTCTCACCACTCCTATTCAATATAGTATTGGAAGTTCTAGCCATAGCAGTCAGGCAAGAAAATGAAATAAAGGGTATTAAATTAGGAAAGGAGGAAGTCAAATTGTCTCTATTTGCAGACGACATGATTGTATATTTAGAAGATTCCATCGTCTCAGCCAAAATTTCCTGAAACTGATAAGGAACTTCAGCAAAGTCTCAGGATACAAAATCAATGTGCAGAAATCACAAGCATTCCTATACACTGATAACAGACTTAAAGAGAGCCAAATCAAGAAGGAACTCCCATTCACAACTGCTACAAAGAGAATAAAATATCTAGGAATACAACTAACAAAGGATGTAAAGGACCTCTTCAAGGAGAACTACAAACCACTGCTCAAGGAAATAAGAGAGGACACAAACAGATGGAGAAACATTTCATGCTTATGGTTAGGAAGAATCAATATTGTGAAAATGTCCATAATGTACAAAGTAATTTATAGATTCAATGCTATCCCCATCAAGCTACCTATGACCCTCTTCACAGAACTGGAAAAAAAACCACCTTAAACTTCATATGGAACCAAAAAAGAGCCCACATATCCAAGAAAATTCTAAGCAAAAAGAACAAAGCTGGATGCATCATGCTACCTGATATCAAACTATACTACAAGGCTACAGTAATCAAAACAGCATGGTACTGATACCAAAACAGAGATATAGACCAACGGAATAGAATAGAGGCCTCAGAGGCAATGCCACACATCTACAACCATCTGATCTTTGACAAACCTGACAAAAACAAGCAATGGGGAAAGGATTCCCTGTTTAATAAATGGTGTTGGGAAAACTGGCTAGCCATGTGCAGAAAGTAGAAATTGGACTCCTTCCTGATATCTTACACTAAAATTAACTCCAGATACATGAAAGATTTAAACATACAACCTAAAATCTTAAAAACCTTAGAAGAAAACGTAGGCAAAACCATTGAGGACATGGGTCTAGGCAAGGACTTCATGACTAAAACACCAAAAGCATTGGCAACAAAAGCCAAAATAGACAAATGGGATCTAATTAAACTCCAGAGCTTCTTCACAGCAAAAGAAACTATCATTAGAGTCAACCAGCAACCAAGGGAATGGGAAAAAATTTTTGCAATCTAGCCATCTGACAAAGGGCTAATATCCAAAATCTACAAAGAACTAAAACAGATTTACAAGAAGAAAACAAACCCATTCAAAAGTGGGCAAAGGATATGAACAGACACTTTTCAAAGGAAGACATATATGAGGCCAAGAAACATATGAAAAAATGCTCATCATCACTGGTTATTAGAGAAATGCAAATCAAAACTACATTGAGATACCATCTCACACCAGTTAGAATGGCAACCATTAAAAAATCTGGAGACAACAGTTGCTGGAGAGGATGTGGAGAAATAGGAACACTTTTACACTGTTGGTGGGAATGTAAATTAGTTCAACCATTGTGGAAGACCGTGTGGCGATTCCTCAAGGACCTAGAAATAGAAATTCCATTTGACTCAGCAATCCCATTACTGGGTATATATCCAAAGGATTATAAATCATTCTATTATAAGGGCACATGCACATGTATGTTCATTGCAGCACTGTTTAAAATAGCAAAGACTTGGAACCAATCCAAATGCCCATTGATAGTCTGGACAGGGAAAATGTGACAAGTGTACACCATGGAATACTATGCAGCCATAAAAAATGATTTCTTGTCCTTTGTAGGGACATGGATGAACCTGGAAACCATCATTCTCAGCAAACTGACACAAGAACAGAAAATCAAACACCATATATTGTCATTCATAGGCAGGTATTGAACAGTGAGAACACATGGAAACAGGGAGGGGAGCATCACACACTGAGGTCTGTGGGTGGGAGGGACCAGGGTAGGGTCAGTGTGGGGTAGGGAGTTGAGGAGGGATAACATGGGGAGAAATGCCAGATATAGGTGATGGGGATAGAGGCAGCAAACCACATTTCCATGTATGTACCTATGCAATAATCCTGCATGTTCTTTACATGTACCCCAGAACCTAAAATGCAATTTTATATATATATATACATATGTGTATATACATATGTATACATGTATACATATATATACACACATATATATACATATATATGTGTGTATATATATATAAAAAAAAGCTATATATATGTGTATATATATATATATATATATATATATATTCACTATTTGAAGAATCTATTCACCTCACAAAAATGCGACTTCCCTTACAAAAAAACACAAAAGCCCGAAGTAAAGATAACCTTATATTTCCCAGATTGTGAGCATAGAAAATTATTCCAAGTTGTCACACAAACCAATTTTTGCATCTGGACTTGATCCAGGTGCACGGCTGGGAGAGACACACTCTGCCTTCCTCATTCTCTTTTTCATATCCTCATGCTAATTTTGAGGAACCCATTTTGGGAGTTCTTGTCTGACTTCTATTTTAAGAACCTATTTTAGTTATTATAATTATTTCCTAGTTTGTCTGGAATCCTCTCAGGCAATCAAAAGGTTCCAAATATCCTAAACAAGTCCTTTTCAAAATTTTCCACTGGAATATCCCCAATGGCAGAAGAAAGTCAACTTACCTTTGGGGGCCTGGGGCCCTAACTCAAAATGGAAAACACTGTTGAAGTCTTTTCTTTTGCCATAAAGAAATACAAAGTTCTGTATAAACTTTGTATTTTTCCATATAGTAGATCTGAATTGTGTTCTTTATAAAAAACATTAATATTTGGGGGTCGTGATGTCTCACGCCAGTTGTCTTGGTGCTTGAGGAGGCGAGGCTATGCATTTGAGGCCAGCCTGGGCAACATAAGAACCTCTCATTCACTAAACATAAATAAATAAAATTAAAAAAATAATATTTTAAATTATTTATCATTGAGTAAAATGGATGGTCCTGGATGACACACTGTGCCTACAGCTTTGAGCATTACCCAGTACACTGCTAAAGCATGCTCTGGGGTACCAGTCCTCAGAATGGAGGCCTAGTCTGTTTCATGAAAAATCTTTTGATAAAACAAGCTAGTCATTAAATGTTTACAACCACAAACAATACTGCAAAGGAAGCGTTCATCAATACAGAACAGATGAAATTTTCATTATGCCACATCCAGACAGTGAACATCATGCAACTGTTTATAAGGATAAATACCACCTATTGTATTGCTATGTAAAGATATCCATAATGAAGTGTTATGAGAAAAAGTCACAGAATGATATAGGGTGATCCCATTAATAAATTTGTACAGTGCTTTTAAAAGCTTTGTATGGAATAGGGCCTGGGAGAATTTCACTTTCCGTGGGAATGCATTAATTATTTTGCACCAACTATGGATTATTGCAAATCTAAAACAACTTCTATAATCCCATTTGAAAAAAGAAAAAAGGCTTTATACCTGTAGTAAACCTAAACAAATAGAAACCCTGTAGATTCCATTTTTTAATGGGAAGTTTGTATAATCTTAACACTAGAAGAAAAGATAAATTCTAGGCTGGAGTGCAGTGACATGATCATGGCTCTTACTCCTTCTGGGATCAAGCAATCCTTCCAACTCAGCCTCTGTACTAGCTGGGACCACAGTTGAATACTACCACATCTGGCTATGTATGTATGTATTTATTTATTTAGAAGTGCGATCTCATTACGTTGCCTAAGTTGGTCTTGAACTCCTGGGCTCAAGCCATCCTCCTGCCTTGGCCTTCCACAGTGTTGGGATTATAGGTGTGAGCCATCACACCCAGCTGGGAATTTCTTTTATAGTACTCCTGATGAATTGTTATAAGGACTCATTTTGAATAATTCCATCTGATGCCTTGGTGCAATTTGTGGTGGAACACTTAGGCCATGTAGAAGAGACCAAGAAGAAAACAAAAATTGCCCATATCCCTTCCATGGAAAGACAACTTAGAGGTCCTTTTTCATGTGGAACTGAATCTGGACTCCTCTCAATGGTCCTGGATCTCTGTTCTAAAGATGCATTTCTAAGAATGCATCTGTGTTCCCTCTTCTAGGTGACAGCCGCTGAACAGGTAAAGGCAGATGGTATATTTCTCTTCAGTCTTCTCTAGATTAAGCAGAATTGACCTTCAAATATTCCTCAAAGCACATAGTTTCCTTTGAAGGCTTATAAATTTGACATTGTTCATCTTAAAGCCTGCCTCCAAATGATTGTGACCTTCTAACTAAGGTTTGACCATCATGGAGAGTAGTGATTGTCACTCTATATCTGTGGATGTAACTCAAAATGGGAAATTTCTTGGAAGTCTTATATTTTACCACAAAGCTTCCTATGCATTTTGTATTAGTCTATGTATCTGTATTTTTAATTTAAAATTAATATTTAAAATTACCTAGTATATTAGTCTGCTCTCACACTGATATAAAGACATACCTGAGATTGGACAATTTATGAAGGAAGGAAGTTTAATTGACTCACAGTTTAGTTCCACATGGCTGGGGAGGCCTTAGGAAACTTTCAATCATGGCAGAAGTGGAAGAGGTACATCTTACATGGCAGCAGGTGAGAGACAGCAAGCAAGAGCAGGGAAAACTGTTGTGTAAAATCACAAGATCTTGTGAGAGCTCACTCACTATCACAAGAACAGCATGGAGGAAACCACCCCCATCAATTACCTCTCACTTGGTTCCTCCCTCCATACATAGGGATTATGAAGATTACAATCCAAATGAGATTTGGGTGGGGACACAGAGTAAAACCATATCGCTTACCAAGTAACATGGATGGTTTAGAAAGTCATACTGTACTGCACCTATGTCTCTGCATATCCCCTAACAAACTGCCATGATGCTGTTCTAAATGGTGTGCTTTCAGAAGCAATTGCCATAGAATTTTGTTCATATCGTCATTAAAATAAAATTCTCTAAGTACAAATGCCATTCTCTTAATCATCCAGCCATTTAATACACATCGATTCTCTACCATATACAGCTAGGCTCTGGAGTACAATGAGAACCTGACCATCTCAGTTTCTGCCCTCATAGACGTTCCTGTCAAGGGAGGGATATAGACAAGTGAACAGGTAATTAATTACAAGGCAGTGTAAGACACTATGATGGGCTACAGAGGATCACTTGTGTACTATGATGATCTTGTAGGGGACCACCCAATAGGTACTCAGGGCTCAGAGGCAGCTTCCTGGAGGAAGAGATACCTAAGCTCACATTTGGAGGTCCAGAAAGAATTAGCCAGATCATTTTTTTTTTTTTTTTTTGAGACGGAGTTCTGCTCTTGTTACCCAGCTGGAGTGCAATGGTGCAATCTCGGCTCACTGCAACCTCTGCCTCCGGTGTTCAAGCAATTCTCCTGCCTCAGCCTCCAGAGTAGCTGGGACTACAGGCATGCACCACCATGCCCAGCTAATTTTTGTATTTTTAGTAGAGACGGGGTTTTACCATGTTGACCAGGATGGTCTCGATCTCTTGACCTCATGATCCACCCACCTCAGCCTCCCAAAGTGCTGGGATTATAGGCGTGAGCCACCGCGCCCAGCCAGCCAGATCATTAAGGAGGGTGGGAAAGGCATGTTTGAGGGTGTTCTAGGTATAGACCAGCGTTGGCACAATCCCAGGGGCAAAAGAAAACATGGCATATTCAAGCAACTGAAAGAAATTGAGTGTGATTGAGAGTGAAGCTTGAGGTGAGGAGTGGTAAGGTTTGCTGTTTGAGAGGATAATATTGGGACCAGATCATGAAGGACTTTGAGAAACTTGGGAATGAGTTTAGACTTTGTTCTAAAGGTCAAGCGAATCCACTAAGAGTATCCAAGCCAGGGAACAGATTGGAGATGGTCCACCAGACAGGAAGCAAAAAGACCAGACTCAGGCATTGATTTATTTGGATTTTCTGAGTTTTTATTTTCTCATCTTTGAAATAAGGACAATAGCATATATATCAAGGACTGTTAAGGAACTTAAATGAAATATTAGAAATCAAGAAGCTAAATCAGTGTTTGGCATGCTAGGAGACCAAGAATATCTCCTGGCCCCTCATAAGTCTATGGTGTTATATTTTTATTGGTGTCTGATTTATTTTGTAACATATAATTAATATTGCTGAATGATTCTTTATGATAAAAGATCCACATGTTCATATGCCCATGCAATGAATGATCATGCCTATCAGCAAAAGGGCAATTATTGTTCTTATAGAAGTTATTGGAATTGTGAACTACATGTTAGCTTTCATGAATACGAGAGACCACAATATTGGACATTTTAAAAAAGTCTTTTGTCCTCTTAACTAAGCAAATGTGTTACCTTCTGAAATTTAATATTCCCTTTGATTTCATTTTGTTTTTAAAATTGCCCAGTTGTTGCTAATACATCAAACTGTATTTTTGGCAGAATGGAGAAGGGAGGAAAAGAAGGACTTGGGGAGGAAGAGGGACTGGAAATGGCTGAAGAATGATAGTTTGTTTTGGCTTGTGTGACATAGGTAAGACTTGCCCTTTGACTATGTAAGGCCTTAGCCAGTCAAAAGTAACACAAAACACTAACCTATTGATAGTTGTCATCTTATTAGCAATATGCATATTTGAAATGTACATTTTAAATGAAATTATCTTTGGGAATGTACTTTTCCCCAGAGCTGTATAAGTAGATGTCTATTTTCCTCATTATTTTACCAAGTAAGTTTGTTTAGCAAACCCACGCAATAGAAACTCTATTATTCTTGAATATTACTTTAAGAAAATTATCTGGCTAGGGAATACAGTCTGAAATCCAATGTCAAAGTATTCTAACCAGCCTGGAATTCTGGATAAGGTACCCTGTGAAGAGTCATAACAAGATGTCCAGGAACAGAATGAATCCTGTCTAATACCAATGGAGAAGTGGGGAAAACAAAATAGAATATTCTGATATCTTCCTTCCCAAGTAATAGGCAAATTATGTAATAAAAGGCTAGAGATTTAGCAGAAACCACCTGGACCTTAAAAACAAACTCTGATGTACAGAGAAAACCATTATATTCTGTGTAGCTGTAATGTTAGTGATTGTGATTCAAGAGTTGACATTTATTTTATTTTTCACATTCCGTGGGCAGAATTAGTACCATATGGCAACAAACCATTGGGAGGTTAAAAATCCCAAGATGATACATTTCTGCTTTTAAAATGTAAAGTAGATCAAAATGTTTTGGGCTTCTTTTTGTTTTTATTTTATTCCATCTTGTTTCTTCCTTTCCTTTCCCTGGAAAGTTCACAATACAATATCAGTCACTTAGAAAACACTGAACATTTAATAACTGATGATAATAAATATTATATGTATATGTAGGACATGAACTTTGGTTACTAGAGGAAGAAGGCCTTTATGGAAATACTTCTTTATAAGGGATCATCTACTTTTTACTAATTCTCCCAAAACTTTAGCCAAAGAAAACCAAGCATCCTTTTACTTTGGACTTTAATATTTTCTTCATCATTATTAAAAAGTAATAATTCTACTTAAAGGTGCCTCAAATCTCCTAACACTTAGTGCTCCAAGTTAGACTTGTTAGAGTTTATTTCATTTAGCTGAACGCTAAAGGCTTCTTAAAATACAAATATCCTCACAATAAGGGTAGCAATTAGTCCTTTTGTACCATACTGGGACTTCATCTGATGTAGGAAAGGAATCCTAGAGCCTCAGTTTATCAGGTTCACCACCACAGAAGGAGGATCTGAGTAAAAACATGTCAGAAGAGGGAGACTATAGGAACACAAATAGGCTGCTGCCCAGGCGGTTTGGCTAAGCTCAGCTGTAGATGCAGATGATTCCAGGAAGGTGATTCTTATTTCCATGATGTGACTATTTGTAAGCAACAATCTGGAGGATCTGCATTTAAGTCCTGGGGGAGTCTTCCAGACAGCAAGCAGTGGGAAAGCCTTGTTTGGCTGGCCCTCAAACTGACCCAGTGGGTAGTCATGGGCATTCCAGAAAAGTCACAGTGCAATTCCTGCCTTGAATGGACTTATGTAGAAGCAACAAGAAATAGTATTTAAGTAGCAGTAGCAAGAGCAAAAAAAAAAAAAAAAAGGTATTGAATTTGTAGCTGAGGCATGATGTTTAAGCTTAAGAAAACAACTTTGATAATAAACCAAAAATACTCTGCAGCTGAAATCAAGACATGATTGAGGAGAACTCAAAAAACCTAGGTGAATACATTATCCAGCCAGTCCAATCTAAAGACCTCCCTAATACGTAGAGTTAGGCTGCATTTTATAAGCATATTTTAGTTATACATCTACATTAATATCCAAAATGAGGCTAGGCACAGTGGCTCATGCCTGTAATCCTAGCACTTTGGGAGGCCAAGGCAGGTGGATCACTTGAGGTCAGGAGTTCGAAACCAGTCTGGCCAATATAGTGAAACCCTATCTCTACTAAAAATACAAAATTAGCTGGGCATAGTGGTGCACACTGTAATCTCAGCTACTCATGAGGCTGAGGCAGGAGAATTGCTTGAGCCCAGGAGGTGGAGGTTGCAGTGAGCTGAGATTGTGCCATTGCACTCCAGCATGGGTTACAAGAGCGAAACTCTGTCTAAAAAGAAAAAAAAAGATATCCCATGTTTATGGCACAGTAGCAAGTGCTATATTAAGCTTCTCTCAGTTAATTCTCACAACAATCTGGGCATTAAAATTACCCTTACTTTACATATGAGGACATTGAGGCTTAGAGTTAAGAAGTTTATCCCAAACTTCAGGGACAATTGTATTTGTTGGCTGTTAATGAGCCACAGGCTGAGTGGCTTAAACAACAGAAGTTGATTTCCTCACACTTCTAGATTATAGAAGTCCAAGGTCAGTTGGTTTTTTTCTCTGAAAAGGCCTTTCTCCTTAGTTGGCTGTCATCTCCTGTGTCCTCACATAATTTTTCCTTTGTGTGTGTCTGTGTCCTAATCTCTTCTTCTTCTTATAAGGATACTTTAGTGTGGATGAAGGCCCACCCTAGTGACTTCATTTTACCTTTATTATCATCTTAAACACCCTATATCCAAATACAGTCACATTCTGAGGTACTGGGTTTAGGATTTCAATATAAAATTTCAGGGAGACCCAATTCAGTCTGTAACAGCAATTCTCTTAAGTTATTTTAGGTAGATATATATTTATTATAGATAACATGATTAAGTTCTAATAGTGTACTCTTATATCAGCTAATGAAATGAACTACCCTAGGTAGTTCAAAACAGGAAACCTGTCACAAGAAAATAGTTTCACGGGTAAAGAAAGAGTTGAGACACCCAACAGAAATAACTGGAGACAAACAATTATGGAAATATATTTTTTCCTCTGGGGCTGGTAGGACGAAGAGAGGAAGGAGATGGTGTCACTGGTGCAGCATGTGATTAGAGACCACCCAGTGGATCTGAACTGCTGTGGGTCTGCCCCACGGGAGCTGGGGCTGCAGACAGGGCTGTTTGGCAAGACATGAAGCCATGTAGAAAACGGGTGCCAAGGAGATGTCACCTGAAACAGAGGAGAACCAACACCTTGACCTCTTCCTCTGCCAGAGTCTATCCCTAGGCTCAAGCACCTCAGAAATGCAGTGCCTTTAGTTCCCTGTGATAAGGAGGAGAGCATGGGAAAGGCAAGGCATGGTTCTGGGAGCAAATATCCAAAAACCAATGCCACTAACTTTATAGGGTTCATTTCACAAGTTGGAATACGGTGGTTCTTGACGAGTGGTTTTGTAGGCCTGGTGAAGTTACCAGTTCAATTCCTTTAAGAACTATGGCACAGAAATTCCTGAATTGCTTAGAACCAGTTTAAAGCCAGGATATGGGTGTTTGCTTGTAGAAACCAGAAAAAAAAAAACAACAAACCCGCTTTGTACTGATGAGTTTTGTTTCTTTTGTCGCTTTGTTTGGATATGCTCAGCCTATAAGATTGTTCTCTAAATGAGCAAATGCTTGTAAGCAGCTTGTAAGCAGACTGTAAAAATATGACTTACCTGACAATTGCTTGGTTCACTTGCTACCTGTCTTTTGCATATTTTCTCCTCTCACCTGCAGTTTTTTGAGATAGGAACATGTCTTTGAAGAAATCTGTGCCTCCCAGCAAGCTCAGGAGCGATGATCATAAAGCATCTGTGGAGCCCTTTGTTGGGAGAGGACCGAAAGAAGGGGGAGCACATGTTTCATGTGGCCAGAATCCTCTGCAGCCACCAGCAGGAGAAGAGAGGCATGGGATGTCAGACATGTTAACAGAATCATTTAGAGCAACTCGTTTTCTATGCAGAGACTTTTTCAGGACCAGGGCTATTTTTGCTGCTTAATGTGCTCTACATTTTCTGCAGTCAGACTCCACTAATGGTTAATGACACAAGTTCCAGGAAGCTTGGGGATTATGCCAGTAGACACCAGAGACGGTAACCTTGTCAAAACAGAAACAGATGACATACTTACAGCACGGTGAGACACTCAGTTCCTCAGCCCCTAAAGCAACTGGGAAGCAAGAGATTTGATGCAGACACACTAATCACACAGACGGATTTCTCCAAAGGCAGCATTCACCAATCCTCTCTCCTAAAAGTGCAGATTGACAGAGAGATAATTCCGAGTAATTTAATGAAACAGCAGGTGATAGTGAGACTTATCCTAGGGGTGGGGCAAGCAAGTAGCTGTGTGCAGTCAGGCACACACTAAATCGCCTCCATGCCCACATTCTTAGGCATGAAAGACTCATCAAAAGGATAGCTGGTGAACCACAGCAAACACGATACCTTGATTAGTACGTATCATTCAGCTGTTGGCATGCTAACACACCCACTGAGTGATATTGCACTCATGGGATTGATATCTGTGACTCAAAAAACATAATGATTTCAAACAGGTGACTCAGACATTGCACACAATAAGGAAAGATATGTAGCTCTTTCCTTATTGGTAGCCTCGGCTGGGCAGGTGCTCAGCCTGCATCTCGCAGGTTCCCCTGTCAACTCTTGCTGTCATCACTGACTCTAAGCCACATTTTGGCAAGGTTCTGTCTACATTTGTGATTATTTTATCCTCAGCCTCCAGCACATTGCCTGGCACATGGTGAGTCAAATTAATCTCTAGGACAGTCTTAGAGTTTGCACATAAAATGTTGGAAGTATTTTGCCATCAGTTTCAATGAATACTGTTGTTGAAGTTATTTTTTCTTTCTTAGCAAATGAAATCATAATGTGAATAATCAGCTTCATTAAATCTATTCTCAAATTCCTCTCAGATATTTTAGGAAGGAGGAATTTCATTATAACATGGATTTAGGTGAGAGGCTTTAAGTTTAGGGTGCCCCAGAGCTCTGTGGGGGCCACAGCACTTTATTCTTCAGTTTAGGACACCTGACAGAGGTTGGTATTTACAACGGTTTCCAACCTGGCTGCTCATTGGAATCTCCCCCGAGGCTTTCAAAACTTCTGGTGCCTTGGTCTCAGGATTCTGGAGGAATCAGTCTGAGGTATACCTTGGGCATTGGAATTTTTTAATCTTCCCAGATGATTCTAATGTGCAGCCAAGGTTGAAAACCAAAGTAAGACTCTTCTGTTATGCCAATGTGGATACTTAATGTTACTGATGATGAGTCTCAAGTGACCCCATGCATTTATTTTCATCTCTTAAATTACCAACACAGGAAAGTAAGTTTTATCTTCAATGGAATCAGTATCTTTTCCCAAAACACCACGTGTGGCAGGGCAGTCACAAGGATTCACACAGCCTGCTTTCATTTCCTCTTTATAATGGACACCTCTTCCTTTATGCCTTCGAGTTCTCTCCTCCCCTCCCCCCTTATTCCTAATCCTCTGTTAGCTTTGGGGTAGAATAGACTCCCCTTTCCATACTCCTCCTTAAGAGTATTTGGTTTTAAGGAGCATCCTACTAATCACTGTGAGAAAACTGATAGAGAACAATGCAAACATAGGAAAGTTAGGACGGGGCCAGAAATTCCTAATGATCTCAATAGTGACAATATCCATGTAGCTCATGTCCCTCCCCTCTGAGCTGGTGACAGGAAGCTGTAGCCCCTCCAAACCCTTTCTCTGCCTTTCAATTTCTTTCTCTCTTAGATGAAGAACATGTAAAGATTCAGCCACCAAAAACTGCTCACTTCTCCCCACTGAAGCATCCAGGCAGATTAACAGGTGGATTCTGATCCTATGTGAGCTATTTGATTTGTATGAGACCCTCTAGCCTAGGCATGGATAATGCCCACTTCATTGCCTTTTATTGTGTCAGCCTGGGCACTTAACCTCTTTAAAAACATTACCCCTGTGAAAAAATGTATTTCAAATTGTGACTCACATACGAATACAATTTTGGAATTCAACCTGTCTGTAAGTTGCAGATAGCTGATAAATATTATTATAATTCAGTAAGCATTATTCAGAAAAAGAATTCACAATATGAAGTAATCCATTGTTTTGGTTTTAAGCAATAAAAAATATAAGCAATAGAAACCAGGTACTGAAAAGTGTCAGAAGGTTTATTATGAGCATCATCTATGGTGTTATTGTGTCCTAGCAGAAGCCATTGCTGACTGTTCAGGTAATTGCTCATGTCTGAGGAAGTGCCTGATCCTCAGAATTAGCTTAAGACTTTGGAATAATAATACTTTACAAGAATAGACCCTTACCATAAGTGAAACCCATGCTAAGTATAATTTAATCCCACAATGACCGCATGAATTACTCTATTATTACTCACATTCTACAGATGGGTAAACTGAGACATAGAGAAGTTAAATAACTTTCTTACAGCATCCAGCACACAAATGTCTAGGCTATGGTTTTCACTGGGCAATGTGACCTCTGAGTCAGCACACTTAAACATGTGCAATCCACAAGAGTCAGTAAAGGATATCATCTGAGTCGTATATTACACCTAAGGTGACAAAAAGACATTGCCCTGACCATAGTGGTATCTTGTGTTGATGCTGTAGGAGGGAGAGGAGTCTCATGTGTGTGTGGTATGTACTTGGGACATTTGCATGTTGTAAGATTCCTGAAGGATTGGGTCTTGAATGCCTTGTTTGTGTGATTTCTCTAACATTAGTCCTGCTTGAGCCTGAGGGCCATGTTAGAGAAACTCTGAGAGCCTAGACCTTCCATGGTCTTGAAAATACAGCTAGTGCTCGACTTACGACCACGATTGGTTCCGACAGACCAGTCGTAACACGATTTGGTCGTAAGTTGAGTAGGCTATATGCACGCGGAGATGGTAGTGCTGCTGGAAGCTGGTCCACACTGTCGTACGCCCAGCTGGGCAACGTTTGCGCCGCCAGATGCGGAGCAGTCCTGGCTTGCGATTGTGGTCGTAAAGTCAAATGGTCGTAAGTTGCATAGGTAGTAAGTCAATCAATGCCTGTAACTGATTCTTCTTTTTTGTATTTAAGTATTCATGAGATGCTGTGAACCTTTTATAAATCTGCAAAATCAACTTTAACATTTCCTTGCTTCTCTGTAAAGAATATCCCTTTTAAGAAAAAGATGATCAAAACACTAATGTTAACAAAATTTATGTTTTGGAAGTATTAGCAACCTTACCCCAAATGAATTGCAAATAAATACTTTATAAGACTCTGGTATGATGAATGCCAGTTTTTAATTTTTGAAGTAGTTTTTATTATTGGTTAAGATTTAGCTATGCCTCTCCTAGGAAT
Organism: Sapajus apella; assembly: GCF_009761245.1. Lineage (NCBI taxonomy): Eukaryota > Metazoa > Chordata > Mammalia > Primates > Cebidae > Sapajus > Sapajus apella. The sequence continues at coordinate 19,263,567 of NW_022436968.1, read as the reverse complement.
AGGTTGTGTATTTCCATGGCTTCAGGGTAATTGGAGAATCACTGGTTTATTTAAATAATTTTCATAAACTAGTGGAATTTTTCCTGGAGATCAAGGAAAGAAGTGTGAGTAATGTGCACCATAGTGTGAATAAAATTTATTAGGGACCAAGGAGACATGGATTCAAATTTCAACACTTTAAAAAATTATAGCTCTGAAATTTTAATCCACAATTCTATAATCCAGAATCTCTAAAAATAGTAAGCATTTCCATAACTCCTTCAGAAGCCAATTTGATCTGAACCCCTATGATGTTATCTGTGGTCCTGAAAACTCTTTTTTGTGTGACTGTTTGTGCATTTTTGTGCAGAAATGTTAATGTATTTGATTATTGGGTCATGCCCAGGCCCTGCTGTAGATGTCATATGATATACAATATGTATAGAGTATTAACTTTTCAAAAATGAAAAACATTCTAAATTCTGAAAAATTCTAAACTCCAAAATCAGACTTTCAGGATGCAGGTATGATTCAGATATGATTTTTATTTTTTTAAAAAAGAGCATTTCACTGACATGTAACTTCAGCAAAACATAATAGTCTGCCAAAAAATTTATTCATTGATTCACTTAATTAACAAGTATTTTTTGAGTATTAAGGCTGGTAATATAATTGTGATTAAAACTAGAAACAGTCTAATGGGGAAGACAAAACATTAAATTGCCACTCAAATGAATATATACAAACTAAGTTAACTACTCTAAAGGTATTTTGATATCACTTAGAGTGCAAAATACATGCTTAAAAAACGTTGAAACCGACTGTGCTGGTATCAAGTCACCACGGTTGTTGGGCTAAAAGATTCTTTCAATGCTTCAGTGTAAATGTGTGTGAAACAGGAACATATTTGGCAGCTCAGAATGTGAAATTATGAGACAGTTAATGAAAAAGCCATCTGCTTGAAAGAGGGCATTTAGGTTAAAGAAAATATACTCAATTCTACCTGACATGGTTTTTATCTAGAGTACATGTTTACTTAAATATCTAGTTGAGAAAAGGGGAGAAATAACTTCTTTAACCATAATAACAGTCCCATAAAATAGATGATATTATTATTATATTATAGCAGCCATTTTATAGATAAAATAATTGAGGTACAGTATACTTGCCCAAATTTCTTAACTAATCAGTGGCCAAGCCCTAAATTAAACACTATACTAAGTTGTATAATTGTGTGTGTGAAAACTAATTGTGCTTAAAAATGTGAAGCATGAGTCACTGGGGACAGAATTGTGGTAGGCATCGTGGTACAGTGAAAAGAACATTTGCAGGCCAGAGAACTGGATTCAAGTTCTGACTTTCCAAGTTACATGATTTTGAGCCTTACCTGTAAAATACAGATAATAATTACTTCTGAGGGTGATGGTTAAGGTTGAATTTACACCCACTAGATTGGCAAAATTGTAAGTCTGAAAATAATGTGTTGGTAAGGATGTCAAATAATGGAAATGCTCTTCATACACTATTGGTGGGAGTGGAAATTGGTACAACCTTGGAAAATAGTTTAGCATTATTTCATTAAGCTGCATACATATTTATCCCAGGACCAGAAATTTCACACCTAGAGAAACTTGTGCATATGAACAATAGTATAAATGTACAAGAATGTTCTTTGCAGCATTCTTTTTAATAGCCCCAAACTGGAAAGAAGCCAAATGTCTACTACAGACAGGAGAATGGATACAGCAATTGTGGAATATTCACTCCATGGAATATAATAAGACAGTAAAAGTGAATGAATTTCAGCCATGCACAGCAACATGGTTAAAGTTTAAATATGTTGAGTGAAAAAACGCAAGTCTCAGGAGAATACATGCAGTGTGACACCATTTTTATAAAGGAATAAAACAAGCAAATTTACAAATTCTTGTTAGAAACAGTGCCATGTGAAGTTAAATTAGTTTTGAATAGTAAGAAAATGATAAACTCAAAATTCGGAATGTGGTTACTTCTGTGTGGAGTAGAATGTAGGTAGGTGAAGGCGGGAGCTTTAATATTAGCATGCTCTAGTTCTTCTATTGGGCCACAGATGTAACATTTTAGAAAGTGTATGCTACATATAATCTTTCTGTAAGCATCAAATGTTACATAGTACTTATTACAATGCCCCATTTAACACAACTGTACATTTCTGAGGAATTCCCCTCCTTGCTCCCATTTCCCCAGTCTCATGGCCAGAAGTAGTCACACGTAGTAGATTCCCAGGAAAGATTTATCAAGGAAATTATAATACCATAGGTATTATTATTAAAAGAGAACACTTGCTGTAATATTATTTAGTTCTCACTCTCTCAAGACTGAATTGCTTTAACTGATGTTCTTGTGAGGAAATTCCTGTCAACACTTTCGATTGTAGATGCATAATGCATTGAATCTCTGCCCACGGACCCACTAGTTTTTGACAGAGCACCAAAGTAAGAGTTTATTTCCAGGGTGTTTCTTCTTTAGGTTTTAAGAGTGATTGTTTTCCTTAGTAGTAGTTGGGTGTTTAGGATCCATGGAATACTTTTCAGTCTGAAAATACTGAAAATGGTGAGGAAAGAAAAGAAATGGGCACTTGTCTTCAAAAACACTTTTGCACATTCTTACAGGAAAAACCCAAGGTGGCTGTTAGCACTATCAACATTTTTAAAGGCAAAGAGGAAAAATATAATTGTGCAGTGTACAAAGGCAAATAACATGTGTTGACAGTTTGTGGTCTGTGCCTAAACTTTGTCTTCACTGACTACCGCAGAATGCTCTAAGAACATGGCCCTGAATCTTTTCACACTTGGACCACTCTACCAAATATCATATGCCTTTCACTGAGATTTTAAATGTATTTTCAGTTTGATCTCTTTATTTCTGACAATCTCTTTTCTTATGCATTGAGGCATCATTCCTTTTTCAAGAATAAAGGAGAGAAACCAAGATAGAAATTATTTGTTTAATTATCAAATAAGAATTAGAATTTATTGTGTCTGTGCCTTTTAATACTCTACTGTATTTTCCTTCCTCAAAACAGAGGCAGCTCTGAAGTGCGGTTATAAGTCTGTTTACACCACCCAGATATGAAATTGACTTGCTAATGGTAACTCTTACTTGGTATCCATGGGTTACTGTGTCATGTGATTTGACATCAAGTACAGACAGTGCTGATTAGGAGCATCCAGCTCTGTCCATCTCCGTGCATCACTGAACCATCTGGTCATTTATTCACTAATAAGCCCCTAATGGCCCAAATATTCACCGGCCTGTCATTGTGACATGGCATAAAATGCCTACATCTTTCAACTCGCTTTGACATGTTGCTTGTTTCACATCAAAACCCGTCATTTACAGGAAAAGAGCTCAGAGGGGTAAAAACTTGACCTAATCTACAGTGTTAACACAAAGACAGAGGCTTGGTTATCTAGTAGCCTGACTGAAAGCATGTAAATGGGCAGGAATTCATTTTGTACATTTTTTTCCATTCTCATTTTACAACATTCTTTAAGTTTGGTATCATCCCTAATATGGGATTTTATGTGGGCTCTGCGTTGAAATATCTATCCTGTATCTGTTTAAATAGTAAAGAGCGCTTTAAAAGGAAAAAGCTTCCTAGAGACACAGGGCTTGCCTGTTTACATTTAAATGTGCCGGAAAAAAAAAATACAATATGGATCCAAAGAGCAGCTCTTTGCAATTCTCGGAAGACTCTTTACGGTTTGTTATTTTAACCCTCTCTCATTCTCTATTCTTCTTTTCCAGTCTAATATGCTCTCTCCTCCCCATTATATCTGCAGATTAAAAAAAAAATGAGGTTATCCATGTTTGCAGCATTTGATGTTATCACCAGAGCAATAATAAAAGGTTAGAATCCCTGCTTTTACTTATAAGCATTAGAAAAGAAAGGCCAAAACTCTGCAAATAGTCATATTGACATAAACAGAATTAAAATAGTAAAGACTAGAAGGGAATAAGGAGGGGGAATATAATATTCTATCACATTCAGCACTGTTGAAATCTTGGTTCTTAAGTGGAATTAAAACATCATGCAACTGAGGGTCATTAATTGGTTTTAGGTACTTCAAATTTTATAGACATTATTGGGGAACGTTAGAAAAATATCTCCCTACACCATGTGTCTCTTTTTATTGTCTTGTTCTTTTTTAAAAAAGATTCTAAAAAAATCACATGCTGGCATAATTTAGGTTTAGAACATCATTTTCCCATTGTCTTCTCCTGTGGTTCGCCAAGGCCCAGTTCTGATGATTTCTTACAGTTCCTACCCAGACAGCCATGGAAACCAAATAAAAAGATGGTGGTGGCAGACGCAGGGCTTTCCTATTCATATACACCTTTGGGGCCAGTTGATCTACAGTTGAGCCAAAACCAACACCCTTTTGCTCCCTGTTGCTTCCAATGGGATGAACCTAGAACTGGAGCCTTTTCTGAAGGATAATGGGCTCCTCTGAAAAATAAGCCTGCTCTGAAGTGTGAACTGGAGGTAAGGTTCACCCAGGCATCTTCCCAAGTACTCACCCCACTCTGGTTTTCTGACTTACTGGTGTTAGAAGAGAGGATCCCCTTGCTTCGGTGCTGTTTTGGAGACAACCAAAGTTCCCTACTGCCTGACAGCAGCTTTATACATTTTTTTCTTCTATGTTTAAAAAAAGTCTTCTGTGTTGATTATTAATGTCTTCCTTTTCTTGTGACCACTCATTCTCCATTTCTAGATGCATAAAAGTTTCAGCACAAATATGAGTCAGTCTTAATAATTCCACAGGACTGAATCAAATCCTTGTCTCCTGTCTATGCTGTGACACTAAATCACATAAACTTAACAGAAACTCTAAAGTCCCTTGTTTCTTTGGGATCTAATAGTCCTGATTTCCAGAATATTCCTCATTTAAAATCTTCCTTCCTTTCATGCACTGTCTTGCATGTTTTGTGTTGCTATGAAGGAATACTGAGGTTAAGTAATTTATAAAGAAAAAAGGTTTATTTGGCTCATAATTCTGCTGGCGGGAAGACTGGGCTTCTGGTGAAGGCCTCAGGCCACTTCCACTTGCTGTAAAAGGCAAAGGGGAGCTGGCCTGTGTAAAGCTCACCTGGTGAAAGAGAGACAGGTGAGGGGAGATGCCTGGCTCTTTGGACAACCAACTGTCCTGAGAAGTAATAGAGTGAGCACTCACTCACCCACTTTCCCTAGGGGGAGCGAATTAATCAATTCGTAAATGATCTGCCAACACCTCCTATTAGGCCCCACCTCCAACACTGGAGATCAGATTTCAACATGAGATTTGGAAGGAACAAACATCGAAGCTATGCCTTTAATCAGACTTAAATAACCACAGCCTAATGGCTCGATACTTTGTTGAGAGAACTTACGCTTATTTATTCACCCATTCAGTGGACAAACAGAATTTGAGGGTCAGCAATATTCTAGACACCAGGAATATAAAGATGATTAAGACATTACCCAACCCTTAAGGAGCTTAAAGTCCTTTCAGAATATGGTATTTTGTAGCAGGAGGGCAGAAATCAGCAACTGAGGGTATCTACAAAAATATGCTGAGAATTGCCAAAGCTTGGTCATACAAAATAATAAAACAGAAAAGTTGAAGGCAATATACAAATACAAAAGAGTGGGTGCGGTACTGATGTGTTCCTGTACCGTATTCTTCTCTTACAAAGACCCACATAACACACTAAGTAATCTCCTTCCTTCCTCTCCCTCCTGTTCATACTGCCTTCTCTTACTACCAGTAAGGGACAAGTGCCTCCAAAGTATAACAATACTCTATCTTGGAATGAAAAGAGAAAGAAAGAGAGAGGGAGAGAAAAGAAAAAGGAAGAGAAGGAGGAAGGAGAATAAAAGGAGAAGGAGCAAGGGGAGGAGAATAAAGAACGCAAGTAAGAAAAGAGAGAGGGAAAGATACTTTCGGAGTCCCAAACCTTCCATACCCCAAAACCTGTAAATTTAATGTCCAAAAGACCCCGACTTTGTACAGTAATCAGTGGCTTTTCCTCTAAGGATTCATTGTCCAATTGTGTGTTGTGTTCACCAGAAAAGGAGGAAGGCCCAACATAGCAAACCATTTACTCCCTTCTCTGCCTTATGGTATGCGCACTTTCATCTCTCCCTATTCTGATACCTGTGATGTCTTCATTTGTCTTTGTTATGGCTTTTGTTTCTTTTTTTTTTATTTTACTGATTCTCATTGTGTGTATTTTGAAAGAGCAATGGCATGGTATTTTATTATTGCTTTATAGTTTTTTCTCTTACTGTATTGTGAACTTTCATGTTTTTAAGTATTCTTTTTATTGTCATCTTTGTTTTTGTATTTATTTTATTTTACTTTAAGTTCTGGGATATATGCGCAGAATGTGCAGGTTTGTTACATACGTATATGTGTTCCATGGTGGTTTGATGCACCTATCTATCCGTCGCCTATGTTTTAAGCCCTGCATACATTAGCTATTTGTCCTGATGCTCTCATCCTCTTACCCCCATCCCCCAACAGGCTCCAGTGTGTGATGTTCCCCTCCCTGTGTCCATGTGTTCTTATTGTTCAGTTCCCACTTATGAGTGAGAACATGCAGTGTTTGGTTTTCTGTTCCTGTGTTAGTTTGCTGAGGATAATGGCTTCCAGCTTCATCCATGTCTCTGAAAAGGACATGATCTTTGTTCCTTTTTAGGGCTGCATAGTATTCCATGTTCTATACATACCACACTTTCTTTATCCAGTCTATCATTGATGGGTATTTGGGTTGGTTCCATGTCTTTGCTATTGTAAATATTACTGCAATAAAGATATGTGTACATATGTCTTTATAGTAGAATGATTTATATTCCTTTGGGTATATACACAGTAATGGGATTGCCAGATCAAATGGAATTTCTTGGTTCTAGATCCTTGAGGAATTACCACACTGTCTTTCACAATGGTTGAACTAATTTACATTCCCACCAACAGTGTAAAAGCATTCCTATTTCTCCACAGCCTTGCCAGCATCTGTTGTTTCTTGACTTTTTAATAATCACCATTCTGACTGGCATGAGATGGTATCTGATTGTGGTTTTGATTTGTATTTTGTAATGATCAGTGATGTTAAGCTTTTTTTCATATGTTTGTTGGCTGCACGAATGTTTTCTTTTGAGAAGTGTCTGTTCATATCCTTCACCCACTTTTTGATGGTTTTTTTTTTTTTTTTTCTGGTAAATTTGTTTAAGTTCCTTGTAGATTCTGGATATTAGCCCTTTGTCAGATGGACAGATTGCAAAACTCTTCTCCCATTCTGTAGGTTGCCTGTTCATTCTGATGATAGTTTCTTTCAGCTCTTTAGTTTAACTGGATCCCATTTGTCAATTTTAGTTTTGTTGCAATTGCATTTTTATCATGAAATTTTGCCTATGCCTATGTCCTGAATGGTACTGCCTAGGTTTTCTTCTAGGGTGTTTATGGTTTTGGGCTTTACATTTAAGTCTCTACTCCATCTTGAGTTAATTTTTGTATAAGGTGTAAGGAAGGGGTCTAGTTTCAGTTTTCTGCATATGGCTAGCTAGTTTTCCCAGCAGCATTTATTTAATAGGGAATTATTTCCCCATTGATTTTTTGTCAGGTTTGTCAAAGATTAGATGGTTGTAGGTGTGTGGTGTTACGTCTGAGGCCTCTCTATGTTCCATTGATATATATGTTTGTTTTGGTGTCAGTACCATCCTGTTTTGGTTACAGTAGCCTTGTAGTATAGTTTGAAGTCAAGTAGTGTGATGCCTCCAGCTTTGTTCTTTTTGCTTAGGATTGTCTTGGCTATATGGGTTCTTTGTTTTTGTTCCATATGAAATTTAAAGTAATTTTTTCTAATTTTGTGAAGAATGTCAATGGCAGTTTGAGGGGAATAGCATTGAATATATAAACTACTTTGGGCAATATGGCCATTTTCACAATGTTGATTCCTCCTATCCATGAGGGTGGAATGTTTTTCCATTTGTTTGTGTCCTCTCTTATTTCCTTGAGTAGTGGTTTGTAGTTCTCCTTGAAGATGTTATGGCTTTTCTTTATCTCTCCTCTGTATTTTCCTCTATGATGTGTCTTCTATCCTTTTCTGAGAGGGAGAGGATGTGGTGAGATGGGTTCCATCAGTAGTGGTTTTGTCCTTGACTCTGTTCTCACAGCCAGGGCAAAGGGCTAGAGTGCTATTTATTGCCATGATTCCAAGATTCTGAAAAGACTGCTAGGTTTATGAAAATGATTAATAGAATGCACTGTTAGTTTGTTATTCCTGAAATGTATGATGGCACATATTGGGAGTCAACCAGTTTTTCTGTCATCATCTAAGTGTATGATTGTGAGAGGTTGACCACTGGGTCTCACACTGGACTTTCTGGATGCTTGGAGAATAGTTACTATAATATTTTTAATTTTTGTGGGTACATAGTAGGTGTGTATATTTATGGGGTACATTGCATGCCTGTGTCAAAGCATTACATGCCTGTACCAAAGCATTACATTGATACAGGCATGCAATGCATAATAATCACATCATAGTAAATGGGGTATCTGTCCCCTCAAGCATTTATTTGTTGTGTTACAATTCTATTATGACTCTAGTTATTTTTAAATGTACAATTAAATTACTATTGACTATAGTTACCCTGTTGTGCTATACAATACTAGGTCTTATTCATTCCTTCTATCTTTTGTATCCATTAACTATCCCCACAACCCCATGTACCCTTCCCAGCCTCTGGTAACCATCCTTCTATTTTCTCTATCTCTCTGAGTTTAATGGTTTTAATTTTTATCTACAACAAATAAGAGATAACATGTAGTTTGTCTTTCTGTGTCTGGCTTGTTTCACAACACAATGACCTTCAGTTCCACTCATGTTGGTGCAAATTACAGGATCTCATTGTTTTTATGGTTGAATAGCACTCCGTTGTATAATGTACCACATTTTCTTTATTCACTTGTCTGTTGATGGGTACTGAGGTTGCTTCCAAACTTGGCTATTGTAAACAGTGCTGCAACAAACATGGGAGTGCAGATATCTCTTTAATATATTGATTTCCTTTCTGTGGGGAATATACCCAGCACTGGTATTGCTGGGTTGTATGAGAGCTCTATTTTTAGTTTTTTTGAGGAACCTCCAAACTGTTTTCCACAGTAGTTGCAATAACTTACATTTCCACCAACAGTATGTGATTATTTCTTTTTCTCCACATCCTCACCAGCATTTGTTATCACATGTCTTTTGGATATAAGCCATTTTAAGTGGGATGAGATGATATCTCATTGTAGTTTTGATTTGCATTTCCCCAATGATCAATGATGTTGAGCACCTTTTCATATGCCTGTTTGACATTTGTATGTCTTCTTTTGAGAATATCTATTCAGAACTTTTGCCCACTTTTGAATTGCATTATTAGACTTTTTTCCCACAGAGTTGTTTGAACTCCTTATATATTCTGGTTATGAATCACTTGTCAGATGGGTAGTTTGCAAATATTTTCTCCCATTTTGTGAGTTGTCTCTTCACTGTGTTGGTTGTTTCCTTTGCTGTGTAGAAGCTTTTTAACTTGATGTGATTCCATGTGTCCATTTTTGCTTTGGTTGCCTGTGCTTATGGGATATTACTTAAGAAATTTTTTGTTCAGATCAGTATTGTGAAGAGTTTCCACAGTGCTTTCTTGTAGTAGTTTCAGTTTGAGGTCTTATACTTAAGTCTTTAATCTATTTTGATTTGATTTTTATATAGGGTGAGAGAGAAGGATCAAGTTTCATTTGTCTGCATATGGATATCCAGTTTCTTGAACATCATTTATTGAAGAGATTTTTTTTCCAATGTATATTCTTTGCACCTTTGTCAAAAGTAATTTCCCTGTAAGTGCATGAATTTGTTTCTCAATTCTCTTTTCTGTTTTATTGGTTTATAAGTCTGTTATCACGCCAGTACCATTGTATTTTGTTTACCATAGCTCTGTAGTATAACTTGAAGTCAGGTAATGTAATTCCTCCAATTTTCATTTTTCTCAGGATAGCTTTGGCTATTCTGGCTCTTTTGTGGTTCCACATAAATTTTAGCATTTTTTTTTTATTTCTGTGAAGAACGTCATTGATGTTTTAATAGGCATCACATTGAATCTGTAGGTTGCTTTGGGTAGTATGGACATTTTACCAATATTGATTCTTCCAATTCACGAACATGGAATATATTTCCATTTTTTGTGTCTTTTTCAATTTCTTTCATCAGTATTTTATAGTTTTCATCGTAGAGCTCTTTCACTTCTTTGGTTAATTCTTAGGAATTTAATTTTATTTGTGGCTATTGTAAATGAGATTACTTTTTTATTTCCTTTTCAGATTGTTCACTGTTGGCATAAAGAAGTGCTACTGAATTTTGTGTGTTGATTTTGTATCATACAACTTTACTGAATTTGTTTATCAGTTGTAATAGTTTTTTGGTGAAGTCTTTAGGTTTTTCTGAAGATAAGAACATAACACCTGCAGACAAATCTACTTTAACTTGTTCCTTTCCAATTTGGATGTCCTTTATTTCTCTTGTCTGATTGCTTTAGTTAAGGCTTCCAGTTCTATACTGAATAACAGTAGTGAAAATGGGCATCCTTGTTTTGTTATGGATCTTAGGAGAAAGGTTTTCAGTTTTTCTTTCTTTAATATGATACTAGCTGTGGGTCTGTCACATACAGCTTTTATTATGTTGAGGGATATTCCTTCTATACTCAGTTTTTTGAAGATTTTTATCATGAAGACATATTAAATTTTATCATATGTTTTCCTAGCATCAATTGAAATTATAATTTTTTTGTTCATTCTATTGATATAATGTATCAAATTGATTTCTTTGTATATGTTGAACCATTGTTGCATCCCTGAGATAAATCCCATTTGGTCACAATGAATCATTTCATGTAATGTTGAATTAAGTTTGCTAGTATTTTGCTGAGGATTTTGCACAAATATTTATAAGAGATATTGGCCTGTAGTTTCCTTTTTTTTGATGTGCCTTCATTTCATTTTGGTATCAGGGTAGTACTAGCCTCATAGGATGAGTTTGGAATTATTCTCTCCTCCTCTATTTTTCAGGATGGTTGGAGTAAGATTAATATTAGTTCTTCAAATGTTTGTTAGAATTCAGCAATGAAGCTATCAGGTCCTGGAATTGACTTTACTGGGAGACTTTTTTATTATGACTTGACCTTGTTAGTTGTTATTATTGGTCTGTTCAGGTTTTGAATTTCTTCATGCTTCGGTCTTGGTACATTGCATGTGTCTAGGAATTTATCCATTTCCTCTAGATTTTCCAATTTATTGGTGCATAGTTGCTCATAGTAGCTGTTAGTAATCCTTTGAATTTCCACAGTATTAATTGTAATGTTTCCTTTTTCATCTCTAATTTTATTTGAATTTTTTTTTTTCTTAATTAGTCTGACTCGAGGTTTGTCAATTTTGTCTTTGAAAGAAAACAAATATTTTGTTTCATGGGTCTTTCATATTTTTGGTTTCAATTTTATTTATGTTCTGATCTTTACTATTTCTTTTCTTCCAGTAATTTTGGGTTTGGACTTTTGCAGCAATATTCGTGACAGATATTTGCCTGTAGTTTTCTTTTTTTGATGTGTCTTTATCTGATTTTAATATCAGGGTAGTACTAGCCTCATGAGTTTGATTTTCTAGTTTTAAAGATGCTCCTGTGTTTCTAGTTTTTAAAGATGCATCATTAGGTTACTTATTTCAAGTTTTTTTTAATGTAGGTATTCATAGCAATAAACTCTCCCTTTAATACTGCTCTTGCTGTATTTCCTAGGTTTTGGTATATCATGTTTCCATTGTCATTTGTTTCAAGAATTTTTAAAAATTTTCTTCTTAATTACTTCACTGACCCACTGGTCATTCAGGGGCATATTGTTTAATTTCCTTCTATTTGTATACTTTCCAAAATTCCTCTTGTTATTGATTTCTGGTTTTATTCTATTGTGGTCAGAGAAGATGATTAATATTATTTCACTTTTGTTGAATGTTTTATTGAATGTATCACTTGTTTTGTGACCTAACATATGATCTATTGTTGATAATGATCCGTGTGCTGAGGAAAAGATTGTGTATTCTGCAGCTGCTTTATGAAATGTTCTATAAACATATATTAGTCAATTTGGTTTGTAGTGCAGACTAAGTCCAGTGCTTTATTGTTGATTTTCTATCTGGACAATCTGTCCAATGCTGAAAGTGGGGTATTAAAGTCTGAACTACTATTGCATTTAGGCCTATCTCTCTTTTTAGCTGCTCTAATAATACGTGCTTTATGTATATAGGTGCTCCAGTGTTGGGTGCATATATATTTACAATTGTTATATTTTCTTGCTAAATCGGTCCCTTTATCATTATATAATGACCTTTTTACAGCTTTTGTCTTGAAATCTATTTTATCTGATATAAGTAAAGCTAATTCTGCTGTTTTTTGGTTTCCAATGACATGAAGCACCTTTTTCCATCCCTTTATTTCCAGTCTATATGCAGCTTAAGAGGTGAAGTATGTTTATTGTAGACAACAGATCACTGGGTTGTCTTTTAAAAAAAAAAAAAAAAACAGTTCATTCAGCCAATTGTCTTTAAACTAGAGAGTTTAGTCCATTTATATTCAATGTCATTATTGTTAAGTAAGGACTAACTCCTGCCATTTTGTTATTTGTTTGCTGGTTATTTTGTAGTCTTCTCTTCTTTCTTTCCTTGCTTTCTTCCTTTTAGTGAAGGTGATTTTCTCTGGTGGTATGATTAAATTTCTTGCATTCTATTTTTTATGTATCCATTTGAGGTCACCACGAGGCTTGCAAATACTATCTTATAACCCATTATTTTTAAACTAATGAAACCTTAACACTAATTACATAAACAATCAAAAAGAAAACTAATAAAACCTCTACACTTACACTTCATCTCCCCACGTTTTAACTTTTTGTTTCTCTTTGTCTTATTGTATTGTATATGTCTTGAAAAGTTGTCAGTTATTTTTGATTGATTCATCATTTAGTGTTTCTACTTAAGAGTAGTTTATACAGAACAATTACAAAGTTATAATATTCTGTTTTCCTGTGTGCCTACTAGTACCAGTGAGTTTTGTACCATCAGATAATGTCTTATTGCTTATTAACATCCTTTTCTTTCAGACTGAAGAACTCCCTTTAGTATTTCTTGTAGGACAGGTCTGGTGCTGATAAAAATCCCTCAACTTTTGTTTGTCTGGGAAAGTGTTTATTTCTCCTTCATGCTTGAAAGATATTTTCACCAGATATACTATTCTAGGGCAAAAGTTTTTTTCTTTCAGCACATTAAACATGCCATGCCACTCTTTTCTCATCTGTAAGGTTTCCACTGAAAAGTCTGCAGCCAGACATACTGGAACTCCATTACATTTCATTTTTTTTTTCTCTTGGTGATTTTAGGATTTTTTCTTTATACTTGACCTTTAGGAGTTTGATTATTAAATGCTTTGAGGTAGTCTTCTTTGGGTTAAATCTGCTTGGTATTTTATAACCTTCTTGTACTTGAATGTTAATATCTTTCTCTACGTTTGGGAAGTTCTCTGATATTATCCCTTTGAATAAACTCTTCATCCCTATATCTTTCTCTATCTTCTCTTTAAGGCCAATAACTCTTAGACTTGCCCTTTTAAGCCTATTTTCTAGTTCCTGTAGGTGTGTCTTATTCTTTTTTATTTTTTCTACTCTGTGTATTTTCAAATAGCCTGTCTTCAAGCTCACGAATTTTGTCTTCTGTTTGATCGACTCTGCTATTAAGAGGTTCTGATGCATTCTTCAATATGCCAGTTGCATTTTCAACTCTAGGATTTCTGCTTGATTCTTTTTAATTATTTTAATCTCTTTGTTAAATTTATCAGATAGAATTCTGAATTACTTCTCGTTATCTTTTTAAAAAAATTTATTTATTGAACTTTAGGTGCATACTATATCTGGCATTTCTCCCCATGTTATCCCTCCTCGCCCTCCCCTCCCCAACCACCCCCCGCTGTCTCTCCCCTACCCCTCCTCAACTGCCCCCAGTGTGTGATGCTCCTCTCCCTGAGTCCACATGTTCTCATGGTTTAACACCCACCTATGAGTGAGAACATGTGGTGTTTGGCTTTCTGTTCTTGTGTCAGTTTGCTGAGAATGATGGTTTCCAGATTCATCCAAGTCCCTACAAAGGACAAGAACTCATCGATTTTTATGGCTGCATAGTATTCCATGGTTTATATGTATCACATTTTCTTTGTGCAGTCTATCATTGATGGGCATTTGGGTTGGTTCCAGGTCTTTGCTCTTGTACACAGGGCTGCAATGAACATACGTGTGCATGTGCCTTTATAGTAGAATGATTTATAATTCTTTGGGTATATGCCCAGTAATGGGATTGCTGGGTCAAATGGAATTTCTATTTCTAGATCCTTGAGAAATCGCCACAGTCTTCCACAATGGTTGAACTAATTTACAGTCCCACCAACCATGTAAGAATGTTCCTACTTATCCACATCCTCTCCAGCATCTGTTGTCTCCAGATTTCTTAATGATCGTCATTCTAACTGACATAAGATGATAATCTCAGTGTGGTTTTGATTTGCATTTCTCTAATGACCAGTGATGATGAGCATTTTTTCATATGTTTGTTAGCCTCATATATGTCTTCTTTTGAAAAGTGTCTGTTTATATCCTTTGCCCACTTTTGAATGGGGTTGTTTGATTTTTTCTTGTATATCTGCTTTGTAGATTTTGGATATTAGCCCTTTGTCAGATGGGTAGACTGCAAAAATTTTTTCCTATTCTGTTGGTTGTTAGTTTGCTCTAATGATGGTTTCTTTTGCTGTACAGAAGCTCTGAATTTTAATTAGATCCCATTTGTCTATCTTGGCTTTTGTTGCCCTTGCTTCTGGTGTTTTAGTCATGAAGTCCTTGCCTATGTCCTGGATGGTTTTGCCTACATTTTCTTCTAGTGTTTTGATGGTGTTAGGTTTTATGTTTAAAGCTTTAATCCATCTGGAGTTAATTTTAGTGTAAGGTGACAGGTAGGGGTCCAGTTTCTGCTTTCTGCATATTGCTAGCCAGTTTTCCCAACACCAGTTATTAAACATGGAGTCCTTTCACCATTGCTTGTTTTTGTCAGGTTTGTCAAAGATCAGATGGTTGTAGATGTGTGGTGTTTCTTCTGGGGCCTCTGTTCTGTTCCATTGTTCTATATCTCTGTTTTGGTACCAGTTCCATGTTGTTTTGATTACTGTAGCCTTGTAGTATAATTTGAAGTCTGGCAGTGTGATGCCTCCGGCTTTGTTCTTTTTGCTTAGGATTGTCTTGGCTATGCAGGACCTCTTGTGATTCCATATGAAGTTTAAAGTAGTTTTTTCCAGTTCTGTGAAGAAGGTCATTGTTAGCTTGATGGGGATAGAATTGAATCTATAGATTACTTTGGGCAGTATGGCCATTTTCACGATATTGATTCTTCCTAACCATGAGCATGGAATGTTTCTCCATCTGTTTGTATCCTCTCTTATTTCTTTGAGCAGTGGTTTGTAGTTCTCCTTGAAGATCCTTTACATCTTTTGTTAGTTGTATTCCTAGGTATTTTATTCTCTTTGTAGCAATTGTGAATGGGAGTTTGCTCTTGATTAGGCTGTTTGTCTGTTACTGGTATATAGGAATGCTTGTGATTTCTGCACATTGAGTTTGTAACCTGAGACTTTGCTGAAGTTGCTTATCCGTTTGAGAAGATTTTGGGCTGAGAAGATGGGGTCTTCTAGATATACAATCATGTCATCTGCAAATAGAGACAGTTTGAATTCTTCCTTTCCTAATTGAATACGCTTTATTTCTTTTTCCTGCCCGACTACTCTGGCTAGAACTTCCAATACTATATTGAACAGGAGTGGTGAGAGAGGGCATTCTTGTCTAGTCCCTGATTTCAAAGGGAATTCTTCCAACTTTTGCCCATTCAGTATGATATTGGCTGTAGGTTTGTTGTAAATAGCTTTTATTATTTTATGATACGTTCCGTCAATACCTAGTTTATTGAGAGTTTTTTAGCATAAAGGGCTGTTGAATTTTGTCAAAGGCCTTCTCTGCATCTATTGAGATAATCATGTGGTTTTTGTCTTTGGTTCCGTTTATGTGATGGATTACATTTATGGATTTGCGTATGTTGACCCAGCCTTGCAAGCCCATGTAGTTCTTGTGCTGTGTTTTTCAACTCCATCAAGTCATTTATGTTCTTCTCTAAGCTGGTTATTCTAGTTAGCATTTCATCTAACGTTTTTTCAAGGTTTTTGGTTTCTTTGCATTGAGTTAGAAAGTGTTCCTTTAGCTCAGAAAAGTTTATTATCCACTGTCTGAAGCTTGTTTCTGTCAATTCGTCGCACTCCTTCTCAGTCATGATGTGATCTTGTGTTGCTGAGGAGTTGGGATCCCTTGAAGGAGAAGAGGTGTTCTGGTCTTTGATGGTTTCATCTTTTTTGCGCTGTTTTTTCCCCGTCTTTGTGGGTTTACCTGGCTGTGTTGTCAGCGAGCTGCTTGATGAGTTGCTTGTCTTCCTGTGGAGGCGCTACTGGGTTTCTAGGGACTCCTTCAGGTTACTAGGGAAGCTTCCTGTGTCTTTTTTGTTTATACTGGGAGATTAGGCCCGCCACTTCTGCTGACCTGTAGGAGTTGCTGGGTTGTCAAGAATGCCGTCCCTGTTGCGTAGGCTTCCTGCGTTTTTTGTTAGAACATGTAGCCCAGTCCCACCCCTCTAATGGTGGGTTGTGCCCTTCCTCCAGTGGGATGGATCATTCATGGTTCAGCTCAGACTGTGGCACTGGCTGCGCAACCCGCTAGATTCAGAGCTTCAGCCCTCTGGAGTTTGTGGGGGAGGGTAGGGACCCGCCCAGCAGCACCAGGCTGTCTCCCCCTATCAGCTTCCTCTCTCTCCAGTCATGAGGTAGGGGCCTGCCCAGCTGCTCCTGCTTACAGCTCCCTCTCTCTCCAGGTGGGGGGAGGGGGAAGCAGCTCAGTCTGCAGGTTATCCGGGCCGCCTTTTGGGTTTTTGCATCTGTTTAGGTCTGTGCGCCAATCCGGGACACCGTCCTGGATTATTATTCAACTCCACGCTTGTAATTCCCAGTGCTTGACTGGCAAAGATTCCCTGTTCTGTGTATTGCAGAGGCTTTGGGGGAAGTGCTGTATCTGTACCACAGTGCCAGAGGGGGAGCCTCCGACTCATCAGTCAGATGCACTTTCTGGGTGAAGCAGCACCCCTCCCCACCTTGGTCTGCCCTGAGAGGGCTTTGCTCACCATGGGACCGAACCCATTGAAATGCACCTGGTACCTCAGTTGGAGATAGGAGATCTCTGGATTTCTGCGTCTCTCTCACTGGGTGTAGTGTGTTGGAGTTGTATCTATTCAGCCATCTTGGATCCTCCTTTCTCCTTGTTATCTTGAATTTCTTTGAGTTTTCTCAAAACAGGTGTTTTGCATTCTGTATCTAAAAGGTCACATATCTCTGTTTCTCTAGGATCAGTCCCTGGTGCCTTAGTTTGTTTGTTTATTGAAGTCATGTTTTGCTGGGTGGTCTTGATATTAGTGGATGTTCCTTGATGTCTGGACATGGAAGAGTTAGGTATTTATTGTAGTCTTCACAGTCTGGGCTTGTTTGTGCTCATTCTTTTTGGGAAGGATTTCCAGGTATTCAAGTGGACTTAGGCCCCAAGCTCAAGAAAGCTGTGGTTCTTGCAGACTCATAGAAGTACTGCCTTGTTGGTCTTGGATAAGATCTGGACTATTTCTCTGAATTACCAGGTAGAGATTCTTGTTCTTTTCCCTTACTTTCTCCCAAAGAAGTGGGGTCTTTCTCTCTCTGTGCTAAGCTACCTGGAGCTGAGGGTGGGGTATCACAAAAACTCCTGATGCCACCATCACTAGGACTGTGCTAAGGCAGACCTGAAGCCAATACAGCACTGTGTCTTGCCTACCGCCCACTGTAACTACTACCTGTCTACTGCCTATGTTCACTCAAGGCCCTAGGGCTCTACAATTAGCAGATGGTGAAAACAGCCAGGTTTGTGTTCTTCATGTTGGTGAGTTCTCCAAGCCCCAGGCAGGCAGAGATTCTGTTTGGGAGCCAAGGATTGGAATCAAAAGCCTTAGAAATCTACCTGGTGTTCTATTCTACTGTGGCTAAGCTGGCACAAAATGAAGTCCTCCCCACTTTTCCCTCCCCTTTCCACAGGCAGAAGAGCCTTTCCCTGTGGCCACCACCACCAGCAGCCCATGAAGAGTTCTGTCAGGTGCCAGGGACTCACTCTTCAGGGAAGTGGGCTCCCCTCTGGCCCAGGGTAGGTCCAGAAATGCTGCCCAAGTGCCTAGGCCTGAACTTGGGAACCTCAAGAGCCTGCTTGGTAGTCTACATCACTGTGGCCAAGAAGGTGGAAGACAAAGTCTCCTTTACTTTTCCCTCTGCTTTCCTCAAGCAGATGGAGCCTTTCACTGTAGTCACCACAGTTTGAATGTTCTGGGTATCACCTGAAGCTAGCATATTTCAGAGCCTCACCCAAGGCCCATGGCATACTACCTGGATATCACTGTTGGTTATTTAGGGCCCAAGGGTTCTTTACTCAGCAAATGGTGAATCCTGCCAGAACTGGGTCCTTTCCTTCAAAGAACCATGTTCCCTTCTTGCCCAGGGTGTGTCTGGAAATGTTGTTTGGGAGCCAGGGCTTTGAGTGGGGGCCTTATGTCTCTGCCTGGTGCCTTGTCTTAATGTACCTGAGCCGGTATCCAAAGTGCAAGACAAAGTTCTCTTTATTCTTTGCTCTCCTTTTCTCAAGCAGAAGGATGGAGTCACTTTTGTTGCTGCAAGCTGCACCACCTAGGGCTGGAAGAGGGGTGACACAAACACTGCCTTAGCTGCCCTGTCTGGTGTCTCCGTAGGTTATATGTTGCCCTAGTCCACTGGCTCTAAGCCCAGCATAGCACTAGGACTTGCCTAGGAATTGTAGTCCTTGTGTCCTAAACTGCCTTTCAAGTTTACCCAGGACCTCAGACTACTCTAGCCCATGGTGGTAAAGCTTGCCAAGAAACTCAAGTTCTGACAGCTAGACCCCTCTGGTTAGGTCTAGTCCAAATGCTCCCTATGTGGTCAGGCACCAGCTGAGGCTGGCACAGCTTTGCTTTTTGCTGTGACAGGGCAGCACTGAGTTCAATGCAGATTCCACCAGTTGCTGTGCTCTCCCGCCCCAAAGTGCACAACTTCTCTATCCATGCCATGTAGCTGCTACTGAAGGATATGGGATGGGTAGAGTCTGCAATTCAAGACTGTCCTTCCCACCCTCTTCAGTGCCTTTCAACTATATGAAGTGAAAACCAGGTACTGTGTTTACTCACCTGATTTTTGGTTTTTATGATGGTACTATTTTGTGTGATGTTAGTTGTTAGAATTTGGTATTCCTGCTGGGGGAACAATTAACATAACATTAAAGTATCACCTATATTTTATTTCAAAAGCCTTACATAAACAGACAATAAACTGAAAAATCACAGGTACGCTGAAGTTTTCTAGATAAACCAAAAACCAATGTCTTTGCTTTTTTATTGTGGTAAGTCTGTATAAATAACATTTGCCATTTAAACCAATTATAAGTATACAATTCAGTGGCATTAGTGACATGTACGATTTTGTAGATCATTATCATTGTCTATTTCTAAAACTTTTTCATCACTCTAAAAACAGAAACTGTACTCATTAAGTCATAACTTCTCATTCTCCTCTCCTTCCAGATTCTGGCAACTTCCAATCTTTTTTCTGTCTCTATACGTTTGCCCATTTTAGATGTTTCATATAAATGGAATCATACAATATTTGTACTTCTGCATCTAGCTTCTTTTGCTTAGCAAAATGTTTTCAAGGTTCATTTATGTTATAGCATGTATCATAAATTCATTCATTTTTAAAAGATAAATAATATTCTATCATATGTATACATCACATTTTACTTATCAACTCATCTGCTGATGGAAACGTGGGTTGTTGCCTTTAAATTTGAGTTCAGTTGAAATGTATCAAATTATGCTAATCAAAACTGAGAAAAGTCATTATCTAATTAGTGCTTCAAATCCCAACTCTGGCTTTTGCTAGTAATTCCTACCTTTCCTACCAAATCACTGAACCTTCATTTCTTTGTCTCTAAAATGGGAATAATACTTATTTCATTTGGTTCCTAATGGAATTAAACAATAATATAAAGCACTTTGAACATTTCTTACCTATAGTTAGCACTTAATAAATATAAGCCATTTGTATTTATCAAATGAAATCTGAAAGGCAAATATCTTTCACAATTTGGGGTTTTTAAGGGGTAATCAAAGAACAATTAAAAAGGGGCCTCAGTGATTAAAAGTTTGGGAACCATTGAGACTTGGTGGTCTCCAAGTCTATTTTCAAGCTCTAAAGCTCTATAATTTGATTTCAGTTTACCTCCAGTTATCTAGAGGAAGAAAATAAAATGCCTTAAAAATTAGAAAGGCAAGTTCTGTCACATCATCAACTCCTCTACAGCTGCCATTTGGGTATGATTTAGAGGCAGTGGGCAGCATATTATATTGGCTTAAAATGAACATCATTAAATTCATGAGTACCATCTATTTGTGTAGTGCTTTCCACAGCACTGTTTGTGGATTAAATTAGGAACTTTTAGAATGCTGTAGACTGGAATTCATAAATCTGTGTTGAATCTGTAAAAGGTTGATTCATATATGTATTATTATTGCTGCAAATAAGAAATACTAACTAGTTGTAGAATAGATGGCCAACTCTACCAAAATCCATCCTTCTCCTTTTATAACACTGTTGCTATGAAGTTGCCTAGCCAGGAACTGCATTTCTCAGCTTCTTGATGCTAGGAGGGACCATGTGATTGAGTCTTTCCAATGAAATGTGAGCCAAAGTAATATGTCACCTCAAAGCAAGGCAGATAGGAAGAAGGTGGGCCTTCTTTGCCCTCTTCTCCCAACTCCTGCCCACCGTCTCCCACCCCAACCCTAGTTGTCAGGATACAAAGTCACAGGATAGAATTAGTAAGCAAAGAAAAGTCATCCACCTGCATTGGACTGTTAATTGAGTGAAAAATACATTTTCATTGTGTTAAGCTGTCAAAATTCTGGGGTTTATCTGTTACACCATAACATTACCCTAACTATAGACTAATAGTCATAAAGAATGATTCAAATGTCAGAGAATCACTGACAGTTGTGAGCAAATTGCTTTCTGCTTTTAGAAACTTTTGGTTATCCTTCTTTGACATTCAAAGTTCCATTTACTTAATTCTGTACCAATTATTAAAAGTTAGCTCAAAGTCTCTGTTCTGGAAGAACTCAATCTCACTCGGATGAAAACACATATACAAAGTTAAAGAATAATGCAAAGCAACATATGATGAGAATCAAATGAGTGGAAAAGAAAATAATTCCTACTGAAATTCAGTGAGAAGGACTTTTTGCTGGGTAAATATCTGAGAATGATGCAAGGACTTTATGAATACTTTTTGTAAACAAGGTGGGATTGAAAAGACAGAGATGACAGCTGGGCATGGTGGCTCATGGCTGTAATCTCAGCACACTGGGAGGCTGAAGTAGGAGAATCGTTTAAGGCCTGGAGTTTGAGGCCAGCCTGGGCAACATAGCAAGACCCTGTGTCTACAAAAAAACAAAACCAAAAACCCCTAATTAGCAGGGCATGGTGGTGCATGCCTATAAGTCCTAGCTGCTTGGGAGGCTCAGGTAGGAGGATTGTTTGAGGCCAGGAGTTTAGGGCTACAGTGAGCTATGATCATGTCACTGCACTCCAGCAGCAGGGCAACAGACTAAGACCTTGTCTCAAATAAAAGAAAAATAAATTCCATCTTGCTTTCAGGTCTAGAAAAAAATGAAAAAGAGAGATGACAATAAGAATATTCAAAATGGGGCTAACAGGGTAAAAATGCATAACAGTCAATATGAACAAAAAGATATTTAGAGGACTGTAACGTTATGAGATTTTAACAAGTAAGAGAATGGAATTTAAAATTTATTCAATAGTCATTTAAAAAACATTTACTGATCACATGGGTCTGGCACTGAGCTAAGCACTGGAGATGACAACAGCCCTTACTGCTGTAGAACATACAGTCTACCGACATAGACAGACCTAGATTCCACTTGTATTTCCATCAATTACTAGTATTTGAACATGGAGAAGTCACTTAACTTTTTGCATTTCTTGGTTTTCCCATGTACGTAATGAGGATAATCCTACATGGTTGCTATAAGAGTTAAGTGAAATGATGAATTTGAAGCATTTAACATAGTGCTTCACACACAGTAAACTCTCAATAAATGTTAGCTGCTCTGGTCTGGTGGTAGTGAGTATAGTACTAGTAATAGCAGTAGCTTATTTGGGCAAGAGCAGAGAGCTTGTTTTGATAATAATGGAGGTTGACATTGGAAATAAAATTTTGAGCATATTTATGAAGTCTTTTGAATGTCAGGAGAAAGACTTTGGAGTCTATCCTTAGGCAACGAACAACCATTGAGGTTTTGAGCAAGGTAGTAACAAGTAAGAAGGCAACACTGAATAGACTAGATTGGATTTAGGGGTTCAGAAAAAAATGAAGACAAAGAAGCCTTTTAGGATATCAACTGTCAATTAAAGTGCCATTTGACAAGAGTAGTAAAACAGAAACTGAGAGAATGTTCAAGGGTAACACTAGGTTTTTCAAGTTTGTTTAACTAGCATAATAGAGTAGGGTAGGGGAATAAAAAGTTTGATTTTGGAAATTGTTGAATTTGGAGAAATCAAACAACATTCAGCTGGAAATATCCAACAGATAATTGAGTATATGGATTTGAAATTTGGAAGACGCTAAGGCTAGAAATATTTTATGACTTTCTTAAATAGAGATAATAGCCAAATGGATGGTTTCTCCAAAACATAGTGTATATGAATAAAATATAAAAGTCTAATTAATCCTTGCAGAAGATCCCCTGTTAAGTGTGAGAGGAGAAAGAAGAAACTAGCATGAAAATGGTCAATGTAGGAAGAAAACCATCCTCATAGATGTAAAAGTAGAGCGATCCATTAGGGAATTGTAGAAAGAGTCAGAAGAGAGAATATGGTAGCCTGGACAGGAGTGATGGAGAGAAGAGGATGTGTTAAAGAGATATTTAAGAGATAGTCTTGGATAGGGCTGATAATTAATTAGATGCAGCATATGAATGAAAATGAACTGAGAAGGATGGCTTTCAAGTGTTTGGCAGTGGAGAGATGGTAGTGCTTGTAACTGAGGTGGGCTCCCCCACAGTAAGATCAGGCCTGTGATGAGATAAAGAAGATAAAGAGTCAGTATTTACTGGGACATACAACTGCCTACACTTCAGGTGACATCAGCATGTCATAATCATGGTGACACAGGTCCTTAGGAAGAGAAAAAGACTTTATATTTTTTCCAGTCTTGTAAGATTTCAGAAAGACCAAAACAACATGCATACCGATTTGATAGTAATTCAATAAAATTAAAAGTTTATTTAAATTTTAATGGAAGTCTATTGGCATCAAAGGGGAAAATTTAACTGCGTTGCCTTGAATAATATTATTATGTCAATAATCTGTCACCTTTTAAAATCATAACCAAATGTCCTTCAGGCCACAGGGGGCTTCCTGAAGCCATAGAGTGCATGCTATTGCCCCTGGTGAGGAATGAGCCTGAATTAAAGAAATGGGGATTGATTACAGGGTCAATTTTCAATTACCTGTACTAATAGAGCAGTGGTATGAGTAATCTCAAATTGTAACTAACCTAAAATCATTTATATTTGCTTTTGGATTGCATTATTTAAGCTATTTATAGCAGGTGAATTTCTAACTGCATTTTTCTTTTGTGATTGCTAGCATTAGTTTACACCCCCGACTTCACACTAACTTTTGGTAAATGGAAGTGGCCCAAATATGCTAAGTGAGAAGTATATATCATTTTGGGATTTTATGTATCCCACACATCATCTACAAACTTGATAACTCACATGTATAGATTTTTAAAAGGTCTTCAAGGACAGAGATTACAAATCTCTCTTGATAACTTGCTTCTCTATTTTAGAACATTTACAGTTGGGAAATAATTTTCTAACGCGAATTTCAATCCTTGTTGAAACAGATCTTTCCTTCTTTTCTCAATGGGAAAAATAAATAAATAATCAGGCTCTATTCTCTATGGACTTAACTCTGATAATGCTGAAAACTCCTCTTGAGTGTTTTCTCTTTCAAGCGGAACCAATGCCATTTTATTTGTCGTCCTTATTTCCTAGCCAATCATTAGGTGCTCCCAGAAATCAAAGATCAGAAAAAACACAAAGAGCATGGCATTTTCTAAGAAACAAAATAATCTGCATTTTACCAATAAAAACTGAAGAGATTCTGCAATAAGAAACTAGTTAAAAATTTTTACCATTTTTTTCCAAGTAAGAAGTAAATTCATGTTCTTTATAGAAAATAAGAAATATATATACAAAGCAGAAATTTAAAAGCATTTATGATTCCACAAGAGAGGTGTAACCACTGAATCTTTGAATCACCAAACTTTCATTTTAGCCCTCCATTACTGGAGGAGCTGGGTAGAACAGGCAACAAAACACTGTATTCAGTATTAGAATTCTTAAAAGCTACACCCTCATTTTGAACGCTTAGACCTGATGACCTAGAAAGAATCACAGGGAAATTATCAAGACTCTTTTTGTGCCTTTAGTCCAATACACTAAATACAAATGGGGCAACACCCTCAGTCTATTTCCTCTGTGCACACATCCTCATCTCCGTTCTCAATCTTTGAGACTTCTCTAGGTGTTATTCAAAGACCAGGTAAACTAGCATCTCTTGGAAGCTCATTAGAATTGCAGACTCTCAGGCCCCACCTCAGATCTACTGAATCAGAATCTGTTTCATCAAGTGTTGTGTTTTTATCAAGATCCCCAGAAGCAACCTGATGCTAATTCATTGGTACTGCTGCTCAGTTGAGATGCACTGCTAGAGTTTCTAAATTGGCTGATGAATAAAGGCAAAAAATAAAGAAAAGCACAAGGAAGAACACTAAAAAGAGAAATTCTTTTCAAGGCCTAGAGCGGAACTGCTCTACTTGACCTGGGCCTTCCCTGCACAAGGTACAGTCCATAAAGGAGGTATCTCTAGTCTTACTGCACCAATTTTATGTCAGAAAACGGAGACAAATATTCAAGATTCAGTCATGGTCAGCAGTAATTGTTTTAAACTGTTTCTTCCTTACATTGAAGAACAACTTCCTGGTACTGTGGTGCCATGCCTACTTTTTAATATAGTCGTTTGTTTTGTTCTTGTAAATTTGTATAAGTTCCTTGTAGACTTTGGATATTAGATCTTTGTCAGATGGATAGATTGCAAAAATTTTCTCCCATTCTGTAGGTTGTCCGTTCACACTGATGATAGTTTATTTTGTCACGTAGAAGCTCTTTAAGCTTTTGTGTGGCAAAAGGAACAGTCAGCAGAGTAAACAGACCACCCACAGAATGGGAGAAAATCTTCACAATCTATACACCCAGCAAAGGACAAACATCTAGAATCTACAAAGCACTCAAACAATGTAGCAAGAAAAAATCCCACCAAAAAGTGGGCCCAAGACATGGATAGGCAATTCTCAAAAGAAGATGTACAAATAGTCAACAAACATTTGAAAAAATGTTCAGCATCACTAACGATCAGGGAGATGCAAATTAAAACTACAATGCAATACCATCTTACTCCTGCAATAATGGCTATAATAAAAAAATCAAAAAATTAATAGATGTTGGGGTGGATGTGGTGAAAAGGGAACACTTCTACACTGTTGGTGAGAATGCAGACTAGGACAGCTATCATGGAAAATAGTGTGGAGATTCCTTAAAGAACTAAGTAGAAAGGAGGAGAGTCAAGATGGCTGAATAGACATAATTCCAGTGCACAACACCCAGCAAGAAAGATGCAGAAATCCAGAGATCTCCTAGCTCCAACCAAAGTACCAGGTGCATTTCAATGGGTATGGTCCAACAGTGAGCAAAGCCTAGGTAGGGCAGACCGAGGCAGGGAGGGGTGCTGCTTCACCCAGAAAGTGCATCTGACTGGTGAGTCGGAGGCTCCCCCTCTGGCACTCTGGTCCAGATACAGCACTTCCCCCAAAACCTCAACCATACACAGAACAGGGGGTCTTTGACAGTCAAGCGCCGAGAATTACAAACACAGAGTTGAATAATAATCCAGGACGGTGTCCCGAATTGGCACGCAGATCTAAGCAAATGTATAAGCTGGCTGGGAGAGCCTGCAGATGAGCTATCACCCCCTCCCCCTGCCCAGAGAAAGGGGTAGCTGAAGCGGGGAGGACAGAGGGGCAGCTGGGTTGGCCCCTCCCCCATGACTGGAGAGAGGGAGCTGAAAATGGAGAGACAGGCAGTGTGGCTTGGTGGGTCTCTACCCTCCCCCACAAACCCCAGAGGGCTGAAGCACTAACTCTAGTGGGTTTTGCAGCCATGGCCACAGTCTGAGCTGAAGCCTGAATGATCCAGCCCTGTGGAGGAAGGACACAGCCCACCATTAAAGGGGAGGGACTAGGCCTCAGGTTTTAACAAAAAACACAGGAAGCAATGGGACGGCGTTCTTGACCACACAGCAGCACTTTCAGGTCAGCGGAAGAGGAGGGCCTAATCTCCCAGTATAAACAAAAAAGACACAGGAAGCTTACCTAGCAACCTGAAGGAGTCCCTAGAAACCAAATAGTGCCTCGACAGGCAGACAGGCAACCTCATCAAACAGCTCCCTGGGATCACAGCCAGGAAAATCCACAAAGATGGGAAAAAAACAGTGCAAAAAAGATGAAACCATCAAAGGCCAGAACACCTCTTCTGTTTCAAGGGATCACAACTCTTCAACAACACAGGAGTACAACATGACCAAGAAAGAGTGTGACAAATTGACAGAAACAGGCTACAGAAGGTGGATAATAAACTTTTCTGAGCTAAATGAGCACATCCTAACTCAATGCAAAGAGACTAAAAACCTTGAAAAAAGGTTAGACGAAATGCTAACTAGAATAACCAGCTTAGAACAGAACATAAACAACTTGATGGAGTTGAAAAACACAGTACTAGAACTATGTGAAGCAAACACAAGTTTCAATAGCAGAATTGATCAAGCAGAAGAAAGGATATCAGACATTGAAGATCAACTCAATGAAATAAAAAGAGAAGGCAAGACAAGAGAAAGGAGAGTGAAAAGAAACAAACAGAGCCTCTAAGAAATATGGGATTATGTGAAAAGACCTAATCTACACTTGATCAGTGTACCTGAATATGATGGGGAGAATGAATCCAAGCTGGAAAACACTCTCCAGGATATTATCCAGAACTTCCCAAGCCTAGCAAGGCAGTCCAACATTCAAATCCAAGAAATACAGAGAACTCCACAAAGATATTCTTCAAGAAGAGCAACCCCAAGGCACACAATCGTCAGATTCACCAGGGCTGAAATGAAGGAAAAAATACTAAGGGCAGTCAGAGAGAAAGGTCAGGTCACCCACAGAGTATGCCGATCAGGCTTACAGCAGATCTCTTGGCAGAAACCCTACAAGCCAGAAGAGAGTGGGAGCCAATATTCAACATCCTTAAAGAAAAGAACTTTCAACCCAGAATCTCATATCCAGCCAAACTAAGCTTCATAAGTAAAGGAGAAATAAAATTTTTTACAGACAAGCAATTGCTGAGAGATTTCATCACCATCAGACCTCCCTTACAAGAGCTCCTGAAAGAAGCACTAAGCATGGAAAGGAACAAGTACCAGCCACTGCAAAAGCAGACCAAATGGCAAAACAAAAAATGCAATAAAGAAAGTGAGTCAGCTAACGGGCAAGAAAGCCAGCCAGTAAGAAAATGGCAGTATCAAATTCACACATAACAATATTAACATTGAATGTAAATAGGTTAAGTGCCCCAATCAAAAGACACAGACTAGCAAACTGGATAAAAAGTCAAGACCCATTGGTGTGCTGTATTCAGAAAACACATCTCACATACAAAGACACACATAGACTCAAAGAGATGGAATAAGATTTACCAAGCAAATGGAGAACACAAAAAAGCAGAGGTTGCAATCATACTCTCTGATAAAACAGACTTCAAACAAACAAAGATCAAAAGAGACAAATAAGGGCATTACATAATGGTAAAAGGATCAGTCCAACAAGAAGAGCTAACTATCCTAAATATATATGCACCCAACACAGGAGCACCCAAATACATAAAGCAAGTTCTTAATGACCTAAAACGGGATTTAGACTCCTACACAATAATAGTGGGAGACTTCAACACTCCACTGTCAATATTAGACAGATTAATGAGACAGAAAATTAACAAGAACATTCAGGACTTGAATGCAGAGCTGGACCAGGCAGGCCTAATAGACATATACAGAATGCTCCACCCCAAATCTAGAGAACGTACATTTTTCTTGGCCCCACATTGCACTTACTCTAAAATTGACCACATCATTGGAAGCAAATCACTCCTCAGCAAATAGAAAAGAATGGAAATCATAACAAAGTCTATCAGACCACAGCACAATCAAATTAGAACTCAGGATTAAGAAACACACTCAAATCCTCACAACCACTTAGAAACTGAACAACTTGCTTCTGAGTGTCCACTGGATAAACAATGAAATGAAGGCAGAAATAAAGATATGAAATGAACAATGAAATGAACAATGAAATGAAGGCAGAAATAGTTCTTCAAAATAATCAGGATGAAGACACAACCTACCAGAATCTCTGGGACACCTTTAAAGCAGTGTTGAGACGGAAATTTATAGCAATAAATGCCCACATGAGAAACAAGGGAAGATCTAAAATTGACACCCTACCATCAAAATTGAAAGAGCTAGAAGAGGAAGATAAAAAAAAAAGCTCAAAAGCTAGCAGAAGACAATAAATAACTAAGATCAGAGCTGAACTGAAGAAGATAGAGACATGAAAAACCTTTCAGAAAGTCAATAAATCCAGGAGCTAGTTTTTTGAAAAGATCAACAAAATAGACTGCTAGGCAGACTAATAGAAAAGAGAGAAGAATCAAATAGATGCAGTAAAAAAAGATAAAGGGGATATCACCACTGATCCCACAGAAATACAAACTATCATCAGAGATTACTACAAACAGCTCTATGCACATAAACCAGTAAACCAGGAAGAAATGGATAAATTCCTAGACACTTGTCTTCTACCAAGACTAAACCAGGAGGAAGTAGAAACCCTGAATAGACCAATAACAAGGGATGAAGTTGAGGCAGCAATCAATAGCCTACCAACGAAAAAAAGTCCAGGTCCAGATGGTTTCGCAGCCGAATTCTACCAGACGTACAAAGAGGAGCTGGTTCCATTCCTTCTGAAACTATATCAAACAATTCAAAAAGAAGGAATTCTCCCTAACTCATTTTAAGAGACCAACATCATCCTGATATCAAAACCAGGCAGAGACTCAACTGAAAAAGAAAACTTCAGGCCAATATCCATGATGAACACTGATGCAAAAATCTTCAATAAAATACTGGCAAACCGAATGCAACAGTACATCAAAAAGCTTATTCATCACTATCAAGTAGGCTTCATCCGGTGGGTGCAACGTTGGTTCAACATACACAAGTCCATAAATGTAATCCATCACATAAACGGAACCAAAGACAAAAACCACATGATTATCTCAATAGATGCAGAGAAAGCCTTTGACAAAATTCAATAGCCCTTTATGCTAAGAACTCCCAATAAACTAGGTATCAACGGAACATATCATAAAATGATAAAAGCCATATATGAGAAACCTACAGCCAATATCATACTGAATGGCAAAAGTTGGAAAATTCCCTTTGAAATCAGGCACTAGACAAAGATGCCCTCTCTCACCACTCCTATTCAAATTAGCATTGGAAGTTCTAGCCAGAGCAATCTGGCAAGAAAAAGAAATAAAGGTATTCAATTAGGAAAGGAAGAAGTCAAACTGTCTCTATTTGCAGACGACATGATTGTACATTTAGAAGACCTCATCATCTCAGCCCCAAATCTCCTCAAACTGATAAGCAACCTCAGCAAAGTCTCAGGTTACAAAATCAATGTGCAGAAATCACAAGCATTCCTATATACCAATAACAGACAAACAGAACCAAATCAAGAGCAAACTCCCATTCACAATTGCTACAAAGAGAATGAAATGCCTAGGAATACAACTAACAAAGGATGTAAAGACCTCTTCAAAGAGAACTACAAACCACTGCTCAAAGAAATAAGAGAGGACACAAACAGATGGAGAAACATTCCATGCTCATGGTTAGGAAGAATCACTATTGGGAAAATGGCCATATTGCCCAAAGTAATTTATAGATTCAATGCTATCCCCAGCAGGCTACCAATGACCTTCTTCACAGAACTAGAAAAAACTACTTTAAACTTCATATGGAATCACAAGAGAGCCCACATAGCCAAGAGAATCCTAAGCCAAAAGAAGAAAGCTGGAGGCATCACACTGCTGGACTTCAAAATTTACTACAAGGCTACAGTAATCAAAACAGCATGGTACTGATACCAAAACAGAGACACAGACCAATGGAACAGAAAAGGGGCCTCAGAAGCAAAACCACACATCTACAACCATCTGATCTTTGACAAACCTGACAAATATAAGCAATGGGAAAAGGGCTCCATGGTTAATAACTGGTGTTGGGAAAACTGGCTAGCAATGTACAGAAAGCAGAAACTGGACCCCTACCTGTCACCTTAGACTAAAATTAACTCCAGATGGATTAAAGATTTAAACATAAAACCTAACACCATAAAAACACTAGAACAAAATGTAGGCAAAACCGTCCAGGACGTAGGCATAAGCAAGGACTTCATGACTAAAAAACCAAAAGCAATTGCAACAGAAACCAAAATAGACAAATGGGATCTAATTAAAATTCAGAGCTTCTGTATAGCAAAGGAAACCATCATTAGAGCAAACCAGCAACCAACAGAATGGGAAAAATTTTTGCTGTTTACCCATTTGACAAAGGGCTAATATCCAGAATTTATAAATCACTAAAACAGAAATACAAGAAAAAAACAACCCCATTCAAAAGTGGGTGAAAGATATGAACAGACACTTTTCAAAAGAAGACATATATGAGGCCAACAAACATATGAGAAAATACTCATCATCACTGGTCATTAGAGAAATGCAAATCAAAATCACACTGAGATACCATCTCATGCCAGTTAGAAAAGTGATCATTAAAAAATCTGGAGACAACAGATGCTGGAGAGGATGTGGAGAAATAGGAACACTCTTACACAGTCAGTGGGAGTGTAAATTAGTTCAACCATTGTGGAAGACAGTGTGGTGATTTCTCAAGGATCTAGAAATAGAAATTCCATTTGCCCCAGCAATCCCAGTACTGGGTATATACCCAAAGAACTATAAATCGATCTGCTATAAAGACACATGCCCACGTATGTTCATTGCGGCCCTGTTTACAATAGCAAAGACCTGGAACCAACACAAATGCCCATCAATGATAGACTGCACAAAGAAAATGTGGCACATGTAAACCATGGAATACTACACAGCCAGAAAAAACGATGAGTTTGTGTCCTTTGTAGGGACTTGGATGAATCTGGAAACCATCATTCTCAGCAAACTGACACAAGAACAGAAAACCAAACACCGCATGTTCTCACTCATAGGCGGGTGTTGAGCAAGGAGAACACATGGACTCAGGGAGAAGAACATCACACACTGGGGGCAGTTGCGGGGGGGCTAAGGGAGGGACAGTGGGGGGTGGGAAGGGTGGGGAGGGATAACATGGGGAGAAATGCTGGATGTATTATGCACCTATGCAACAACCCTGTATAACCTGTACATGTACTCTAGAACCTAAAGTAAAATTAAAAAAAAAAAAAGAAGAACTAAAAGTAGAACTCACTACCATTTGATCCTGCAATCCCTCCACTGAGTATCTATCCAGAGGAAAAGAAGTCATTATACGAAAAACATGCTTCCACATGCATGTTTATAACAGCACAATTTACAATTGCAAGAATGTGGAACAGCCTAAATGCCCATCAGTGAGTGGATAAGAAACTGTGGTGTGTGTGTGTGTGTGTGTGTGTGTATAATATATATATATATATATATTTATGATGTGTGTGTATATATATATATGTATATATGCACACACACACTATATATATATATATATATATATATGAGATACTACTCAGCCATAAAAAAAGAATGAATTAATGGCATTCACAGCAACCTGTATGAGATTGGAGACTATTATTCTAAGTGAAGTAACTCAGGAATGGAAGCTACACATTGTATGCTCTCACTCACAAGTGGGAAGTAAGCTATGAGGATGCAAAGGCATAAGAATGATACAATGGTCTTTGGGGACTCAGAGAAAGGGTGGGGGGTGGGGAGGAATAAAAGACTACAAACTGGGTTCAGCGCATACTGCTTGGGTGATGAGTGCACCAAAATCTTACAAGTCACCACTAAAGAACTTAATTATGTAACCAAATACCACCTGTTCCCCCAAAACCTATGGAAATAAAAGAAGCTCTTAAGTTTAATTAGATCCCATTTCTCAATTTTTGCTTCTGTTGCAAAAATTGAGAAATGGGATCTAATTAAACTTCTGGTGTTTTCATCATGAAATCTTTGTCCATGCCTATGTCCTGAAGGATATTGCCTAGATTTTCTTCTAGGGTTTTCATAGTTTTAGGTTTTACATTTAAGTCTTTAACCCATCTTGAGTTAATCTTTGTATATGGTATAAGGAAGGGATCCAGTTTCAACTTTCTGCATATGGCAAGCCAGCTCTCCCAGCACCATTTATTAAATAGGGATTCATTTCCTTATTGGTTGTTTTTGTCAGGTTTGTTGAAGATCAGATGGTTGCAGCGTGCAGTCTTATTTCTGAGTTCTCTATTCTGTTCAATTGGCCTATGTCTCTGTTCTTTTACTAGTACCATGCTGTTTTGGTCACTGCAGCCTTGTAGGATAGTTTGAAGTTGGGTAGTATGATGTCTCCAGCTTTCTTCTTTTTGCTTAGGATTGTCTTGGCAATTCAGGCTGTTTGATTCCATGTGAATTTTTAAATAGTTTTTTTCCCCTAATTTGTGAAGAATGTCAATGGTAATTTAATGAAAATAGTATTGAATCTATAAATTACTTTGGGCAATATGGCCATTTTCATGATATTGATTCTTCCTATCTATGAACATGGAATGCATGTTTCAAACCTCTTTTTTGAAAAGTGGTTTGTAGTTCTCCTTAAAGAGGTCCTTCAGTTCCTTTGTTAGCTACATTCTTAAGTATTTTATTCTTAACAATTCTGTAACAATTGTGAATTGGAGTTCATTCATAATTTGGCTCTGTGCTTGACTGTTGTTGCTGTATAGGAATACTAGCAAGTTTGCATGTTGATTTTGTATCCTGAGACTTTGCTGAGGTTGTTTATCAGCTGAAGCTTTTGGGCTGAGATGATGGGGTTTTCTAGAAGTAGGATCACATCATCTTCAAACAAAGATAATTTTACTTCCTCTCTTCCTATTTGAATACCCTTTATTTCATTTGTTTGGCTGACTGCCCTGTCCAGAACTTCCAATACTATGTTGAATAGGAATGGTAAGAGAGGGCATCCTTGTCTTGTGCTGGTTTTCAAGGGGAATGCTTTCAGCTTTTGGCCACTCAATATGATATTGGCTGTAAGTTTGTTATATAAGGCTTTTATTATTTTGAGTTAAGCTCCTTCAATACCTAGTTTATTGACAGTTTTTGTTAATCTTCTGTTTATATCATACCTAGGAAATTATAATCCAATTGTTCAGTCTATCAGGGGTTTTTGCAATTATGAAGCACAGTTTCTTGCCGATATAACTGGAAAATCAGAAAACAAATAATAAAGCAGCATATTTCAACAGCTTCATGTCTACTTTCAGTCCTTTCCACTATCATTTCTCCTTTTCTTTCTCTCTCTCCAAACTAAGTACATTAAATTATTCTAATAGCTAATTCCTTCCTCTCTTCTTTTGTTCTTTCTTGTATTACTTTTCTGACAACAACTACAGCAATAATTACAAAAAGACCTATCCTGGCAGGAAATGGAACTGCCACTGTGTGTGTGAGGGGGAAAGAAAGGTTGGAAAAAGAAAAGTTGGGAAGACAAACTCTCTCTCATTCACACACACACACGCATGTGTGCACGCAATTATACTTTTCCTTCAAATCAGATCACACCATTCAAATAGTTTTATACCCATTTTTTTTTTTTACTTAACAATACTTTGTAAGCATTTCTCCAGGTTGGTAAATATTTCTACAAAACATGTTTAATAGCCTCATACTATTCCAATGTATGAATATGCCACAAATCATTCAATGAGTCCCCTGTTGTTGGGCATTTAGGTTGTCTCCCATATTTTTTATGTATATTAATAATGCTGCAATGAACAACTTTGTACATAAATCTGTTTCAAAATTTTAGTTATTCTTTCAGGATAAATTTCATTTGACTTTGATGATAGCAATATACAACCTGACCTTAAATTGAAATATCTTTGACCCGTACTCAATTATACTGTGTCTTTTCTCCAAAAGAGAACACACTGTGGGCTTTGAATGTCAGGTTTTTAATTAAGCAGGTTCCACAAGATTGACTCTTTTGTAGCTACCTGAAACTTTAGCCTCAGTCAGTGAATTGCAGTAGAAATGTTGGTGCTCTACAGCTCAGATAGGACAAATTTACCCCAGAGTAACTCAGGACTGGGACATATTGTAAGATGGTGACTCTTAAGAGGTGACATTCCATATTATTCCACTTTCATACACTCTGCTCTTATAGAAGACAAAATGTTCATGATTTTAGCTGCTTCATTGTCTGTATGTTAGCAAAATGGCTAAAGGCTCTATGTGGTTTAAAATCTTTATTTGCAAGAGTAAATTCAAGTAGAGTGATTAAATTATCACTGTGTAATCTTCATGTGCACAAAGCCATTAATAACTAGAATAATAGCCATCATTTACAGAGAATGTAGTATTTGCCAGGTACCATGCTGTGCATTTCACAACCTGTATGTATGTATCTATTGCTATGTAACAAAATGCCCCAAATTTAGTAGTTTAAAACAACAAACATTTATTATCTCACCATTTCTGCAGGTCAGAAATCTTGATGTGGCTAAGCTAAGTCCTCTGACTCAGTATCTCTCATAAGGCTAAAATCAAGGTATTCAATCACTGTTACCTTAAGGCTCAACTGAGGAGATCCTCATTCAAGCTCACTTATGTGGGGTTGGTGAGATTTAGTTCCTCCTGGGCTGTTGGGCCAAGGGCCTCAGTTCCTGCTGGTGTTGGCTAGAGGCCTCCTTCAGTTCCTTGCTACCTGAGTCTCTTTCCAGGGCAGCTCACACAGGGTAGCTAGCTTTTCTCAAAGCAAGCAAGCAAGCAATAAGGCAACAAAGGGTAAGGAATACAGAAGTCAGAGTCTTTTTGTAAGCAAAGAAGTAACACCCATTATTTTTTATGTATATTATGCACTAGAAGTGGGTCACCAGGTTAGCTCATCCTCAAGATGAGGGAATGAATATCAAGAGGTTGGGATTATTGGAAACTACCTTAGAGGTAGCCTACTACACAACCATTATTTCATTAAGCCAAAAAACACTGCTTTGAAGTAGATATTATTACCCCCCACTTACAGATAAGAAAACAGAGATGCTCACAGCCAGTAAGTGGAAAATTTGGTTTTCAAACCTGTTCCTCTGACTCCAATGCATATATGCTTGATCATTGCACTATACTTTCAGTGGGATATTGTGTCTGTAAAGTCTACGAAGTACTGGAAACATTTTAGTAGAGATTTGAGTCAACTCTTAGTCTCTGGTTTATTTTGGCACTCTCAGTTTACTTCTCACTTTCTACCCCACATCTTCTGATGTTTACGTGAAATTGCTTAGCTTAACCTGAAGGTGTTAGGTTAAACATAAAAGATCCAGGGCTGCTCAGTTGCCTGCATTTTTGGGGTTCTGGTGAAAGTTTACTGGTATCTACATCTCCATCCAGAATTCTTGTATGTCTTTCCCATTCTCAGCTTACATTACGTATTAGCATTGAAGATGATTTGTAAGATAAATATCCCTGAGGATAAACCCGCATGGTTAAGAACTAAACACACAAGCACAGTTCTCGACATGTTGTCTAGGAGCTATCTATTCACTTTTCCTAACCAGCGGAGCCATAAATCTGGCCTTTGCTCGGCACACTGTATGTGTTTTGCTTTATGAAGGCATAAATCACCAAGATACAATTTGTGTTTGATTTTTTGGACATTTAATTTGCTTAAATGTTCAGCAGCTCATAGACGTAAATTGTGCTGGGCATAGCTCCAAGTGGAATAAGCTGAGAGCAAGAATGCTATACATATTAGGATGTAATTCAGAAGAAAAATCATCCTGGCCGGTCAAGTAAGTCCTCTTTATAAATTACTTATAAACAACTTTCCTCCATGAGCAATATAAACACTTAGTAAATACTTCTAGAGGAGGGAGCATTGTAGTAAATTTAGTTTAAAGAAATCTCCCATATAATATGCTTCTGTATGTTGATAAGGAGGTAATGTGCAGAGGGTGTGCCATACATGTTTGATAAATAACCATATTAATTGATTATTGTTTAATACGGGAACAGTGCCTCACTGAGAATCATGAGACATGTTTTTTTATCCTGCTTGTGTCTAATTTAATGTATGAACTTTTTTTTTTTTTTTCAGACAGGGTTTCATTCTGTCACCCAGGCTAGAGTACAGTGGTAGAATCACGGTTCACTGCAGCCTCGACCTCCTGGGCTCAAGCAGTCCTCCCACTTCAGCCTCCCAAGTAGCTGGGACCACAGGCCTGTGCCGCAAAGCCTGGCATGTGTGCGCTCTCTCTCTCTCTGCATATATATATATATATATTTATATATATATACACATACACACACACACACACACACACACACAAATATATATATATATATTTTTTTTTTTTTGATAGAGATGGGATTTCATCATGTTGCCCAGGCTGGTCTCGAATTCCTGGGCTCAACTGATCCTCCAGACCAGGCCTCCCAAGGTGCTGAGATTATAAGTGTGAGCCACCATTCCCAACGAATGTATGAACATGACAAGTCATTTAACTTCTCTGTGTCTCAGTTTTCTCATTTTAAAATGAGTGGCTGGATTAAATGATTTCTTAATACCCTCCAAGTTACAAGATTTTATGCTTCTAAATATTAA
The DNA here is from genome assembly GCF_009761245.1 of Sapajus apella. NCBI lineage: Eukaryota > Metazoa > Chordata > Mammalia > Primates > Cebidae > Sapajus > Sapajus apella. Next base: position 19,226,142 of record NW_022436968.1, on the reverse strand, counting down.
TGTTTACTGGGCACCTCCAAAACATGCACCTCAGTTCCATGGAGAAGACAAAGGAAAACACACAGGAGCTTGGGAACAAAATGCAAGGAAATTATAAAAATTAAATACTAGTAGAAAAGCTATTTGACAGTCTGAGTGTAATACCACAGAGACTGCATTGTATAATACTACGCAAATTTACAGAGGCCAGTGTTTCCCAAAATGTGCAGTGTGTACTTTTGGAATAGTGGTGCACTGGGCAGGAATTCATAAAAGTAGCACTAGGAGCTGCCTCGGAATGGTCTAGATGAGGAGTCGGCTACAATTAACGGAATCCTCCCTTCTGTACCTGGCTTATCATGGGAATGATGGCTGCTTCTCATTGGCAAGAATGGATATAAGTTCCCACACGTGCTGGACATCGGGTTTTCTTAGACAACTCCTGAAAATAGCTGGCACTCCAGCCCAATTGTCTTGTCTCCCCACTGGCAGGTTTGTGCTCATGCTTACCTTTTTTTTTTTTTTTTTTTTTTTTTTTTGTCTGAGATGGAGTTACACTCTTGTCACCCAGTCTGGAGTGCAATGGCGCAATGTTGGCTCACTACAACCACTGCCTCTCAGGTTCAAGTGATTCTCCTGCCTCAGCTTCCCTAGTAGCTGAGATTATAGGCATGTGCCACCACATGTGGCTAATTTTTTTTTATTTTTAGTAGAAACTGGGTTTTACCAAGTTGGCCAGGCTGGTCTTGAATTCCTGACCTCAGGTGATCTGCCTGCTTCAGCCTTCCAAAGTGCTGGGATAACAGGCTTGAGCCACCGCGCCTGGCCCATTCTTGCCTTTTAAGGAAGAAGAGCAAAAAAGGGGCAATGTCCCTCCAGTCATAGGCTCACTTTGTGTCCAGCAGTATCTGGCCCAGGTCACCTCTTTGTGACATGAAGGGAGTAACAGGGAACCCAGCCTTCCTATCGCTTGCCTTTGGACTAGGAATTTCCCCAGTAAAATCTATTCCTTAACCCAAAAGTTCTCAAACTTTCCTATGCATCAGACTCAATTGGAGGATGTGTTAAAACATGGATGGCTGGGTCCCTTTCCTAGAGCTTCTGATTCAGTATCTCTGGGGTGATCCTGAGAATTTGCATTTTTAAGAAGTTTCCACGTGATTCCAGTGCTCCTGCTCCAGGGCCCATGCTTTTAGCACTCATGCCACATTACATTATTGAATTCATTCTGAACAAACTGCAAGACAACTGGTGGTAAGCAAGATAATTTAAAGTGTTACATGGAGGACGTATTTTTTACTTAAATAGTTATATAATTGTTTTACTGTGTATTAAATGTTTGCCTTCTATTTTTTAGGAAGTGCTAGTATTCCATTTACAGTATTGGAATCAAGTTAACTTTAAATACATTTATTTTAGCAAAAAGGGAAGTTAAATAACATTTCCAAGTATTCAGGTAAATAATAGGACAGATAGTATGTCAAAACAAAGTTGTAAAGGTGGCACAGGCAATACAAAATTGGCTGAAATTGGAAAACTTGTATTGTGTTTATTGGTATAAGCAAGGCATACAATAGAAATTCCTACAGATGGAACTATTGGATCACACTAACTAGTAAAAGTGGTTTTACAAAGGACAGGTACTTGAGGTGACTTTTAATGTGGATAAATTTAGATGTGCCAAGAGGCAGTGAAAATGTGGTACAGGTCAATAAATAGAGTCTGGTTAAGAGTCACATGCATGTGTACGTGAGTGTTAATGAGTTGAACAGAAAAAAGTCTTCTCAGTCCAGTGTTTTGTTTACATGCCAATAAACAACCATTATAGTGGATTTCATTTTTGACTTGTAATTTTGGTGATAGATGTTGGCCATAATCAGTTCAGTAATCAGCTTTCTTTTTGAGAGTTTAGGGCTTAGTTGGCATTTTGTTTGCTTTGTTTTCACCTGCCATTTGCTTATCTTTATCTGGTGAGTCTGCCAAGACAGAGGTTATTGCTCTGGGTTCCTTGTAGATTAGATCATTCTTTAGAGGCCAGCACCCCAAATGAAGACACTCCGACTCATAGCTCTGTCCAGCCAGTATTGTAAACCATCAGATGCTATTTCAGAGCTCTCATAGAAAAAGAACTGTTTTCTGCTTTCAATTAGCTGAGTCTGCACATTTAAGAATTGCTAGTAGAAAGAAGATGATTTCATGAAAAAGTAACCATGTAGTTCATTTCATTTTGCTAGACTATAATTTAATCTTTAGAAACTGTAAGTTGTTGTAATAGCTATATATAAACTAAAAGTATTATTTGCCATTTTCCACAAAGGTCATATAAAGAGAAATATAACCATTTGACCATTTATGTATCATACAAATTCATTTTCTTCCCATAATGTCCCACAATGAGAAAGTATTTTTAGGTCCCATGCAGGTCATAAACTGAAGTTTGGAAACCATTTACTCTGTTATGCCTTATAAATGGTTATTGAACTTCTACTTTCAAAAACAAATTCTGAAGACTAACAATCTATTTAAAGACTTCTGAAATTGTCTTTAAGAAAATTTCACCTCTCTGACAATCTAAGATAATATGTTCTAACTAGGCAACAGTATAGGAAGAAAAACTGTAGAACCTTCTGAATGGACTATTTGTGACCTAGGCCAGCAGTCCTCAATTAGACTCACCTGGAGGGCTTCTTAAAACCCTCCAGATTATTGGGCTCTATCCCAAAGTTTCTAAATCAGTAGGTCTCGGTAGGAATTAAGTATTTGTTGTTATATGATATTTCCAGGTGATGTTGATGCTGTTGGTCCAGGGACTGCACTTCGGAAGTCACTGACTTAGAGGCTACTATTTCTGGTTTGCCCTTCTCTCCTTCCCTCCTTATACCACCTAGTACAGCCATGAAAAACATTTGCAGTTCCTAAGCAACCCCAGGCTCTACGCTTCTTTAGATTACCCTTCCTCATCTTTATCTGCATGCTAAAATCCTTCTTGTTCTTCCTGGCTTAAGTGTCACATCCTCTGAGAAACCTCTTATCACCTCCGGTTAGAATAGACTCAGCCCTGTGTGCAGTTTCCATATCTGGCATAACAGGTCCACCATAGTGTTATCATTATTACTTTAGAATTGTAGTCTTTCTCCAGTCATGACTGTGAACTTCTGGAGACTCCTTATCTCATTTTTGTTTTTTTGAGATGGAGTCTTACTGCCACCCAGGCTGGAGTGCAGCGGCATGATCTCAGCTCACTGCAACCTCTACCTCCCGGGTTCAAGTGATTCTCCTGCCTCAGCCTCCCAAGTAGCTGGGACTACAGGTATGTGCCACCATGCCTAGCTAATTTTTGTATGTTTAGTAGAGACAGGGTTTTGCCATGCTGTCCAGGCTGGTCTCAAACTTCTGACCCCAGGTGATCCGCCCACCTTGGCCTTCTCAAGTGCTGGGATTACAGGCATGAGCCACTGCACCAGGCCTATCTCATTTTTTTCAATCCCTAATTCTTGACACATAGCAGACACTAAGTAGAAATCTTTTGAATAAATGAATATGTGTGAAATATTTAATAGTGCATGATACATAATACAAATCCAACTAAGAGGAAATACAGCATCATAGATAAGCACATGGGTTTGGGATCAGGCAGACCTGGGTAGGTCACAGAACTGCAGGACATTAGAAAAATTATTTAACCTCTCTGGGTCAAAATGGCCTTATTTGTAAATTGATAACAAATCATATGTTGATTATGAGGATTCAATGAGATGATGTACGTAAAGCACTGAGCACAGTGCCTGGATCACAAAAATGTCCCCAAATTGTCATCAAAATTATAATCACAAATTATCAAAATTATCACTAATAACCATCATTAGTGGTTAGCATATAAATCAAATTTACATGTTGAATTTCAGAGAAAACATGTAAGATTTTTGTTACTGCTTTATTCATCAACAGTTCACTTTCTAAGTACAAATATTTTTGCATGATATTTCTAGTAACATAGATAACTAGAGAGTCATTCATACATGAAATTGCTTACTAGTCCCATTCTGACCAGGTCAAAGGTCGGAATTATCTATTTGGTGGATTTTTTTTTTAAGTGACTGCAATGTGTCCTGCACACTATGCTAGACCTAAAGTAGCACTTAGTACCCCTCATTAAGAAGCTCATAGTTCAGCAGGGAGCACAACACAGAATACACAGTTGATTAATGAATGAAATTCAGCTGTGATCAATACTGTAGCACAAAGGTAGTGAATGTCTAATCTGTATAATTCTACTCCTGCATAACTCATTACTCCTTTAGGTTCTGAAGTTTCATCTATACCAACCTACACAGGTAAATTTCATGATAGGAATATTCCAAATCATGGGAGGCTGAATCCAGGAAGTCAGTTTTGTTGTTTAACTAAGTACTAAAAAACCTGATGATTTTTACTTTGTCAATGAAGGACATGTTTTGGGCAAGGCTTTCCCAGTAATGTGCCAGCATGTCTCGTTCACATGGCTATCCAAGGGAGACTTAAACAGCAAAAAGTCATGAAAGGCAGACTGAAAGAAATAAGTGGGGAGGGTGGTCCCATCCGTTTGTCAAAAATAAAAACTTGTAGGCTTTTTTTTTTTTTTGCTCTTTTTTTCTCTGCGGATAAGAACTTCAAGACTCTGATTTAGCACTAAGGAAGGATCTTTCTCCTTATTGCCTCTAAGAGTTTGTGTTTAGCATAGCATAGCCAAGAGTATATGAAGATCACCTTAAGAGTAGGACTCTAGCTGTCATGGTGTCCCTCCATGGCTGGTACAACCCATATGGGGAAACCTGTCCTTCACAGATGGGGATATCCTTGAGTTGATTGAAGAGAACCCTGTTCAGGTGACAAAGAATTATCTAGGACCATTTAAAATTAACTTATGAAAATAGACTGAACATTCTCATTCGAATTAAGTTGAACAATGTTCCTTCCAACCAGGAACTTGACCTTTGCCAATCCATGTTTTCCTAGTGACCCAAATGTAACACAAACAAAGTTGCAGTATATATAATCGTCCCTCAGTATCATGGGGGGGTTGGTGGCAGGACCCACTTTGTGGACAGCAAAATCTGCAGATGCTCAAGTCCTATATATAAAATGGCATAGTATTTGCATGTAACTAATGCATATCCTCCTGTATACTTTAAATAATATTGAGAGTACTTATAATACCTAATACAATGTAAATATCATGTAAATAGTTATACTGTTTATTGTGTAATTTTTATTGTATTGACATTTTTTATCCTTTTTAAAAATATTTTTGATCCAAGGTTGATGGGAATCCAAGGTTGATGGGATACAAAACCCGTGAGTATGGTGCACTGATTGTAGGTAATCTTATAGCCCCCATGAAGTGCTATCATTGCTATGCTCTGTGAAGTTCAAGTCTAAGGAAACTTGACTTCAGCATCACTATATGCCCCCTTTCAAAACACTGTTAATGTTTCTTTAGGGATTTTTCCCCAGACTAACCTTTGTGTGCATATTTAAATATGTATTTCATATAGCGATAGCTCCCCATAGTACTGATGATAAATGATTATAAATAAGGATTGGGTAAACTACATCAGTATTTCAACAAACTTTCCAATTATTATATGGTCTACATAAAACTACTGACAAATAGAAAACAGAAAAGTTTTAAATCCTTTAGTATGCCAACTCCCAGAGCTAACTATTATAAATTATTCAAAATTTTTGGTAGAATCTATTTACTAGACTTTTAGATAAAATTGCAGTAATATAGTACATATAATGTGTGTGTATTTGAGTATAGTATTTTTTGTCTTTAAGTTTTCTTTTAAAAACATAATTTTTAATAGCTGAAAACAGTCCACTGTATGAAACTACTTGAGTATATTTGAAAGTAAAAATAAGCTGGAATTCAGCCAAACTTCTCTTTCTGTAAGGCAACAGTGAAAGTACCTCAGGTACAATTCACTGTGGAATCCTAGACTCATAGAGTTGGAAAGGACTTCCAAAGTCATGCATGAACATGAGAAGGCTCCAGAGAAACCCGTGAATTTTGTTATCTTTTTCTCAGTAGTATAACCATTTATAGCAACCAACTTCATTTGAGAACTAAAGGTAATTAACCCTAGCTATAGCCATAAACTTTTGTATTGTGAATGTTGGTGGCTGATGTTTAGTAAATGTACATTTATTCTAGATAAAAACCTAACTGAAAATTTTGCCTTAAGAGTTTCATATTTGTGAACATTTTACACTGAAGCAATTACTACAAACAGTAAAAGAGGGGCCATGGGTTATTTCTCATTGGACTTTCCCTTCAAAGTTAGGGACATTTGATTTTATGCAAAAATTTAATTTGTAAGTATTCAATAACATTAGCTGTTTCTTCCTTTACCCAAAGAAACTGCCTGAAAGTCTATTTTCATAAATATGCTAATGGTCCTCTATTATCCCACAAACCTTGCCATTACCTTTTATATCCATATGTGGTTTGCTGAGGGAAAGGAAATGATAGAAACAGTTTCCATACAATCTTCAGAAATGAGTTCATTCTGTCTCCTTAAAATCAGTCTGGTGTAAAGAGCTCTGAGGCCAAGGAGGTTTTTTTTTTTTTTAAAAGAAAACTTCATGTTCCTGCCTACCAGTGCTGGAGAAAGCAGCAGCTCTCTCAGTATAGTGCTCAAGCTCTGCTAAATAACAGACTTCCTCCTCAAGTGGGTTCCTGACTCTGGTGCCTTCTGACTGGGAGACACCTCCCAGCAGGGGTCAAAAGACACCTCATATAGGAGAGCTCCAGCTGGCACCTGGTGGGTGCCCCTCTGGGGTGAAGATTCCAGAGGAAGGAACAGGCAGCAATCTTTGGTGTTCTACAGCCTCTGTTGGTGATACCTAGGCAAACAGGGTCTGGAGTGGACATCAAGCAAATTCCAGCAGACCTGAAGCAGAGGGGCCTGATTGTTAGAAGGAAAACTAACAAACAGAAAGGAATAGCATCAACATCAACAAAAAGGACGTCCACAGAGAAACTCTATCCAAAGGTTGCAAACATCAAAGACCAAAAGTAGAAGAGTCCACGAAGATGATGTAAAATTGCGCAAAAAGAATGATGATTCCCAAAACCAGAATGCCTCTTCTCCTCCAAAGGATCACAACTCCTCACCAGCAAGGTGCCAACACTGGATGGCGAATGAGTTTGACAAATTGATGGAAGGTGAGTAATAACAAATTGCTCTGAGCTAAAGGAGCATGTTCTAATCTAATGCAAGGAAGCTAAGAACCTTGAAAAAAGGTTAGATGAATTGCCAAGTAGAATAACCAGTTTAGGGAAGAAAACAAATGACCCAATGGAGCTGAAAAATACAGCACGAGAACTTCGTGAAGCATACGCAAGTATCAATAGCCAAATCAATCAAGTGGAAGAAAGGATATCGGAGATTGAAAGTCAACTGAATGAAATAAAGTGTGAGGACAAGACTAGAGAAAAAAGAATGAAAAGGAATGAACAGAGCCTCAAAGAATATGAGACTATGTGAAAAGACCAAACCTATGTTTGATTGGTGTACCTGAAAATGATGGGGATAATGGAACCAAGTTGGAACACACTCTTCAGGATATTATCCAGGAGAACATCCCCAACCTAGCAAGACAGGCCAACATTCAAATTCAGGAAATGCAGAAAACACCACGAAAGTATTCCTTGAGAAGAGCAACCTCAAGACACATAATCATCAGATTCACCAAGGTTGAAATGAAGGAAAAAATGTCAAGGACAGCCAGAGAGAAAGGTCGGGTTACCCACAAAGGCAAGCCCATCAGACTCATAGTGAATCTCTGCAGTAAGTACAAGCCAGAAGAGAGTGGGGTCCAATATTCAACATCCTTAAAGAAAAGAATTTTCAACACAGAATTTCATATCCAGCCAAACTAAGCTTAATAAGCGAAGGAGAAATAAAATCCTTTACAGAAAAGCAAATGCTGACACATTTTGTCACCACCAGGCCTCCCTTACAAGAGTTCTTAAAAGAAGCACTAAACATGGAAAGGAACAACCACTACCAGCCATTGCAAAAACACACCAAATTGTAAAGACCATTGACGCTTTGAAGAAACTGCATCAACTAACAGGGAAAATAACCAGCTAGCATCATAATGACAGGATCAAATTCACATATGACAGTTTTATCCTTAATCATAAATGGGCTAAATGCCCCAATTAAAAGACTCAGACTAGCAAATTGGATAGGGAGTCAAGACCTATTGGTGTGCTGTATTCAAGAAACCCATCTCATGTGTAAAGACACACGTAGGCTCAAAATAAAGGGATGGAGGAAGATTTACCAAGGAAATGGAGAGCAAAAACAAAAACAAGCAGGGGTTGCAATCCTAGTCTCTGATAAAACAGACTTTAAAACAACAAAGATCAGCAAAGACAAAAAAGTACATTACATAATGGTAAAGGGATCAATGCAACAAGAAGAGCTAACTATCCTAAATATATATGCACCCAATACAGGAGCACCCAGATTCATAAAGCAAGTTCTTAGAGACCTACCAAAAGACTTAGACTACCACACAGTAATAGTGGGAGACTTTAATACTCCACTGTCAATATTAGACAGATCAATGAGACAGAAAACTAACAAGGATATTCAGGACTTGAATGCAGCTCTGGACCAAGCGGACCTAATAAATATCTACAGAACTCTCTACCCTAAATCAACAGAATATACATTCTTCTCAGCACCACATCACACTTCTTATTCTAAAATCAACCACATAATTGGAAGTAAAACACTCCTCAGCAAATGCAAAAGAAGGGAAATCACAACAAATAGTCTATCAGACCACAGTGCAATCAAATTAGAACTTAGGATTAGGAAACTCACTGTAAATTGCACAAATATATGGAAACTGAACAACCTGCTCCTGAATGACTACTGGTTAAATAACAAAATTAAGGCAGATATAAATAAGTTCTATGAAACCAATGAGAAAAAATACACAACATACCAGAATCTCTGGGACACAGCTAAAGCAGTGTTTAGAGAGAAATTTATAGCACTAAATGCCCACAGGAGAAAATGGGAAAGATCTAAAATTGACGCCCTAACTACATAATTAAAAGAACTAGAGAAGCAACAGCAAACAAATTCAAAAGCTAGCAGAAAACAAGAAATAACTAAGATCAGAGCAGAACTGAAGGAGATAGAGACATGAAAAACCCTTCAAAAAATCAATGAATACAGGAGCTGGTTTTTGAAAAGATTAACAAAATAGACCACTAGCCAGATTAATAAAGAAAAGAAGAGAGAAGAATCAAATAGACACAATGAAAAATGATAAAGGGGCTATCACCACTGATCCCACAGAAATACAAACTGTCGTAAGAGAATACTATAAACACCTCTATGCAAATAAACTAGAAAATCTAGAAGAAATGCATAAATTCCTGGACACATATACCTTCCCAAGACTATACCAGGAAGAAGTCAAATCCCTGAATAGACCAATAGCAAGTTCTGAAATTGAGGCAGTAATTAATAGTCTATTAACCAAAAAAACCCAGGACCAGATGTATTCACAGCCAAATTCTATCAGAGGTACAAAGAGGAGCTGGTCCCATTCCTTCTCAAACTATTCCAAACAATATAAAAAGAGGGACTCCTAGCTAACTTATTTTATGAGGCCAGCATCATACTGATACCAAAACCTGGCAAGGACACAACAAAAAAGGAAAATTTCAGGCCAATATCCCTGAAGAACATTGATGCGAAAATCCTCAATAAAATACTGACAAACCAAATCCAGCAGCACATCAAAAAGCTTATCTACCATGATCAAGTTGGCATCATCTCTGGGATGCAAGGCTGGTTCAACATACACAAACCAATAAACGTAATCCATCATATAAACAGAACCAATGACAAAAACCACATGATTATCTCAGTAGATGCAGAAAAGGCCTTTGATAAAATTTAACGCCCTTCATGCTAAAAACTTTCAATAAACTAGGTATTGATGGAATGTATCTCAAAATAATAAGAGCTATTTACGAGAAACCCACAACCAATATCACACCTGATGAGCAAAAGCTGGAAGCATTCCTTTGCAAACCAGCACAAGACAAGAATGCCCTCTCTCTCACCGCTCTTATTCAATATAGCATTGGAAGGGCAATCAGGCAAGAGAAAGAAATAAAGCGTATTCAAATAGGAAGAGAGGAAGTCAAATTGTTTCTGTTTGCAGATGACATGATTGTGTATTTAGAAAACCCCATCATCTCAGCCCTAAATCTCCTTAAGCTGATAAGCAACTTCAGCAAAGCCTCAGGATACAAAATCAATGTGCAAAAATCACAAGCATTCCTATACAACAATAGACAAGCAGAAAGCCAAATAATGAGTGAACTCCCATTCACAACTGCTACAAAGAGAATAAAATACCTAGGAATACAACTTATAAGGGATGTGAAGGACCTCTGCTCAAGGAAGTAAGAGAGGACACAAACAATTGGAAAAACATTCCATGCTCATGTATAGGAAGAATAAATATGGTGAAAATGGCCATACTGCCCAAAGTAATTTATAGATTCAATGTTAATCCCATGAAACTACCATTGACTTTCTTCACAGAATTAGAAAAAACTACTTTAAATTTCAAATAGAACCAAAAAAAGAGCCCATATAGCCAAGACAATCCTAAGCAAAAAAAAAAAAAAAAAAACAAAGCTGGAGGCATCATGCTACCTGCATTTATGCTGCAAGTCTACAGTAACCAAAACTAGTATGATATTAGTAGCAAACTATGGTACGCTGCATGGTACTAGTACCAAAACAAATATATAGACCAATGGAGTAGAACAGAGGCCTCAGAAATAGTGCCACACATCTACGACCATCTGATCTTTGACAAACCTGACAAAAACAAGAAATGGGGAAACAATTCCCTATTTAATAAATGGCGTTGGGTAAAGTGGCTAGCCATATGCAGAAAACTGAAACTGGACCCCTTCCTTATAACATATACAAAAATTAACTCAAGATGGATTCAAGACTTAAATATAAGACCTAAAACCATAAAAACCCGGGAAGAAAACTTAGGCAATACCATTCAGGACATAGGCATGGGCAATGACTTCATGACTAAAACACCAAAAGCAATGGCAACAAAAGCCATAATTTACAAATGGGACCTAATAAAGCTAATGAGCTTCTGCACAGCAAAATAAACTATCATCAGAGTAAACAGGCAACCTACAGAATGAGAGAAAATTTTTGCAATCTATCCATCTGACACAGGACTAATAGCCAGAATCTACAAAGAACTGAAACAAATTTAAAAGAAAAAAAACGCATCAAAAAGTAGGCAAAGAATATGAACAGACACTTCTCAAAAGAAGACATTTATGCAGCCAACAAACATGGGAAAAAAGCTCATCTCATCACTGGTCATTAGAGAAATGCAAATCAAAACCACAATGAGGTACCATCTCACTCCAGTTAGAATGGTCATCATTAAAAAGTCAGGAAACAATACATGTGGAGAAATAGGAATGCTTTTACACTGTTGGTGGGAGTATAAATTAGGTCAACCATTGTGGGGGACAGTGTGGCGATTCCTCAAGGTTCTAGAACCAGAAATACCATTTGATCAAGCAGTCCCATTACTGGGTATACACCCAAAGGATTATAAATCATTTTCCTGTAAAGACACATGCACACGTATGTTTATTGCATCACTGTTCACAATAGCAAAGACTTGGAACCAATCCAAATGCTCATAAATTATAGACTGGATAAAGAAAATGTGGCACAGATACACCATGAAATACTATGCAGTCATAAAAAAAGGATGAGTTCATGTCCTTTGCAGGTACATGGATGAAGCTGGAAACCATCATTCTCAGCAAACTAACACAAGAACAGAAAACCAAACACTGCCTGTTCTCACTCATAAGTGAAAGTTGAACAGTGAGAACACATGGACACAAGAAGGGGACCGTCATATACTGGGATGTGTCAGGGGTTGGAGGGCTAGAGGAAGAATAGAATTAGGAGAAATACCTAATGTAGATAATGGGTCAATGGGTGCAGCAAATCACCAAGGCACGTGTAAACCTATGTAACAAACCTGCACATTCTGCACATGTGTCTCAGAACTTAAAGTGTAATAGTAATAAAAAAATGTGGTATATATACAACAAGGAATACTGTGCAGCTATAAAGAGAACAAAATCACATCCTTTGCAGCAACATAGAAGAAGCTGTATGCCATTATCCTAAGTATGTATGCCATATCCATGCAGAAGTAGAAAACCAAATACCGCGTGTTCTCACTTAATAAACAGGAGCTAAACAGTGGGTAATTATGGGCAAATAAAGACGGCAACAATAGACACTGGGACTGCTAGGGAAGGAGGGGGCAAAAATTGAAAAACCAACTACTGGGTACTATGCTCTTGGGTGACATGATCATTCATACCCCAAAACATTGGTGTTATGCAACAGATTCATGTAACAAACCTGTACATGTACCCCTGACTCTAAAATAAAAGTTGAACTTACATTTAAAAAGGTTTTCTGGCTGGTAATTTTTTTTCTTCCTACACTCCTACCTTGGTGAATCAACATCTCCTAAAGCATCACTGATTCCCCTGATGTAGGTGATTAGATATCTGTAATACTAAATGCTTAGCTAGAGTTCAGAGCTTGCCCTCAGCATTTTAATTCCATGTTTTCCACATGGAACTTATTTTTTCTGTAAGCCTGCTCTTCTTCCTGACCTCTCCAGTTCTGCAAATGGCACTGCTATTCTCCTATCACACATCACCACCTTACAAGAGGTCTTTTAGATCACTGACTCCTTTCTCTCCTTTGCCCCCTGCATCCACTCAGCCACCACATGCTGCCATGCTGCTTCTGCAATCTCTCCCTTTCCTTGGCTACAGCCCCAGTTGAGCCACTCGGAGATTTTCAACAGTGTCTATACATTAGATCATACAGTCAGCTTTAAAAAAGAATTTAAAAAATACAACCATTTCAGCTTCTTATTTCTGACCAACTGAGCCTGTGGCTCTGAGATAAACAGCTAGATTGAGGAATTAAAAAAAAAAACTCTCTCCAGCAAAGTACAATGTGAAGACATGCTTGATAACACCTGAGTTCAATTATTTGGAGAAAAAAAAAAAAGCCTATGGGTTTTCTCCACCTCCTGTCTGTTACCAGCCTGATCTTTCTTCTAGATCTCTGCCCTATTATTAACTTTCCTGTTTAAATCTCTCGCATTCAAAAATACCATGACAGTGCAGAGAGAAAACTTCAGGTTTTCTCTGGAGTAGATTGAGTAGGGCTTCCTGGAAAAGGCATTTGTGTGGAATTTGGTTAAAAACCATCTACTGTATTTCAAAACAAAATGTGAGAGACCTTGTTTGCCTCCCCATATTGGTTGCCTTCTTAGCTCACTTCTTTCCTGGAAGAGCCATGTCCAGGGGCAGTAATTTGCTTCAGTACCTTCAATGTCTCTCCATCATTGCTTTCAGAATATATTCATGTTTCTTAGTGTAGTCATGAATTCTTTTAGAACTGGCCCCAACTTTCCAGCCTTCTTTCGTGTTATTGCTTTTTCATAAACTGTAAGCATCTATCAAAGTAAACATGCCCTACTTGGTCTCATTTCTTTGGTCATTATGTTCTTATCTAAATGGATTTCCTAATCTTTGTGTATCACTTAGGATGCATTCAGCTGCAGGTTATAGATATTCAACGAAAAGTAGTTTGACAAACTCATCGGCATGTTTAAAAAGCTTGAAAGTGAGTTCAGGGATGAAAGCTTGTTTCTCTGTGATTATCTTGCCCTCCCTATAGATAACAAGATGATAGCTACAACTCCAAGCATCACAGCCTTGGATGACCATATTCAAGCCAGAAAGAAAACATGGTTGCTATTATTTATTTATTTACTTATTTATTTATTTTTAATCATGAAGGAAATCTTGCGGACCTCCCTTCAATGCCATTAGCCAGCACTGAATCAAAAGACCATGTTCTCGTCTCAAAGAAGGCTGAAAAAATGAACATCTGGCATCAGCAGCCTCCATACTGGGACATGGCTCTTCCAGGAAAGAAGTGAGCTGAGAAGGCAACCAATATGGGGAGGCAAACAACAAGGTCTCTCACATTTTGTTTTGAAATACAGTATACGGTTTTTAACCAAATTCCACACAAATGCCTTCTGCAGGAAGCCCTACTCAATCTACACCAGAGAAAACCTGAAGTTTTCTCTCTGCACTGTCATGGTATTTTTGTTTAAATCTCTCTAATTCTTCTTGTGTGCTTCTGCTTTTGTTTATGTTACTTGTGTGCATGTCTTATTTCCCATTGAACTATAAGCTCCTTGAGGGCACACACTATGTCTCAGCTGTCTTTGTATATCCCATAGTAGCAAGTCAATGTAAACATATTTTATTGCAAGAATAATATTCTGGCATTCATTGCCCTCATATTATTTGTTCTGCTGGTGTCATTTTCAAACATGTTTTCAAAATTTGTGTTAGGTTGCTATTCAGTCAAGGGACGTGAAGCTGTAGTGACAGCAAGTCTTCAGTTACTGTGTTCTTCCTGGTTCTTTCCTTCTACCCAGTCATCTGAAGGGCATGGTCTCCCCTTTCCCACCCCTGCCAGTTTCAGAAAGGACAGATTTAGGTGGTAATGGCACACTTTGACCACCTCTAACAGTTCTATCAAAATATTTGGGGTTCTCTGCTTCAAGTCTAAATGTGGCCAGGCTGGAATAGATGCTGCCGGGAGGACTAATGAGAAAAGCCCCACCAGGTGGTAACTCATCCCCACGGGGCCTCTCCAGGAGAAGTCAGCCAAGCAGAGAAGGGTGCTACATCTTGCCTCCACTTGGGAGACGCTAGCTTCAAAGGAATTGTCTCACAGGAAAACCAATGGAAATGAGTAGAAGTCAGGGAGCGTTGAGGCAATGTGAACTTATTAAAAGAGCAGTAGTAACAATAATTTTCAAAGCATTATTTAGTTGAGAGTGATAGGACAGGGATTTCATCAGCCTGAAATGCCAGAGCTTGGTTGCATTCAACTACCTGTGTGGTGATTCAGCAGAACTCACACGGGTTGTTATTTCATAGCAGCTTCTGGGAGAGGGAAAAAGTGCTTTAGATCCTTGTTATATTTTGCCCAGTGTGCGATGTATTGAGCAACCATGACTGTCAACCCTTTTTTTAAAAAAAGGAGCAACTTTTTTTTTAAAGTTCTATTTTTGCCCTCTCCATTGCTTATAATTAAAGAGGGAGATGTGCTCTAGGTTGTTGAGTGTGTGTATCTCCGTGTGGGTGCTTGTAGTTTCATAAAGAGTCTACGTGGGGACGTTGCTTGAACATGGATTCCCAGGCATTTTTCTGTCGTGGAGGAGAGGCTCATCTGGTGAAGCAAACACAGAGTCATTAAATTGAATTTTCCTGGAGTGGAGAGGGGGTTGATGCTAGCAGCTGGCAGAATTAAGTAAAGCAGTAGGGGGCTGCCTGTTTCCCTTAAGGGGGGGATGTGGTTTGTTGCCCAGTTTTAAACTGTTGTGACTCAGTTAAGAGGAAATCAATTGGAAAACTTAAAATGACTTAATTGGCCATTAGAATACTGTGGCTCCACAACTATTTGATTTCCTCCACGTCCTGTCAGAGGATGCTGATGGGCCTTCTCCACTTCAACATCCTTAGAAGCAATTCTTTGAGGTCCCTTCCTTTCCCACCTAGGGCCACACGATTGCTCCCTCTACAGCACAAAGAGTGATTACTGCCTGAAATCTGTGCTCTGTTCTGTGTGCAGACAAGGACAGGGCCTAATGGGGTAAGCAGGATTCCAGGATTCAGGCTTAGCTTTGGTTGAATTTCAAGGACTTCAAAAGGATGGACTTAGCTGGGAGAACTTAGAAACTTAGATGAATCCATTGCACCATAAGATGATGCCAATATCAGGAATACTTTCCAAAAGTTGCTGATCCAGCAAGATGAAGCAACTCAAAATATATTTACCTTCCTATAATTTTACTGAGTGATTAATACATATGAGGCTCTAGACTCACCACTACCCATATATTATCTAATTTCATATCTGAAACGGTGCTTTGAGTTTTCTACTATTACTGTAATTTACAGATGAGGAAACTGAGGTTTGGAAAGGTTAAGTCATTGATCTCTGAACTTTGGCATGCATCAAAGTCACCTAGAAAGCTTGTTAAAACACAGATTGCTGGAATTCCTTTCTGCCTGACTACCCTGGAACTGGGACATCGGCTGTTTCTTGTATTCTGACTTAAACTGAAACAATAACTTTTCCTGGTTCCCCAGCCTGCCAGCCTTTGAACTAGAACTACATCAGCTCTACTGGTTCTCCAACTTGTCAACTCACCCTGCAGTTCTGGGGCTTTGCCTGAGAATGTGCATTTCTGACAAGTCTCCACGTGATGCTGATGATGCTGGTTCAGAGACCACACTTTGTGAACCACTGCCTTAGGCTAAGGAAACTCAAACCTTCCTTAATAATTCCCCCAAACTAGATCCTGCTGCTCAGAGTCTCCCAAGAGATTCAACTTCGTTTAAACACACATTTAATTTGCTCTGTACTTGAGATGAGTAAGATACAGCTCTTGCTTTCAAGGTGCTCACAGACTAGAACTAGGAGTGGGGAAGATAGAATTTAATGCATAAATAAATAATTTCACTAGAATGTAATAAGTGTCTGTAGAGTTCAGTGGGGCCAGAAAGAGAGTGTAATCAGGTTTACCTGAGGGCAAAGGATGTCTGAGGTCTCCATAGTGAAAGGAAGACTTACAGACTTATGAAGGAAGTGAGAGACACAAGGGGTCAAAGGTCAGAAAAGGTGGCCAGTCCCTCCTCAGCTCCTCATTTCTTTTAGTTTGGACCGGTTGCTTTTGGCTCTGTGTTTGGCCTGTTAGCTTTCTACATCCACCCTACTGTGCGTTGGTTATCTTCCTGCCAACTTGGTTACCACACCTGGTCTGCTCGGGCCCATCCAGGAGACATTCAGGAGAAATGCATGCTGAACCCCTTTTCCCGCAATTGTTCTGGGGATTGAAAGAGGCTCCGTGAGCTTTACAACCAGTGAAAATTGTCGCCAGCTTCACAATTCTGGCCAACATGTCTATGCTTTGAAGTCTGGTTTCTGCCTTTTACAATTCTATTTTTAAAATGTATTAAAGATGTTTAAACGTGGCAGAGACTTCCCATAAAAGCTGTGCTGCTTGAGAATCAGGATGCTGGTCTCAATTTAAAGTGCCTGTTAAAAAATAAGATAGCCATGTAAAAGGGGCTCTGAAGGACTGACCAAATAGCTCTTATGGAAATCAAGCTCACTCACCAATGGCTCTGATAGGATTTCAGAAATTAGCATGCCCTGTGTCTATGCCCTGTTTATGCCCTGAAAGTGCCTTTTAATACAAAGTGATTGAATTTTTGTTTGACTCAGTCACTAACAAAACCCCGTAAAACCAAAACAGGAAAAAGTCTCTTGACAAAATAATTTGGTAAAAACTTTGACTTAAAAACTAAACAAGGTCTAATAAGTAGTACCAATTATTTTACAACTACTGGCTCCCTGAAGAGCTGTCTGGGGTCATCCCATACTGCCACAGAATCATAACTCTGAACATCACTTGGGGACGAATCTCTCTTGACAGTCTATTGTCTTGATAACTTGATTAGACCCTTTAGGAAGCTACCGAAAACAGAAGATGTGGTTCCTGACCTATGTTCTCCCCATCACTACCTATGCTCAGTTACCCAAAAGGCATTACTGATTCTGGCTTAAGTCTTCTTCCCTTTTCTCCATCCTTACTGCTATTGCCTTAGTTTAGGTTGTTACTTGTGTGCCAAATACTCCAGGTTAATTTATCCAACACCCGTTTCTATTCCTTTTTCTCAATGTCTCCCTATTCTTTAAAATCTAGGAAGCTAAAATTCACATTCTCAGACTCTCTTAAGTTAGGAGTGGCCATGTGGCACAGCCTGGCCCATGAAATATAAATCAAAGTTGGCTGGGGATTTCTGGGATGCTCTTGTTTTTCTGATGTAAGCACTGACACTTTCTTTTCCCATTCTTTCCTTCTTTCAGTTGCCTGAAATATGATACATCAGCTAGACCTGTCAATGACATCTTGTGACTATGAGCAAAATGCCAGGAGAATTGTAGAGTCCTTGGCTCTGCCATTTTGAGCTGCTGAACCAACGTCTACAATGGCCAACTTCTGGATTTCTCCTTACAAAAGAAAAAAAAAAAACCCTCTTTTTAAGCTATTATATTTCAGTTCTTTATAACTTAAAGGCATAGATATTATCTGAGTTATTACATGAGCTCAGAATGATTAACTTGCTTAAACATACACAGCTAAATGTGTGTGTATGCTTCAGCAAGTTAATTAATCATTAAGTGGCAGAACCAGACTTACATCTGATAGACTTGAGGCTAACTCTAAACCTTGTGCCCATTGAATTTTCTTCTGTAAAACTCTTGCATAGTATGCTGTCTAGTTGTTACATTAATGTTTTTTTCTTTTTTAAGGAAAATATACCTCCTAAAATCTGCTGTAATACCTCTGTCTTGGTGGATATGAGTAGTTATCTTAACGACATAATTTACTCTGAAAGAATACTGGAAAGACCCTTCTCAATTATGTAACTATTGGTCAATTGAGCCATGGCTGCCCTGAGGAAAGAGTAATAGACCCTTTCTGTGGCTTAACAAAACCAGCTTCTCCAAATAACAATTTGGTGTATAGATCTGATCATTGCAGTAGAAATGAGGATATTGTCAAAGCCAAGAAGTCTTCTGGGAGGTAATGATGGCATTCATTACCAGTCCTACCATACCCTCACCTTCCGTTTGAGATTCAGCATCTTTAGATGCCTTAGTGGGACTCAGTCTCAATTGTGGTCTACAGACAGGAAGAGAAAGTAAAGATCATCCATGAATTTCCCCATTAGGCAAAGCAGTGTAAAGTGGGCCCCCAGATTCAACTGCAACACCTAGACTGATGCAGAAACGGGCTGGACCTGCTTTAAGACTAAGAGCTGAGTATGTCAGTGTGAACCAGCTTTTGTTGTTCCAAGCATGGTAAGCTCAGTCCACAGAACTGAACCAGCAAAATCGCCACTTCACAGTCAAAAATGCATCAGTATGCATGGAACCAACAACAGTAAGTTGTTTGAAAACTGAGGTATCTTGCAACCTGGTCCAATTCTGAAGTTCACTTTCTGATAGGCATTTGGAAGTAAGACTGGGCCTCTCCGTAAGAAGGAAATACAGGGGTTCTTAAGTAACGTAAAAGTATATCCTTTAAAAGATCCTAGATTCCTGTTATTCTGACAAACGGAGGATCCAGCAATTTTAATTTGACAATATGAGATGTGGTCTAATTTGTCTACTGAGCTGGTGAAACAGGTAATTAACAGCTACGCAAGTAAAAGGGCTAATAGACAAAAACCAGGGGAAAATATTATAACTGAATTAATCAAAATATGGATTAACAGGCATTGTTCATGAAATGTAATAATCTATTTGGGTTCAGAGCATACTGAGTCAACTAACTCATATTTCAAAGACTCCTTTTATGTTGAATTTTCCCCCAATGGAGACAGTCTCTGGAATTGAGAGTTACACTAGAGAGAGGTGGGTCACTGGGAAAGTCTGTGTTACATTATTTTCAGTTCCATGTTATTCAACCTGGCTTTATGCGCCAATAAATATTCACGCAGGCTAGAAGCAAAGGTAGAATTAACCTCCTTGCATCATGTGGGAGGGAAGCTTCAGCTTTAATGCTAATGACTTTTACATTATTTTATCAGGATCTTTAAACCTCGGACCATTCTGAATCACAATATTGAAGAGTCAACATTATTTTATTAAATATATAAATACATATAGAAGATAGTAAAAGATAAATCTGAAAGGGTAGATTAGGTGGCTTAATTAATGTTTGGCTTAATTGGTAATATGGATAACATTTAAGTGTTTAGGATTCTACTAACAGTGCAAAATTTAAACTTGAGTTTTAGAAATCAGTTCCAGATTTGCAAGGAACAAAATATTAATGTCTAACTATCTCAAAATTCTCCAAAAGGCCTTACATTTTTAAGTCCAAGTAGGGGTCTTTATGAAAAACATTCATGCCAGTTTTCAGAATGCCTCCAGAATTAAGTATGTAAGGAGGGACATAATAGGTTTTGAACAGTTAAAAAGTTGCTCCAAGCACTCTGCTAAACACTTCATGTTCCTTCTTTTAGTCTCCATAGTAGTCACATGAAGTAGGTATTCTTATTGTCCCCATTTTATAGACGAATAAACTGAGGCACAAAAGGATTCATGGATTGCCCCAAATTACACAGCCTACAATGAATTAGTAAGGGTTAAATTCTGATTGTCCTTGAAAATGTGCCTGCCTTAAGTTATGCCTAGTGCCATCCTCCACCTTCATTTTCCCAAGTCTTCCTTTCCTCCCTTCCGATTCTTCTAAATGGACACTAAAGAGTCATACACAATCCACACTTTTAAGGCTCAATTAGAATAATTTCCAGGTACATATGGTTTTCCTGACATTCCTATTGTGTCTCAAAGAAAATATCTGCTGAAATGTTAATGATTGACCTTTACCATAATGATAGGAAACTTATATCCATCTCTACTGCTGTTGCAGGTTCCTTGACTAATTTTGAATTTCCCTAAGATCTGACAATGGCCTTACCAGAAGACACTTAATTATGTTGAGTGTACTATATGGTACAGGCAAAGCAGCAAATCAAGCTCATATGATTTTGGCCAGGTCTCTTCTCGGGCTGGAGGTCACATCTAAACTCAAAGCCTTAGTTGTGGGAGACATGCTGATGGTTGCTGCTATGTTCTCATGATGGGAAGCTAGCCATGCTTCAATCTTGATTTTTTTTTTCTTTTTTTTTGAGACAGTTTCGATCTTGTCACCCAGGCTAGGGTGCAATGGCACGATTTTGGCTTACTACAACCTCCACCTCCCTGGTTCAAGCAATTCTCCTGCCTCAGCCTCCTGAGTAGCTGGGATTATAGGCGCCTGCCACCATGCCCAGCTAATTTCTGTCTTATTAGTGGAGATGAAGTTTCACCATGTTGGCCAGCCTGGTCTCAAGTTCCTGATCTCAGGTGATCCACCTGTTCCGGCTTCCCAAAGTGCTGGCATTACAGATGTAAGCTACTGTGCCCAGACCGATCTCGATTTTTATCACATGTAAAGGAGAACTTGGAACTCTCTGAAGAGAGGTGCATATTACTTCTACATAATTAATTTTACTTTAACATACTGAATTATACTGAGCATTAAATGCTTGCATAGAATATCACTGTGGCTTTAACCCACGTGTTAGTTTTCTCTTGTTGTCACAACGAATTTATTTTAGATATACAGAAATATGGCATTTTGTGGCTGGTTTCTTTCACGTAGCAAAATGCTTTCAAGGTTCATCCATATTGTAGCATGTATCAATAGTTCATTCCTTTTATATCCAAATAATATTCCATTGTATGGACATACTGCATTTTGTTTATCCACTTATTAATTGAACCATTTGGGTTGTTTCCGTTTTTTACTGTTATGAATAAAGCTGCTATGAATATTTGTGTACACATTTTTTATGTGAGCATGTGTTCACATATATGAGGGTGTTGGATCCCTTATCAAAAATTAATTATCCATATATTGGCTTATTTCTGGACCCTCAATTCTATACCATTGATCCATATGACTGTCTTTATGCTAATATCACATGGTCTTGATTATTGTACTTTACCAGTAACTTTGGAAGTCAGGAATTGTGATAGCTCAATTTCATTCATGTTTTTCAAGATTGTTTTAGCTGTGCTTGAGCTTTTGCACATCCATATGAACTTAAGAATAAGCTTTCATTTTATGTAAAAATAGGCAGCTAGAATTTTGATAGGGATTGCATCAAATTTGTAGATAAAATAAGTATTGTCTTATTAACATTGTTAACTTTTCTAATCCATCAACTTGGGAAGAAAACATATATTTATATAGAACTTCTTTAATTACTTTCAACAGTGTAAGGTCTTGATTTATTTTGTTAAATATATATTTTTTGTTGGATACTGTTATTAAAGGAATTGTTTTCTTAATTTCATTTTTGGATTATTTGTTTTGATGCATAAAATACAACTAATTTTTGCATAATGATCTTGTATTATGCAACTTTGATGAATTTGTTTATAATAGCTTTGTTCAGTCCTTAGAATTTTTCTACATACAAATCATATCGTCTGCAAATAGAGATGGTACTTCTTCCTTTACAATCTGGCTTCCTTTTAATTCTTTTTCTTGCCTAATTGCCTTAACTAGAACATCTAGTGCAATGTTGAATGGAAGTGTAAAGAGTGGACATACTCTTCTTCCTGGTCTTACAGTGTATTAGTCAATTTTCATGCTGCTGATAAAGACATACCCAAGACTGGGTAATTTATAAAGAAAAAGAGTTTTAACGGACTCACGGTTCGATATAGCTGGGGAGGCCTCACAATTATTGCAGAAGGCAAAAGGCATGTCTTATGTGGCGGCAGGCAAGAGAGAAATGAGAGACAAGTGAAAGGGGAAACCTCTTATAAAACCATCAGATCTGGTGAGGCTTATTCACTGCAATGAAAACAGTATGGAGGAAACTGGCTCCATGATTCAATTATCTCCAACCAGGTCCCTCCCACAACACATGAGAAACATGGGAGCTACCATTCAAGATGAGATTTGGGTGGGGATGCAGCCAAACCATGTCATGGGGGAAAGTACTGTGTTTCTGCCATAAGTATAATGATAGCTGTGGGGTTTTTGCAAATGTATTTTTTTAAGCCAAGATATTTTACTTCTATTCTTAGTTTGTTGAGTGTTTTTTTTAATCATTAAACGGTGTTAGATTTTTGTCAAATGCTTTTTCTGTGTCTATTGAGATGATCATATGATTTTTAAACCTTTATTCTATTAATACAGCATGTTACATTGATTAACTTCTATATTTTAAACCAACCTTGCATTCCTGGGAAAATCCTACTTAGTCATGGTGTACAATCCTCTTAATGTGTTACTGATCCAGTTTGCAACCATTTGCTTGAGAATTTTTAAGCCTGTATTCTTAAAGGATATTGATCTGTAGTTTCTGTTTTTTTGTAATGTGTGTATCTGGCATCATAGAAGGAGTTGGGAAGTGTTCCCTCTCATTCTATTTTTAGAAGGAGTTTGTGAAAAATGTGAGTTGATTCTTTAATGTTTGGTATGATTTGCCAGTGAAGTCATCTAGTTCTGGGCTTTTATATGAGAAGCTTTTGGATTACCAATAAATTTTTCTTACTTATGATCAATTTGATCAGATTTTCCATTTCTTCTTGAATCTGTTTTATTAGTTTTTGTCTTTCTGGAAAATTGTTCACTTCATCTAGGTTACCTAGTTTGTTGGCATACAATTTTTCATAGTATTCCCTTATAATCATTTTATTTCTATGAGGCTGGTAGGTTACATCTTTTACCTCTGATTTTATGAAGTTAAGCCCTTTCCCTCTTTTTTCTTGGTCAATCTAGCTAATGGTTTGTCAATTTTATTGATTTTTTTCAAAAAAACAGAGTTTTGGTTTCATTCAGTCTCTCTATTGTTTTCTTTTTTTCTTTTTCTTTTTTTTTTTTTTTTGAGACGGAGTTTCGCTCTTGTTACCCAGGCTGGAGTGCAATGGCGCGATCTCGGCTCACCGCAACCTCCGCCTCCCGGGTTCAGGCAATTCTCCTCCCCCAGCCTCCTGAGTCGCTGGGATTACAGGCACGCGCCACCATGCCCAGCTAATTTTTTTTTGTATTTTTAGTAGAGACGGGGTTTCACCATGTTGACCAGCATGGTCTCAATCTCTTGACCTCGTGATCCACCTGCCTCCGCCTCCCACAGTGCTGGGATTACAGGCTTGAGCCACCGCGCCCGGCCTCTCTCTATTGTTTTCTATTCTTAATTCATTTATTTCTATCTTAATTTTGTTATTTCTCTTATTTCACTTGCTTTGGATTTCATTTTGCTCTTCTTTTCTAGCTTCTTAAGGTGGAAGTTTAAGCTATTGGGTTAATGTATTTATTCTTTTTTAAAGAAGTGTTTGCATTTTTAAGTTTTTCTGTTAAGTACTGCTTTCTGTGTATATCATAAATTTGAGTACGTTATATTTTCATTTTCCTTCATCTCAAAGTATTTTCTAATTTCCAGTTTAATTTCTTGTTTGACCCATTGATTATTGAAAAGTGTGTTAGTTAATTTTTACATATTTTTGAATTATTTAGATTTCCTTCTGCTATTGATTTTTAGTTTCATTCTATTGTGGTCCCAGAACACACAATTTTTTGTATGATTTAAATATTTTTAAAGGTACTGAGACTTGTTTTATGACATATTGCATTATTTATCCTGGGGAATGTTTACGTGCACTTGAGAAGAATGAAGAATGTATAGTCTACTTCTGTTGGGTGGAATGTTCTATCAGTATCTGATCTAGTTGGTTTACAGTGTTGTGCAAATCTTCTATTTCCTTTCTAATTTTCTAACTACTTGTTGTCATTATTTAGAGTTGATTATTGAAATCTCCAACTGTATTACTGAATTGTCTATTTCTCCCTTCAATTCTGTCAGTTTTCAAAGGTCTAATATTCAGAGTTTACAAATAACTTAAGCAAATTACAAGAGAAAAACTAATCCCATTAAAAAATGAGCAAAGGACATGAATAGACACTTCTCAAAAGAAGACATCCATGCAATTAACAAACATGAAAAAAAAGCTCAACATTACTGATCATCAGAGAAATGCAAATTGAAACCACAATAAGATTTCATCTCACACCAGTCAGAATAGCAATATTAAAAAGTTGAGAAACAACAGATGCTGGCAAGGTTGCAGAGAAAAAAAGAATGCTTTTATACTATTGATGGGAGTGTAAATTAGTTCAACCATTGTGAAAGGCAGTGTGGCAATTCCTAAGACCTAGAGGCAGAAATACCATTTGACCCAGCATTCCCATTACTGGGTATATACCTAAAGGAATATAAATAATTCTATTATAAAGATACATGCACATGTATATTCATTGCAGCACTCTTCACAATAGCAAAGTCATGGAATCAACCCAAATGCCCATCAATGATAGACTGGATAAAGAAAATGTGGTACATACACACCATGGAATACTATGCAGCCATAAAAAGGAATGAGATCATGTCCTTTACAGGGACATGGATGGAGTTGGAAGTCATTATTCTCAGGAACCTAATACAGAAACAGAAAAGCAAACACTGCATGTTCTCACATGTAAGTAGGAGCTGAATGATGACATGGGCACAAGTGGGGAACAATACACACTGAGGCATTCTGGAAGGAGGTGGTGGGAGGAGGGAGAACATCAGGAAAAATAGCTAATGGACACTAGGTGTAATACCTACGTGGTGAGATGATCTGTGTAGCAAACCACTGTGGCACACATTTACCTGTGTAACAAACCTGCACGTCCTGCATATGTACCCCTAAACTTAAAAGTTAAAAAAAAATACTCCGTTTTTGCTTTATATTTTTTGGTGCTCTGTTGTTAGGTGTCCATATATTTATAATTATTGTATCTTTTTGATGGGTTAATCTTTTTACATTATAAAATGTCATCATGTATATCCAGTAATGATTTTCTGTCTTGAAATCTATCTCAAATGATATTAGTATAGTCACATCAGCTATCTTTAGGTTATTGTTTGCATGGTATATCTCTTTCTACCCTTTCATTTTTAACCTATTGGTGTCTTTGAAACTAAAGTGAGTCTCTTTAATGTGCACTCCTATGTTTGTTTGCAGCACTGTTTACAATAGCCATGATGTGGAAGCAATCTAAATGTCCACGTACAGATGAATGAATAAAGAATATGTACAAATATACAATGGAGTACTATTCAGCCATACTAAAGAATGAGATCCAGTTATTCAGAACAGCGTGGATGGAATTGGAGATCATTATGTTAAATGAAATAAGTTAGGCACAGAAAGATAAACACTGCATGTTTTCACTTATTTGTGGGACTAAAAATTAAAAGAATTGAACTCATGAACATAGAGAGTAGAAGCATGGTTATCAGAAGCTGGGAAGGGTATTGGGAGGGTCGGGGGGTGGTAAAGATGGTTAATGGGTACAAAAAAATAGAAAGAATGAATCAGACCTACTATTTGATAGCACCACAGGGTGACTATAGTCAATAATAGCTTAATTGTATATTTAAAAAAAAACTTAGAGTGTAATTGGATTGTTTGTAACTCAAAGGAAAAATGCTTAAGGAGATGAATACCCCATTTTCCATGATATGCTTATTTCACATTGTGTACCAAAACATCTCATGTATGCCATAAATATATACACTTACTATGAACTCACAAAAATTAAAAAAAATTGAGTCTCTCTTAAACAGTATGTAGCTGGACCTTGCTGTTTTCAATCCATTCATCCATTTCATCCAAAAGGCCAATATCTGCCATTTACTTGTAGTTTTATCTATTTATATTTAATGTAATTACTGATAATAGGATTTATGTTTGCCATTTTGTTTTCTATATGTGTATGCCTTTTTCTCCTCTATTCATCCATGACTGCCCTTTTTTGTGTTAAATAGATATTTTCTACTATACCATTTTAACTACCTTTCCTTTGTTACTATATATTTGAGCCTTTTTTGGTGGTTGCTCTGGGAATTACCATTAACATCTTAATTTATAACAATCTAGATTAATACCAACTTAAATAGTATATAAAGACTTTGCTTCTATATAGTTCCATTACCCCTCTCCTTTATCCTGGGTTTTGTCACAAATTACATCTTTATATATATTGTGACCATCAACATAGATTTACAATAATTGTTTTATGATGTTGTCTTTTAAATAATATAGGAGAAAATAGGAGTTAGAAATGCAAAACGTGCTTTTACCATTCTTTCTTTACATTTACCTATGCAATTACCTTTACCAATGCTTTTTGTTTCTTCATGTTGAATGAAGTGTTAAGTCTAACGTCCTTTTAATTCTGCCTGAAGACTCGTCTTTAGTATTTCTTATGAGGTGGTCTGTTAGCAACAAACTTTCTGTTTTTGTTTACAGCAATGAACACTCTGAGCTATTTGCTTTTATGAAAACTTTGGTTTGCCTATTTTGTTTATCTTTATTATTTTTGCCTTCATTTAAAAATAATGATTCTACTGGTTATGAAATTATTGACAGCTTTTTGCCTTCACCATTGCATATGTCATCCTACTGTCTTGTGGATTGTGTTGTTTTAATGAGAAGTTGTTAATCATATTGATGATCCCTTTTACATGATGATGCACTTGTCTCTTGCTGCTTTCAAGATTGTGTCTTTGTTTTCGGCTTTTAACAATTTGATTTTAATGTTTTCATATATTATTCTCTTTGAGTTTATTTTATGTAGAGTTTATTTAGCTTAGATGTGTAGATTAATGTTTTTCATCAAACGTGGGAAGTTTTTTTTGCCATTTTTCTTCATATATTCTTTCTACCCCTTTCTCTCTCTACATCCTCTTCTGGAACTTCCATTATGTGTATATGTTTATTTCTGTCTTGATGATGCCCCCATGGGTCTCTAGGCTGCATTTATTTTTCTTAATTTATTTTTCTTTCTGTTCTTCAGGCTGAGTAATCTCTATGGCTTTATCTTCAGGTTTGCAAATTCCCTCTTCCATTAGCTCAAATCTAATCTTGAACCCTCCTAATGAAGTTTTCATTTCCGCTGATGTATTCTGAAACCCAGATTTTCTACTTGTTTTCTTTTTATTTTTATAATTTCTGTCTCTTTATCAATGTTTCTGGTTTTGGTGGGATGTTGTTCTCATATTTGCCCTCAGTTCTTTAGACATGATTTCATTTAGTTCTTTGAATATAGTTAAAATACCCTATTTAAAGTTTTTGTCTAAAAACTTAGATTTCTTCAGAGATTATTTCTATTGATTGTCTTTCTGTGTATGGTCATAATTTTGTTTCTTTGCATGTCTTATAATTTCTGGTTGAAAACTGGACATTTAGAATACAACGATATGTGCAACTGGTTTGTACAATCCTACAAATCCGATTTTTCCCTCTATCCAGGGCCTACTGTTGACACTGCTTGTTATAGTTGTTGTTATCTGTTTCGTAACACCTGAACAAAGTCTAAAGTTTGCATTATTTGTCATGGGTTGCTCCTGAAATCTTTGGTTAGCTTAGTGGTCAGCTAACGAGTGGACATATTTTCTTAAATTTTAGAACAATAAACCTCCCAGTCTTTGCTAAGGGCTGCTGAGTGTGTGTGTGAACACATCTTCAACACCAAGCCAGGCAGTTGACAATTATGCCTCAGCCTTTCCTTCCTACTTATGCAGACCCTCAAAGATAGAGATAAGAGGTTAGGGCCTTGTCAGGTTTCCTGAGCATGTGAACAGTCCTGTCTATGTACATGGGCTTTTAGATTTCCAGGAATATGTTGGAACTTTTCAGACCCTCATTGACATTTCATTCTTCAATTCTTTATTGTAAGCTTTTTGGTTAGCCTATTGTTTCCAGTGACTGTAACCCACTTCTTCAGGCAGTTATGAAGTCAAACAATTACCTGCAACTATTTTCAACACTCATCTCCATGGAAAAGGCTTTTTGCATAAGGGGAGCTCTGATTCAGGCCAAATAATAACACCCTTGCAAAACTGGTCTTCCAGGGAACCACCCGAAAGGTTAAATAATGACTATACTCTGGCAACGGGGCTTTGAAGAAACTCTAATTTCTGCCCACTGCAATGATTGCAGGATTTTTATTTTAAGGCGCCACTGAGCTGAAAATCAGAACTGTGACTAGGGAAAGTTAAAACACCTTAAAGCTCATGGTTATTACCAAGGTTCAGCTGTTTTTCTTTCTGCAAGCTTTTGCTTAATTTTCAGAGTTTTGAAAAGTTGAGTTTGACCATTTGCCAGTTTTCAATTTGCTTTCATGGAGAAGAGAATTTTCAGTGGTTTTTTTCTCTGCCATTTTGGCTGACATTATTTTTTAAAAAATATTTTAACATACATATTTTCTTACTTCTGGAATTTCTATTGGGTTTCTTTGAAATCTACCTGTTCAAATCTGCCTGTTTTTAGTAATTTCTTGTTTTTTTTTTCATTTTCATTACATCATCTCCTTAGTTCATTTCAGAATCTTAAACATACTGTTTTGAAGTTTATCTTCAGATTACTACATTGATCTGAAATAAATTCCTCTTCTGATTTATCTGAAATAAATTTCTCTTCTGATTGTTGATTTAGATGTTCTCTTTCTTAATGGGCTTACTGATCTTAATGTGTTTTGTAATTTTATCTTGGAGGCCCACGTTGAATTTGCCTCTCTTCCTCTCCTTCTACCTCTCCCTTCTCCTCTTTCTGGTTCATGCTCATGTATATGCATTCTTCTCTGTCACCGCCATCTAGTTCTCCAGGTGTTGAAGTCCAGAACTAGGTCTTATATTGTAGGCTCAGTTTTTCTGTTTATGCATAGGGATACAAAAGTTATAACAGATACATCCAGTAGGGATGGTTAACCCAGGTCCCATTTGTCTCTCTCTTTCCCCCTACCCTTTTCCTCATCTTTCTTTTATGGCTTGGCATTATCTTCTCAGTTTCCAACTGTCCACAATGAGACAGGCTCTATTCTTTCTGGGGTATAAGCTAGTTGCCTCTGCTTTCTCCTAGATTTTATGCCCAGTAAACTTGTGCCTTCATTTTGTTTAGTTCTGCGGATACTTATCTTGCTTTTGAATATAGCATATTTTGTACATCTGTCATTTAAAATATTTTGTCTGTTATCACTATGTTTGGGGTATTGGCAGGGAAAGAAAAGTGATAAAAGATGATCTTGTGATGTCATATTGACTGGAAATTCTCTGAGAGAGTTTTTCAAGTTTGGCTCCTATAAGCTGCAATTTAATGTTCTACAGGTCATTTTCCTTTACTATCTTCAAATGAGATTTTAATTTTGGCATTGCTCCTTTAATTTTCATGAAATCCATTATTATTTTATCATCTCCTTTTTGATCTTAATGTGTTCTCTGTTCCTGTTTTATAGATGATATTTCTCCTTCTTCTTCTCTTTCTCCCCTTCCTCTTCTTATTTTTGGTTTTTCTTCCTCTTCATCATTCTTCTACATTTTTTAAAAATTGAAGGTAAAACAAATTTACTTCTGACTCTCAGAGTCAACTGTTTTTATAGATCTGCTGTTCACTTTGATCATCCAGACAATGTTCTTTTTTCTGGATTTATAATATTTTCAATGGCCTTGTGTTGCTTTGTTTTTCTGTTCATTCAACCTTAAGAAGAAGAAATATTCCAGATTTGGTGTGTGTTAACAGTTTGATTATTTGGATTGCTCTTGGCTCCATTGTTAGTTTTCTTAAAGCTGAGTATGTACAACTCCTAGACCAATTACTAATGATAAGCAGGTTTTCATCTCATCTGGCAATGTGGAAAGACAGAGGGTCTTCTGTCTCCATTTCCAAACTATCTTGCACTCTTAAGCTATTTAGTAAATTAAAAACTATTTTTATTTTTATTTTATTTATTTATTTATTTTTTGAGACTGAGTCTCACTCTATTGCCCAGGCTGGAGGGCAGTGGTGCGATCTTGGCTCACTGCAACCTCTGCCTCCCAGGTTTCAAGCAGTTTTCCTGCCTTAGCCTCCCTGAGTAGTTGGGATTATAGGCACCCGCCATCATGCCTGGCTAATTTTTGTATTTTTAGTAGAGATGAGGTTTTGTCATGTTGACCAGGCTGGTTTCAAACCCCTGACCTCAGGTGATCTGCCTGCCTCAGCCTCTCAAACTGCTGGGATTACAGGCGTGAGCCACCACTCCTGGCCCTATTTTTGACACAAGAACAGAAAACAAAACACCGCATGTCCTCACTCATAAGTGGGTGTTGAACAATGAGAACACAAGGATACAGGGAGGGGAACATCACACATTGGGACCTGTTGGGGTGCGGGGGGGCGATTATAGGAGGGATAGAAGGGGGTGGGGCATTGGGGAGGGATAACATTAGAAGAAATACCTAATGTGGATGATGGCGGGGATGGATGAAGCAAACCACCATGGCATGTTTATACCTATGAAACAGTCTTCCACCATCTGCACATGTACCCCAAAACTTAATGTATATTAAAAAAAAAAAACCTTTTACACACTCCTCCCAGTATTTTCCTTCTTGGATCTAGAAACTTTATTTTCTGTATTATGTATTCAAAAATGCAAAGCACCACCTTCAGTATCCCCAGGGTTGCTAGTGAGTGTTTTGAATGGTATAGTTTTTGTGTTTCTCAACCACGGGACAGCTGATGAAGAGGAATATATCATGTCCCTATTTACATGTTTTGATGGCAGGTGTCATTGGTTTTCAGTTGCATAGACCTGCCATGTCTTTAGTTTTGCTTTTCATTGTATTGCCATTGGGTGAGCCACAGTTTTTAGGCTATCACCACATGTGCTAGAAATAGTAATCACTCTCCTTAATATATGGGAAGCATGATAGATTTTAGTCTTTTTTGTATGTTCATGGATAATCGTAGACAAAAAAATGGAACAACCAAATCAGACCTGAAGCCATTTGAATTGGAAGTCATATAGACAAACCCATATTTCTAAGAGCAAATTCTATTTTCTTAGTGGTTGTGCTGGGGTTTTGTTTGTTTTCAAATTTAAAGATCCTTATTACCTATGTACACTCAAACTTCAACTCTCCTTATGTATAGAACTCCCAAGGAAGTTCTAAGTGGGAAAACTTTGAGAAGTTATTCATTGGAGAAGAATTTTGGAAGAGTAAATTTGAGCATCTAGAAAGTTTGGACATTTTTCAACCAGTGGTGGTGTTTAAACCCTTTCACAACTGATAAACTAGACTTAAATATCAGAATGGAGGCTGTACATAATGCTGGGAGGGGGACCTGTTATTCCAGGCATACATTCATTCATTCATGCAAGATCATGGGGACCTTGAAGAAGTCATGAGGGGGAAGCCAGGTAAGCAGATGGGGGAGGGAGGTTAGGATCCACTTGGGTCTCCGCACAGTGACTCTTTGCCTGCAGAACTATATGAATACATTAAAAGCTAATATGCTGGTAGCTGAACATCAGTCCCAGCCCTGGATTCTAACCACTGACCTAAGTAGCTATCTTATGATAAGCACAAAATATGTGTGGAATAAAGGAATGGACAACAAATAGATAAATGCATAAGGATGTGCCTAACCCAAATTGGAGTGCCCAGTGACACTGGAAGATGTTTTTCTATCAATAAAACAAGATTATGATACTTGCCCTTTCTCTATTTCATAGAGAGAACTATGAAAAGACACTTAGAAAAACAATTTTGCTGCTGTTAGGAGAAAAACGCCTGCTGAATCAATTCTGGGTGTTGTTGACAAAGTGTGTAGCACCTTGTGGGAACCAGTTCAGTCAAGAACAGCAGTGATGCTAATCATAGTCATATCATCGCAGGCCTAATTTACTTTTCACTCAGAGTTAATAAGCAAAGTGGTACTCTGAAAATTACCATTCATTTTCTTCTGGAAAATATTTTCAATGCCTCTTGAAGAGTGAACCAAAGGCAAGCAAATGTTCCTTTCAGGTAGTTTGCACCCAGTTCTCCAGAACTGCTTACTGTCCACCCCACCCGCTATGCACATACAATTAATATGCAACTTTGAGAAGCGCCCCTGCCCCCCAACACCCACATGAACACACCAGTAAAGGAAATTCCTTGAATGGTTGCACACTGGCCTTGGAGAATCAGCTTCTGTGTGCTCCTGCTCGGCTTTCCCCATTCGCCTCCAGTCTTCCCAGCCTGTATGGGCAATCATCACACTTCATTGTCCAGTACCATCATTACAATATTGTTATCATCTGAGCTGGAGTCTGACACTTTCTCTAAGACCTTTGAAATAACCCCTTTACTAGGCTTCAGTACCAAACCATTCAGGGCAAATCTCTGCTTTGTGCTTGTCAGCCTTAATAGACTGGATGTCACTTGAGCCTGTAAAAAGTGCCTGCTCCTCAGCTGTCAGTCAGTCCTGGTGGTGTCAGCTGAGAGCGTGGCTGGAGCTGGCTGGATTAGAGGGTAGTTACCATAGCTGTCAAATTACTGACAGCCTGACACCCACACTCCCAACTTCCTCTTACTGTATATGGTTTCTATCGAGCTCTATGGACCTTTCTTAAGGTGGATCTCTCTGTTGGAAACAGATCATAATTTGGTTAGCATCTTTGGAAGTTGGGCTCTTTTCTCTCCTTCTCTGGCTTTCAGAGAGACCCTTACTTTGAGCAGCTTTTATATTTCAGTGAATATTTTTAACCTCATTTCAGCAAAGAGCACCACCTCCCTACACTTTCCGTGTTAATAGAAACTCTGTGTGTGTGTATTTCAGGTTCATCATCCTAATTCAAGAATAGACAGCCCCTGCCCAAAATGTTTCCTCTTATCTCTTTTTCATCTATAGTATTTTCTTCCTCTTGTTCAGTCGGATCTTTGCTCTGGCCCTTTGTGTTAGATGAGATGCCCAGTTTGAGTGTGTGTGTGTGTGTGTGTGTGTGTGTGTGTGTGTGTGTGTGTGTGT